>NC_033802.1:18718579-18765325 GCF_001876935.1 Asparagus officinalis | reverse complement strand
TTGGCGGGGGTGAATTGGCCTTGGCTGAGCTTTTTTGGCATTTTGCGATTTTCGGTACTTGTACTTTTTACCGTTTTACGTATCTAATTGTCTTATTGACTTGTATGCTTCGCTAACTTGCTTCATACACTCGTTAGCTTTTTAACGAAATTTGGAGCTGACCGACAAGCATGACGGGTACTTGGAACTGACTGACAAGCCCGTCGAGCACTTTGGAGCTGACCGACAAGCTCGTTAGGCACTTTGGGGCTGACCGACAAGCCTGTCAGGCACTTTAGGGCTGACTGAAAAGCCCATCAGGCACTTTGATGACTTTTATCGTCTTCTTTTTATCTCGAGCTGTGTGCGGACACCTATAGGTATTTTTAGACGCCTACAGCAGGTAGGATATAGTTTGAAGTCTAGTAAATTTGAACAACAAGGATAACACTTTTAACAACCTATAATCGGCCAGCATAAGAGAGATTCTTATATTTCATCCAATTTTAGAATTGCCCTGTTATTTTGGTGAAAAGATGGTTACAATCCATATATGACAGTCTCTTAGATATAAGAGGAACACCCAAATATTTGATTGACATAGTCCCCTCAGAAAATCCTAGATAACTTGCTATGGAGGATTTAACAGAATCCTCAACTCCCCATAAAGAATTGGAACTTTTCTCAAAATTAGCCTCCAAGCCAGAAATTGCATTGAAATTCCTGACACATTGGTATAACCTTTGCACGGAGTATATATCACCTTTTGCAAATAGGAGAAGGTCATCCGCAAATATAAGATGAGTGATTTTAAGCTTGCTATACTTTGGGTGAAATTTAAAGAGCCTGACATTTTTAAATAAACCCAAACTCCTTGAACATTGCATATAATATTGCTCGTTTTACCTTATTATAGACAAGTGCATCTAATAGCAGAAAAGCTAACATGATGCACAAGGTGGCGATCAAACTTGGTTTAGAAGAACTGGCCAAAGGTGGAGAGGATGATGTGGTGGGAGATAACTTCTCGGTGGATGATTAATTCAAGCCTCACTACATACCAAATACGCGGTTCTCATTTTGTGTTAACACCTTTCTTAAGTTTTATGTTTTCATTACTTATCACAACGTGTTTATGTTGGGTTCTAGCTATTTTTGTAAGGGTTATTATAGCTGAGAGTTTAGCAAAGATACACTTGGTTTCTTAGTTTCTCTGGGAGAATTGGAATTGATGTTGTAGTATAGAGTGATAGGTGACGACAAGGTCCTCTCCCTATCCTCTCGTACTACCATCGCTTCCTATTTCTAGCCTAATTTTATAAGTTTATATACCTAAATCTATATGTGAACAAGGTATCTCACATTGTTTGTTGCCTAAAAAACACTGACTCCTTTTCTTCTGACCCTACCTCTTTCTTTCCTCGATAATGGTGAGGGTTGAATTCTAATCGTCTTGAAAAGTCAACATGTGTGTTTTAACACTCTAATCACTAGAGATTATTGTCTTTTATGATTGAGTAGCAGTCTTGAAATTATATATTTATTACTTATATGAGTTATTTTATTGTCAAAATAATTGGTTTTTTAATCAGTTCAATCTAAATAAATTATTGAATTAAGTTTCTTAATCGTTATGCTATATGTTTGTAATTAGTCAGATTAGATGGATTAGTCAGATTATAATGTGCATCCGATTATATGTAATGTATACCAGTAATTTTGGATCTAGTTTTAATCACGTCATATTGGTTTGAGATCTCCATCGTTAATTCTCCCGTATTTTCTAGCCTATCTTGTTCTGTTCTCATTAACATTCACAACAAATCCTTCAACCCAGATTATTGAGGTAGGCTATATGAATAATATTTCTCATTTAGTACTATCTAGAATTATCTTTGATGTTAATTTAGTCATATCATAACATTCTCAATTTTTTTAACCAATTTGTATCCATAGCTTCATACATCCTTTTATCAGACAAATCTTTCAAAATGATCTTAATGTGACTTTCATATTCCCATTGATCATCTCTTGCATCTTGGATGATACCCTATAAAGCCTATCTTATGCTAAAAAAGCCAATTGTATGGGGTCAGATTAAGGTTATAAAATTGTATGGGGTCAGATTAAGGTGGATATGAGAAATAGGGTTTATAGACATGGTCTTTGGTTTTTATGACAACAACCTTAATTATAATGCTAGCATGCAAACCTCAAATCTTACTCATTTTCATGTTATACTAATTAGTAACCAACCAAAAGAGTCTTCGACTTACATTTTTCCCCTTTTTATTCTCTTCATGTTGTTCTTATGACTTCCCTATTTTGTTTGCTCCAATATTCAATACAAGATCCGCATGTAACCTCTGATATAATTTTGTATATATCTTCATGCTTTATGTTGTAGTTGAATGAACAATGGACACTTGCAAGTTGAGGTCTCCAAGTTGTAACAAATATCTTTTTTTTAAACCTCTATAGCAAATCATTTGGGCTTCACTGAAGGGACCTTACCAATCAAATACCTAGGTATTCCACTCATTTTAAAGAAATTGTCTTTCCTGGATTGCAGTCCTCTCTTTTCTAAGATTACAGGGCAATTTCAGAGCTGGTTGAAACATAGAAGCCTCTCTTATGTAGGCAGACTTCAGATTATAAAAAGTGTCATTCTTGGAGTACACATATATTGGACATCAATTTATATCCTTCATGTTAGTGTTCTTCATAAGATTGATGAGTTGTGCAGAAATTTTCTATGGGGGGGAACTGACCAAATTCTAAGGAAGCCACCATTAGTATTATTGGAGAAAATTTGCCAGGGGAAGAAAAAAGGTGGATTGGGTATTTTTCAGCATCTATTTGGAATGTTGCATCAGCTCTTAGATCCATCTGGTACATTCATGAAAATAAAGAATCTCTCTGGATCAAATGGATTCACGAGAACTATCTCAAACAAAGAAATATCTGGCAGGTTAATGCAAGGAAGGGTGATTCTTGGATGTAGAAGCAATTGTTAAAAGTGAGAGATAAATCTCTTGCTTTTTGTGGAGGTCCAAAAATTTGAGAGTGCTAATTAACTTATGTTGCAAGAACTCAAAGATTAAACTCTCGGCCTGTATGAAGCCCTCTCCCTTGCAAGTGATAAGGTATCATGGTATAAAATAGTTTGGGAGAATTTAAATGTCCCTAACATACACTGGTTAGCAGTTCAGAATAAACTGTTAACCCAGGATAGACTCTTTAAAAGGGGCATTATCACAATAAATTCCTGCGACTTATGTGCTGATGCATGTTTGGAAACTTGAGATCACTTGTTCTTTGAGTGTACGTTTTCGTGCAATGTTTGGTATTACATCATGGATTGGTTGAAATTTGACTGGAGATCTTCAAACGGGCAGCAACTCCAGAATTGATATACTAAAACAAAGACTCAAGAGGTTAGCTCTGAATGCTGCAATCTACAATATTTGGAGGGAGAGAAATTCGAGACTCTTCCAACTAAAAATTAGAAGTGTAGGCTAATTGGTGAAAGCAATTAAGATTGACATATCAACTATTATCCTCAATGGTCCTTTATTGGAGAATAGAGATGATTATCTATTGTCGTAGTGAGGTTTGATATTGTTTTTCTTTTGCAAATTTTTTTGTAATCTCAGTTATTAAAACTGAGCATCTTGCTATGTATATAGCTCTCACATTTGGTAAATGAATAAAATTTTTCATTGACAAAAAAAAAAAAACAAATATCTTTTTTGATCAACGTGAAACAAAAAAATTAAGACAAATGACAAAAATATTAGTCACCATTAAGTAATAATGTTGTCTTTTTTCTCCCGAAAAATTTTCTTCCTTGCATCCGTCCAACTCACATGACCCCGTTATTATGTAATTTTGACTGACATTATACCTCTAATGAGCATTTTTCATGTCTTTTGTATGATGCTAAATAAAACTCTATAAAGATTAAAAGCTCATCATATGTATAGTAAGTAGATGGAAGAGACAATCTGGTATATCGTAAATAAAGAGCTCCTATGGATCAAATGGATCCTCGACACCTACTTGAAACACGGTGATGTCTGGACTGTCAATGCTAAAGCAAGTGATTCCTGGCTCTGGAAACAAATGCGAAAAACCAGGGATAAAGCCTTGGCATTAACTGGAGGAGTTGATAACATGAAGCTTATTATTGGCTCTTGCTACAAGAATTCAAAAGTTAAATCATCAGCCTTGTATTTGGCCTTATCTCCAAATTCTCTCAAAGTTCTATGGTATAATACTATTTGGGAGAGAATGAATTATCCCAAGCATTCTATCATCAGCTGGCTTGCTGTTCAAAATAGATTGTTAACGCAAGACAGGTTGTCTATGATGGGGATTTTGAGTGCAAATTCTTGTTGTCTTTGCAATTGTGTTGCATTGGAGAGCCGTGATCATTTCTTCTTTGAATGTGAGTTCTCTACAAATGTTTGGAACAAGATTATGGCGTGGCTCCAATTCAGATGGTGTTCATGCACCTGGAACTATATATTGGAATGATATACTACCAGTTTGAGAGGCAAGGGGTTTAAACAAAAGATTAAGTGGATGACCTTAAATGCTTCATTATACAAGATATGGAATGAAAGAAATTCTAGGATTTTTGTTCAGAAATCCAAGGGGGCTGATCAACTAGTTAAAGAGATCAAAGTTGATATATTGATTCTTATTCTCAATAGTTCTACTGCTCCTGAAAATAGAGAGTGGGTGTTATCTTTGTAAATAGAATTTTGGATAGTGTGTGATATCTTTTGTATATCTGTTAAAAATCTAGACTTTCTCATTTTATGAGAATCATGATGTACAAAAACTTTCCTTATGGTTGAATGAATAAATTTTTCATTGACAAAAAAGTAGATGCAAGAGATACTTCATTCTCATGAACATCCTATTAAGTCTATTGAACACCTTCACATATAAGTTATTAGATATGTTCGATCCCAAACATATATAGAGCATCAAATTATGCGATGATAACATTTTTTATAATTAACAATATGTTAGACATGTTCTAGATGATCTAATGATGCAAGCACAATGGATGAATACAAATTTAAAAATTCATCTGACAATGATACCGAGGATATAATTGGTCAATATGAACCCTTCAAAATGCACACATATTCCATCAATGGACAATAATAGAGTTCTAGACTCATAGGAGATCAATTAAGCTAAACGAGTCGGGCACAACTCACTCAATCTTAGGCTTTGATTCTTTTCCACCACATCAAGCCTTTGATTACTAACTTTCTTCTGTTAGAAACATGCATGTTTGAGGATCAAATTCTCCCACAGATTCTTGTCTTTTCGGACTAAAAAGAAAAGGAAACGTTGGAGACTAAGCCACCTTGTTCAATTTTCATGCTCCTAGTGCGTTTCCAAGAGGTGACATGCCTAAATTATGCCCCTTTTCTGCACCTTTACAACTCTAAAACTTGCATATCAGCACTCAACAAATTAGCTTGCAATTTAGAAAGTGCAGCAAAGCTTGTCTTAGGATTGAGGCACAAGTTAGCCTTTTTCTTTTCGACTGTGTTCTCTCATTGTTCATCAAGAAACGAAGAATTTGCTTAGGCTAGAAATAGTGACAAGTGCGTCGTGTTGCAATAGGTTTGGCCAAAATGTGCACAATTGATACATGAATCATGCATGACCGGCTCAAATGCCTTCCCTTAAATGGAAAGGTTATGAAATTTCGAGTCACGAAGGTGCTTGAGGATCGTCGAATCATATTAAAAAAAAATCTTTGTAGATGGCTTCAATTTGTAAAGGTTCCAACTTAAGGCCAGCTTTGTTGTACGTGATAGCTATAATGTAAGTAATCTAATTGTATTCTACAAACATTATTAATTGCTTATAAAGGTTAATGATTAGAGTAGAAAATATGATAATTCTAATTAATAAATAGGCAAATCTAGATGGAATAAACTTGGTTAGCTTGTGATAATGAATCAAGTCAACCACTTATCTACCTAGTCTAAATGGTAAATGTGATTGATACGCAACTCTAATCTAAGTCATGAGCAACGTACACGAAAATGTCGAGAACTAACATCCACTAAGGAACTCATTTTCCAGACAACACAACAAAACACAAAACAAAATTTGGAACTAGACATCCGAGACCCACATCCACCATCACCTTTCACTATTATCTTCAACATAATTCAATCTTTGTTTTTTTCATGTTTGTGGAACCAATTATATTCATTTGTACCCTATAGTTCGACAAATTAAAGGAAGTAGGAAGTGGTCTTTTCCTCGGAAAAGTTTCACATTTTGAATAGTGCATTGTGCACCAAAGCTTGAGCGAAGGAGCATGGGCTCTTGAGATCTTAGTATTTTTATGGAGGTGAGAAAAGTTGGGAGCATTAATGTATTATCCACGTAGATCTCTTGTACAACTTTTGCTCTTGTCTACTTTGTTTGTTGGCATGGGCCTCATTTTATGGTCCCGGCTAGTTATGGGCTTGGATTTCCGTTACGAATATGTGAGATATGAGCAATTTTGTGGAGAAGAACTTGGAAAAAGCAGATTTTTGGTCATAAGTCGACTCATGCACAGGCATAAGTCGACTTATGGTAAGTCGACTTATGTTGTGTCGTAAGTCGACTTACGATCTGCTGTGGATTGTTAATTTTGGGCTTTGGCAAGTCGACTTATCAGACCTGTTAAGTCGACTTATGAACTCTTCTCCAGTTGTCGTTTTTCGCTCTGCCAAGTCGACTTATGCAGACTGATAAGTCGACTTACGACGGGTTTTTTTGGAAAGTTCAGGTTCCTATTTACAGTCTGTTTGGGTTTCTGTTTTGGTATAAATACCAATACGATTTGAGGTTTTTATAGGAGCATATTTGGGGATTTTGGAGCACAAAAAAGAGAGATCTTTCTGAGCTATTGGTTAGGGTTATTGGTTGAGAGGTTGAGAGATTTGTTGGTGAGATTAGTTGGTTCGTTTGAGCGATTTGTAATCTCAATTTGTACTCTCCTTCTCTATTAGTAGAAACCCACCCCCTTCTTGCCCCGTGGACGTAGGCAATTTGCCGAACCACTGATATTTGGTTGTTTTTGGCCTTCTTTGATCGGCGTTTGTTTTGGTTCCTCGGCGCCGCCGTCCGTCACAACAAGTGGTATCAGAGCTCGGGCAACGCTTGGGCTATTTGGAGGAGTAGATCGCTTTGGAAGTTCGTCTAGGGCTTTGTTTGGTGATAAAGGTGGGATCTTTTTGGTAAAAATCTCGTCTTTTTTAGTTTGGATCTATTTCTCATTTGTTTCCGCATTAGTTTGGTGGTGTTTTGAGGATTATGACCGAGAAAGAAGAAGTTGTGGGCAGTACTTCCGGCGTGAAGACCGTCCAAAGCTTGAATATCCACTCGATAAAGATTGACGTGGAAAAGTTCAATGGCACAAACAATTTTGGACTTTGGCGATGCGAAGTCATGGATGCGCTCAACGCGCAAAATTTGGAAGATACGTTAGAGTTGGACGGGAAACCGGACAATATTGATGAGAAGGTTTGGAAAAAGATGAATCGAACGGCGTGTGGTGTGATTAGGTCTTGTCTCACTCAAGATCTAAAGTATGATGTGATCAATGAGACTTCTGCAAAGAAGATTTGGGAGATCCTTGAGAGCAAGTATTTGACCAAGAGTGTGGAGAATCGCTTGCATTTGAAGAGGAGGCTTTACCGCTTCCAGTTGAAGAAAGGAACCTCCATTGGTGATCACATGAACCACTACACGAAGCTTCTTGCGGATTTGGCGAATGTAGATGTGGTGATTGAAGATGAGGATAAGGCTTTGTTGTTGTTGAGTTCCTTGCCCGACGAGGAATATGAGACCTTCGTTCTTACTCTTATTAATGGGAAGGCATCTCTTTCATATAGTGAGGTCACCGCTGCACTTGTGAATTATCAGCTTCGAAAGAAGGATAAGGAGACTTCGTTTGAACCGGTAGTGGGGGCGTTGGTTGCAAGAGCAAAGGGTCCAAACCGTAGTGGGAGGTCGCAGTCTAGAGGGGCACATCTTGGAGTTCGTAAGAATCAGTGTGCCTTTTGCAAAGAGGATGGACATTGGAAAGCCGAATGCCCAAAGTTAGTTGATCGAGCCGGGAAGAATAAGGGAAAAGCTATTCAAGCTTCAGAGGGGAATGTTGTCAAGGCTAGTAGCAACGATTAAGATTCGGATTCTTCGGGCTACTCATTATCTGCACTGCCATCAGTTTGTGTTGCCTACTCTACAGAGTGGATGTTGGATTCGAGGGCTACATACCACATTTGCCCTAGGAGGGATTGGTTCTCTAGCTTTCAGGAGTTGGAAAGAGGGGATTTCATGCTCATGGGGAATGATCACAAATGCTCTATTAGTGGTATCGGTACCGTTCGGATCAGGATGAGTGACGGGGTGATTCGAGAGTTGGTTGGAGTGAGGTTCATTCCTCAGTAGAAGAAGAACATCATTTTACTTGGAGCTTTGGAGGCAGCAGACTATAGGGTGACCTTAGCGGATGCACGCTTGAAGGTTACATTTGGGTCTATGATCGTGATGAAGGGCATCAGAAGGAGCAATTTGTACTATTTACTTGGGAGCACGGTGATTGATAGAGAGATGACGACTTCATCAGATTCGGCTAGACTGTGGCATTGTTTGGTGTTGGGGTGGTATATGATTGGTAATGCCGTGCATTGGTTGTTGAGGAGTGCTATGACCTGCAGATTAAAGTCCTGTGCTGCAGATTAAAGTCCTGTGAGCATATTGGGATGAGCAAGACCGTGGTGGAGTTTGGCATTCCTATCCATTGAGCGAGGGGTCTTTTAGGAGGTGTTCAGTCAGGCATTTGGGGTCCTTCCAAGGAGGCATCATTGGGAGGTAATCGTATCTTAGTTTCCGCAGTTAATGATTGTTCTAGGCATTATTGGGTCGCAACCAGTTCCCGTTGGTGTAAAGTCCTAGAAGTCAACAACAATTGGAAGAAGTGTATTGGCAGAAAGGTAACTCGTTGTTCTAGATTTGGTAGGGGTCCTTTCTTGCGTTTGTGCCGAGCTCACGGCAATAAGAGACACTTCATTGGTGTGGAGACTTTGGGGCGACGAGATGAGATGACAGTTTCGATGGGTCGTTCCTTTCTGGAGGAGGATCGACGTTGGTTGTTGAGCATTGGTTCTGGAGCTTCGACATATTTGGGTCATCTTAGTCACAGGTCGCCGACTTCTGCATTAGGAGTTATTGGATCTGGGTGAGCTGCTTCAGATTTTAGGTTGCGTCGGATATTTGGATACCCAGCATTTGGTCACATTGAGGATGTGAGATTTGATCTGATTGCGCGTTTGGGGTTCGGAGGCTCAGTTGATTATTGTTTGGGAGCTTCTGATTTTGTTCTGAGAAGGTATGTCACTTTTGACTCTCGGCAGGTGGAGAGTGTTGATCAGGTCGTTTGGATATCGCAGCAGGTGGAGAGTGATGCTACTCCACGTTGGGTGGAGATTACTCCACGTACTCCAGATCATACTACGTCATTTGGGATTCTAGCTGAGGTGACACAGGTTGGGGATTATTTGATTTCGGATGCAGATGATGGATTGGTTTTGGATTCGTTTGCTGCTGGTGGACATGATTTGGATACGGCCATTGGTTCACCTCATATGAAGGTGGTTAATTTGTATCAGTTTGGGGCCGCTATCAGTTGCAGATCCGTCGGCGATATTGGGGAAGAGTTGCATACTTTCAATTGCTGTTGGTTTAATCTCTCAGTTCATGACTAGCAATGTATAATTGTATTGATATGAGAATTCCTTGCATTTTCTGCTTCCTTCTGTACGTGAAATTTTCATCTTTTGAGTCCTTTTGCTTCAGTTTTTTTTTTGTTATAACATCTCAGTTAGTGAAAGACATGTCTTGTTTTCTAGTATATTTATTAATATCTCATTTAGTGAAAAGTTTGATGACATTCCTTTTGGCACTTTATCAGTTTGGGGCCGCTATCAGTTGCAGATCCGTCGGCGATATTGGGGAAGAGTTGCATACTTTTCTACTTGTTTGAGGGCCTTTGGAGGCCGTTTGGGTGAACTACGTGAAGGCTTGATTCCTTGGGAAAGAGGATACGTAGGCAGTCTTTATGATGCAGCCGATTTGGTGAGCGACATTAACATTTGGGGTGAGTGTTCGCACTCCCATTTAGGTCTCAACATGTGAGGCATTTGTTTGGTTAGTGTCGGCTCAGTTTTGGGAAAACTTTACCGAGGTGGAGAATTGTGGAGAAGAACTTGGAAAAAACAGATTTTTGGTCATAAGTCGACCCATGCACAGGCATAAGTCGACTTATGATAAGTCGACTTATGTTGTGTCGTAAGTCGACTTACGATCTGCTGTGGATTGTTGATTTTGGGCTCTGGCAAGTCGACTTATCAGAGCTGTTAAGTCGACTTATGAACTCTTCTCTAGTTGTCGTTTTTCGCTCTGCCAGGTCAACTTATGCAGACTGATAAGTCAACTTACGACGGGTTTTTTTGGAAAGTTCAGGTTCCTATTTGTAGTCTGTTTGGGTTTCTGTTTTGGTATAAATACCAATACAATTTGAGGGTTTTGTAGGATCATATTTGGGGATTTTGGAGCACAGAAAAGAGAGATCTTTCTGAGCTATTGGTTAGGGTTATTGGTTGAGAGGTTGAGAGATTTGTTGGTAAGATTAATTGGTTCGTTTGAGCGATTTGTAATCTCAATTTGTACTCTTCTTCTCTATTAGTAGAAACCCACCCCCTTCTTGCCCCGTGGACGTAGGCAATTGCCGAACCACGTTAAAATTGGTGTTCGTGTTTGTGCGTTGATATTTGGTTGTTTTTGGCCTTCTTTGATCGGCGTTTGTTTTGGTTCCTCGGCGCCGCCGTCCGTCACAACAAATTTAACTTTGCATAACTCTGCATCAAGTGTGATAGCGAGTCAAAATTTTAAAAATGGTTATTTCAGTATTAATCCCTCAAATCTTCGCAATTTCCAAATTAGTCACCCAAATCATGTTAATTGCTACTAGGTCCCTCAAATCATCACAGTGCTTACAATTAAGTCCCCCTTTCTAAGTAAACATTTATTTAGATACTTTGGGTTAAGTTAAGCTTTAATCCACATGATTAATTGCAATAATGCCCTTAGGTTAAACTTCCCCTCCAAACCACTAATCCCCCTCCCCTTGCCCTCTTTTATCACAATAGATGACAGGAATCATAATTCTTCTAATTTCATTTCATTCAAATTACACTCATAGTGCTACACTACCATTGATATTTTCTCAAATTACAACTAAAATGCATTAAAAAAACCTAAAATGAATAGACATTCCTAACACAATGTTAAAATATAAGAGTATAATGGGAAAGTCATCACTCAAAGTTAGATTTTAAGGAATAATCTTTTAGATCTAATTGTTATTAACCAGGGGGACCTAATTGTAAGCAGTGTGACGATTTGAGGAACTTAATAGGAATTTCCATGAATTAGGGAATTAATTTGAAAATATTGAAGATTTGAGGGACTAATATTGAAGCTCAATGTGCTTTTGTTAATGGGAGGTTGATCTCAACTAACATCATGCTAGCCCTTGAACTGGTTAAGAACTACAACAGAAAGAGTCTTTCCCCAAGGGTCATGCTGAAAGTGGACATCAGGAAGGCGTTTGATACAATTAGTTAGAAATTTCTATCAAACATGCTTAAAGGGCTGGGTTTTCCTATTGCTATGATAAATTGGATAATTGCTTGTATTACTTCTCCTAAATATTCTATTTCTCTTAATGGTTCCCTTCATGGATACTTCAAAGGAGAACGTGTCCTTAGACAAGGAGATCCTCTCTCCCCATACTTGTTCATCCTGGGCATGGAGTACTTATCTAGGAGCTTGGATCTTTTGAAGAATGATAAATCTTTTAAATATCATCCTAAATGTGCTAAGTTGAGGATCTTGTACCTAATATTTACTGATGACCTGCTCTTATTCTCCAAAGGTGATCTGAATTTAGTGTCTAAGTTGCACAAGTGCCTCAGGGAATTCAGCAATGTTTTAGTCTTAGAAGCAAATGCAGATAAGAGCTCTATTTTTATGGAGGTGTCGATGATAATGTTAAGTCTTCCATTCACAATTTGTTAGGATTTTCTGCAGGTAATTTGTTTGTTAACTACTTGAGGTGCCTCTTATTTCCAAAAGACTAACTTACATAGATTGTAATTCCCTCTTTACAAGAATTACAGATCAATTCAAAAAATAGCTAAAGGTTAGGACCTCTCATATGCTGGTAGATTGCAAGAAATCAAGAGTGTGATTCTTGGAATCGAAATTTTCTGGACCTCTAACTATATCTTACCTATTAGTGTTTTGAAGAAAATAGATGAAATATGCAAGATGTTCTTGTGGGGCAAAATTGAACAAGCATTCAAAGCTCCTCTTTTATCATGGGAGAGAGTGTGCATGAATAAAAAGCAAGGAGGTCTAGGAATTTTTTCTGCACAAAGGTAGAATGTTGCTTCAGCTCTTAGATGTATCTAGCACATACACATAAATAGAGAATCTTTGTGGATTAGCTGGGTTCATGGGACCTATTTAAGACAAAGAGATATATGACAAGTCAAAGCTAAAACTAGGGATTCATGGATGTGGAAGCAATTGATTAAAACTAGAGATAAAGCAATGGATTTGTGTGGAGGTGCTGAAAACCTGAAACAGCTCATCAATTCATGTCACGACAATGCAAAACTCGGACTTTTAGCCATGTATAATGCAATTTTCCCCTTCTTCTCAAAAAGTTTCTTGGTACAATGTGGTGTGTGTGTGTGTGGGGGGGGGGGGGGGGGTTTAAATGTTCCTAAGCATTCTTTTATGAGCTGGTTAGTCTTGCAAGATAGAATCCTCACTCAAGACAGGCTTCTTAGAAGAGGGGTAATAGATTCAAACACCTGTTGTCTTTGTGCAGAAGTTGAATGCGAGACCAGGAATCATCTTTTTTTTTTGAGTGTGCTTATTCTTGTGAAGTGTGGAATAGCATTATGAATTGGTTGGAGTTCAATTGGAGGTCTTGCAACTGGCAACAAATAATTCACTGGTTCTCTGTCAGGTTACGAGGGAAGGGACTCAAACAAAATTTGAAAAGGATGGCTTTAAATGCAACAATATATAACATATGGAGGGAACATAATGCAAGGATTTTTTAGCGTAAATCCAGGAATCTAGTGCAATTGGTTAGGGTGATAAAAACTAAAATTTGGATTGTAATTCTTAACAAGCCAAGAGCTGATAGTTGTAGCTTATTGCTTAGATAATAGTGTGAAGATCTTTGCTTGTTGTAGTTTTTCGATATTGTGAGAGTAACCTCAGTTCTTAGCTGAGCTATCTCAATGTATATAACTTCATATTTTGGTTGATGAATAAAAATTTTTATTTACCAAAAAAAATATATTTAAATAACCCATTTAAAAAGTAAAAAAATTTATAAAGATCAGAAAGCAAGATTTATCTTTTTTTCTGCTGTTGGGGTGAAATCAGACGCATATGAAGTTAAATAGGCTTCTATGAAGTAAAAAAGTTAAATGGGCTTAAAATAAGTTTAAGAACAAAAGGACGTGACATAAAATCTTGGTGTTCTATACGTGACATAAAATCTTGATGTTCTATATATGTCTGTTAACCCTTAGGAGGTTAATCTGTTTCCAACAAATGATATCAGAGGTAGGTCAAGGAAAAAATATGAAAGTCTAGACAGAGAGTGATTAAGATTTGGTTAGACCAACAGAAAGTCTGGATTTTCTATAGGCTACAATCAGCTATGTGGATTATACTATTGGTGTATCTCAAAGGGCCCCACAATTAAACATATTTTATATTTTTTAATAATTACTATTATTTATGGGGCCCATCAATTGAAGAACTTTGATTGGTGAATTGTCGAGTTTCTCTACAACAAAGGTTATTAATTAAGATCAAATCTAGCTTAAATTCATGTTAGTTCACAAATGATACATGATGTAGGAGATTGTCTTTTGCAATAAATATGATTTGGTTTGCATAAAGATGGCGGTGCTAATAGCCATGTTGTTGATCTATGATTGCCAATTAGACAACCATGAATGATTGAGTATGCACACAAATGAAGAACTTGTTGGGATTCATGTGGGAGAATATGCTTGCCTTACAAAATTAGTATATAAAAACAAGAAATGACTAACTTAGAAAGTGGGAACTAATATTTAATAGTTTAATCATTTGGGTTGATCTTTGTGCTTATATGAATATTTTAGTTTTCAATGGCTCAAAATTATGTGTTTAGCTACAAAAGCAAACTCCCAAGGGCAAGTTGGAGATTATTGTTGATGAAAAACGTGTTTTTTTACCAAAGGCAAGTTGGGAAGTCTTTTAATTTGATCTCAAACTAGGACCAAACGAAGGCCTCAGCGAAGGCCCATCTAATCGCGGTTGTTCTTCAGCCCAGAGGAGATCTAAGTCTATGTGAAAATCCTCTGTCAGAATATTTACAGATCCATTGTCTTCTTAAGCTCAGCCACCTAGTTTCGAAAATGCCTTCAAGACATAGAAGACATCATCATGCTCCTCTTTAACTCTACAACAAGCCTTACCACAGATTTATGGCTGGTTCAGGTAAGACCCTCCCTCCTTATGGCTGGTTCAGGTAAGACCCTCCCTCCACTGCACAAAAAGCTTAGTCAACCTCTTCTTCTACTCCCTTTATGCCTCTTAATTTTTTATCCAAAGACTTTCTTTCTACTATCGCTGTCAATTGTGGAGTCAAAGAGCCTCTACCTAAAGAGGCTCTTAGTGACCTACATGCTCTAGATGTAGAGAAAGCCAAGCAGAATAATTAATCCTCTATAGAAGTCTTAGATCTTGGTTGAGTTGGTCTTTTTTCAATGTTAATTATGATGATTCGTTTCTGGAATGTTAGAGGGTTTAACAACCCTAACAATCCTATTAAGAGAAGGTTAGTCAAGTTGGATATTGTAGGCGTATAAAATTGCTTATAGGTCCCTTAGCACAGCTCGACACAAACCGACGAACCATCGGGCGACGTATCCAAACACGAGCGTCAGTCCACAACGCCAAAGCCAAGTGACATGCAACGAAGCGGATTAACGAGGCGACGAGGCTAACGAACTGCACGCAAACAATGGAATACATCCATTCGCATGCGGAATCAAGCTAACAGTTCGGTGAGTCAACGAGTCATCCAACCATAGAACGGATTTGAACTCAAACACCGAGGCGGATTTACTGCCATATTAGGATTCGGACTGTCAAATCAGAGTCCGGATCAACAACGAAGCGGGTTTACTGTCAAATCAGGATTCAGATCAACAAATCAGAGTCCAAATCAACCACGAGACCGGAAAAAACGGCAAAACCCAAACACCAAGGGGACTCGGCCAAAGCCGAGCCACCTATAGGTGGCCGGCCCAGATCTGTGCCAAGGCACAAATCTGAGAGCCTATAAATGGACCCCCTTTGCTCATTTGTTAGAGGTGGGAACTTTTGGAGCCGAAACTCTGCCGAATTGAGAACTGAGCTTGGAGTTTTGAAGACTTGAAGACTTGGACATTCAGATCTGGTTCTTGGCGAGCATCCACGTCACAAAAGGCAGGAGTTCGAGAGAGAGAAATCAGATCTGAGATCTACACGAAGTAATACTCCGGATCAAAGCTTGGCCTTTGATCCCGAGAACTAGAGGCTATTATTTCCTTGGTGAAATAGTATCCCCGGCTGTTATTATCTTAGTGAGATAACACCCGTCAAATCGTATAGGTCCGACCGGATCTAGATCGCGCGGTGGTCCACGGATTAACCCCGGCGTTGGCAAAGAACCCACAAAAGTGAGTGACCGCAAAACAGGAGCTCGTGATTCGTTCGAAAGGAAAGTTGTAATCTTTTTATTTTTTCTTTGATTTCGTTGTAACCGGATCTTATAAAAAGACCGGATCTTTTGTAATCAAAAAGCAATTACTTGAGAGAACAATGACGTCAATGAAGAAAACAATAATTTTTCCCGCGAACAATCTGGCGACCACAGTGGGAGCCAACAATCTCACTGTCGAGATCGTCACGTCGCAGCCACGGATCTCAATCCCGGTCGAGGAGGAGGTCGAATATGAATTCGATCAGGCCAAGTTTGAGGAGTATCTTTCGTCCTCGTCCGGATCCACCTCCCCCCGCAAGTCCAAGAAGTTCTCCTCTAGGAGAAAAGTTCGTTGGTACGAAGAAGTACAGAATGCCAATGACGCTCTCACCCCAACTAATGCCAAAGTCGCATCGGGTGAAGTTCCACCGACCTCCAACAAGGTCAAACTTGTTCTTACCGACGCCTCTACTGTTGAGGGCGTTATGACTCTCTCAAAGAGAGCCCACCAGAGACGACGTCAACGCCTTGCGCGGCAACTCGCTAAGGCGATGGAGTCTACAGACGGAGTCCGCTACAACACGGATCTGAAGAACAGGAGAGGCAAACAGCCTCAACAACTGAAGAATGGCAACTCCTCAAAGCCGCCAACGAACGAATGGATCCGGGACAAACGAAATTGTTAGCGCAGGCGCGGGCTCAAGCCGAAGAAGCCCGTAGAAAGCTGCAGAAAGAGGTAGCCAAGAAGCCGCCACCAACCCGCAAAGTTTGGAGGCCGAAGTCTGAAGCGGCGGTTCAAACCAAAAAGCAGCAACTGCAGCCGTCAAAAGTGCAACTTCCGGTGAATCAATCCAAACCGCCAATGATTTCCACAACTGCTCCGAGAGATCCCGCAGGACCATCTCAGAAAAGGAAGTCGGTTTTGGAGCGCCTCGGTCCACTCCCTAAGGAGCGAGGCAAAGCTCCAGTTCAGGAACGTTTGGGCCCAATGAAGAAGCCCCGAACGATTCAACACGCTGGGGGTCGCTACAACCCTCAATATGACGAGGAAATCAGGGCAACTAAGCGCACTACGCTGCGTATTAAAGTTCAGGAGCCTGTTGAGAATTCACGCCCACAAAGGCGTGTGTCGAGACGCGTGACTCGTGAAAACTCGAAGAAGGTAGTTCGCTCTCGGAAGGAAACGTTATCGTCTGATGATGATTGCGTTATACCTGAGAAATCGTGCCAACACACGATAGGTTGCTCCGACTTTCAAACGGACGATCTGTACTATCGTGCTGAGGGTACGAGCAAAGCCAGAAAGAGAAGTCCCCGAGGGCTAGAAACTTAATGCCCCTGTTCCAAACTCATTCGGGGCGGTATTGTCTGAGTGCAACTGCATCAAGACGGTCCCCGAAAGAGTTTCGGTCTTCGAAAGGCTCAGCACCGAAACGCCGAAACTAAGGCCTAGGCGTTTCCGACAAAGAAGAAGGGTAGTCGAGGAAGGAGAATTTCCGAGGGTCACCACGAATATGACCAGCAAAGGGACATCAGCACGGGATAATTTTGAGTCGATTCTGAAGGCATCCCAGCGTATAACCCGTCTGCAGTCTGGAGCCATCAAACGAAAAACTTACGGTAAGGTTCGGACAATGATACCTTCAGAAGATGAAGAGTCGGACGCCGGCTCGGCGATCGCATCTAAGAACACAGTATCCAGCGAGGGGCAACCTCGCGAGGCACTTATGATAAGTGCAGAACAAGTGGCTAAGATGCTTGAAGAAGCCATGATTAAACAACAGGAGACCTTCAGGTTCGAAATGCAGATGGCCATGCAAAACATGAGAGAAATGCATGAGCAACAAATTCAGGCACTGACGAACCAGCAAGGCGAACCAAGCCGCCGTAACCAGGTCGTTCAGGAAGAGGAGCACACGGATGCGGATGAAGCTCACAATGCCAATAATCCTCCCGTCAATGCAGGGGGTGGTAATGAGGATGCTGGTCGTAATGCCACACTTCCGCCTCAGAATCATGCTAACGAAAACACAGGCGAAAGTCTAAAGATCAAAAACCCCGAGAACAAGATCAATACGTTGATTTCTGCTCAAGAGGTGAAGAAAACAGGTATTCCTTGTCCATATCTAAGAGAATGGGAATCAATCCCATATCCGACAAAGTTTAACTTAATCAACTTCACGCCGTTTGATGGGAAGGGTTCACCCACTCAGCATGTGATTTATTTCAAATCACACCTGGGGGTAATCTCCGGCAATGAGCCTCTGATGGTGCAGTCATTCGTCGGCACTCTTCGCGGAGCCGCCTTCGATTGGTATCGCCGCCTCAAGCCAGGTAGCGTGAACAGCTGGGACGATATGGAAACCATGTTCCTCACTAATTTCTTCGACGACGACACCGAGATATCTATCAGATCATTACTCGATGAGAAGCAGAAGGACGGGGAGTTAGTCGACACCTTCGTCAAAAGGTTCCGGAACAAGGCGATGAACTGTCGGGACCCGATCACCGAGGAATTCATTCTCCAGACTTGCCACAACAACCTCGCGTTGGACGTGTTGGAAGCAATGGGGACAGCACTGTCCAAGACATGGAAGGATCTGAAGGTCCAAGGAGAGCAAGCCGAGCTATTCCTCAGAAGGAAGAAGGCGGAAAGAGGCCAACCGGCGACGAATGCTCCACAGCAAAATTTCTTCCCACGAGGGAAAGATAAGGCACATGTTAATGCAGTTGATGCTAATCAAACTTTCCAATTGCAACCTCAGCAACAGCAACAGCAACAAGCACCACAACAACCTCGGGGGCAATGGCAACAACGGCCTCAGAAGCAGAAATCTTCGGAGCCGAGGTTTCCTAAAGTGTACTCCTTCAAGGATGACGAAGTTCCCGGCATCTTTAAGTACCTGTTGGAGAATAACAAAATCCAGCTGCCAGTGATTGTAGATCAAGAAGGGGCTAGCAAAGTGACGGACCCGAAGTATTGCGCATACCATAGAGCGGTCCATCACCCTACCAAGTCGTGCTACCACCTCAAGGACAAGATCCAGTCACTAATTGATGTAGGCGTCATAACCCCGAAGCCGTCAAAGAATGTCGGAGCAAATGTGGTGTCAATTAGCTTTGGATCGGTGCCCACAACATGGTTCAAACCAGAGCGCATCACCAAAGTAGGGATGAAGACTGTGAACGATGACCCACATGGACAGCGCCAAAAAGGACTTGTGCCACACACAGCCCCAAACGGCGAAATCCTCTGGGTTCACCCTGATCTCATTGAAGATGAACAGTGGGCGACTTCCTCGAAAAGAAAGGGCAAAGGCAAGTCCTGCAATGCTACATCCGCAATCTTCGAGGAGGATGGCGATGAAGCTCCTATCTTCCCGCTCTCCGAAGAGGAACAAGAAGTCTTTGCCACTAGAAGCGAAAATGAGTATCACTACAATTATCCGCCGCCTAGTGAGCAGGGGATGAATAGACGGGGACCAGCCAAAACTCTCACGGAGATGAGGGTGATTACGAGTCCTACACCGGGCGCAGAGGCTTGACAACAGCCAGTGAATAAACCGAAAGAGAAGAATCCCTAGGAGGTTCAGAATCCGAAGCAGTCTCGTTTCAGTCGCCCGATTGGAAGAGACAAACCGGAAAGCTCGAAAACTCTGCAAATCTTCGATATAATGGCTCAATTAGCCAACATTCCAGCACGGATAATGCTATATGAGTTGCTACGGTTGTCCAAGGAAACCAGAGAGGCCTTGCAAGAAGCTTTGGCCAATTCAGAGGTGTTTCTGACTCAAATCAAGCCGGTGCCTGAAGTCAACACTAGCGGGTCAAGACCCTTGGGTAAAATCCGGGTAAAGTGTCAAATGGGAGATTTGAAGACGGAAGTCACATGTTATGTGATCGATGCCGAAACTTCATATAACTTACTATTGGGTCAGCCTTGGATCCATAGTAACGTTATAATCCCCTCCACTCTCCATCAGTGTTTGAAATATGTTAACACTGATAATAAGGTTAGGACGGTGGTCGCGGATAAGCAACCATTCAAAGGGTATGAGAATTATTTTACTGATTCTCTCCTTTATGGTAACGAATCCGATACTGAATCATCAGCCCATGGCACGGACAACGGAGAAGAAGCTGATGCCGAAGCCGGATTCGATTACAATGGTGGTTTTGTTTTAAATGACATTGTACCCTTTGTAATCAATCTTGACGATGAACAATCGTCAGATGGAGGTTGTAATTGGCAACTTGCCGATGTTAAAATAAATAACGATTTGGAGTACTCCCTGTCTCTTGATGATGTGATACAAGAATTGTACGATAATCCTGATTTGTATATACCGCTTCGATCGTCCTATGTAACAAAGGAACGCCTCCAGCATTCTTTCGGAACAACCATGGTCGTCCCGAACAAAATAAGAGGCGCTAAAGAACTGATTTACTGTAAAGGAAAAAGCTCCCCATTACCAGATCATTTCTTAAGCGAAGATGAGGATGATGACAAACCTGGTCGGCATCTATCTAAGTATAGTCCAGAAGCACGCAAGCTCATGAAAAAGCAGGGATATGATTTCACACTCGGAGAAGGTCTATACTTCAATCGAGGTCCTCGTACTCCAGCCAAAGCGGCATATGTACCAAAAGGAAAACCCGATAATTATTACAAATACGGACGAGGGTTAGGGTATGAATCTTCTTCAGAAGACGAATGCTGCTGGTTAATCAATGACCAATCATCTAAGCAATACAAAGATGAAAATTCATCAGATGCCTCGGAATGGGATTCCGATACAAGTCTGGGGGAAGCTTTCAAAGCCCTAATGGCGAACATGGCTACAGCTGATCCGTCCACGATGGAAGACGACGATCAAATGCCAACCTGGGAAGACCCGTGGGTTCATCACCTGAACATGCAGTATGGTATAGGTTCGAACAGAGAGAACCCCCCCACTGAAGATAAAATAGTCCAAGTTAACATGGGTGACGAGGCTAACCCAAAGCCCATATTCATCAGCGATAGTCTTCCCCCAAATGAGAAGGAGGAATTAGTTGCTCTCATCAGAGAATACATTGACGTCTTCGCTTGGAACTATGAAGATATGCTAGGGCTCGACCCCAATGTAGCAATGCACCGCCTCGATATCAAGCCGGATGCCAAACCTGTCAAACAACAACAGAGACGGTTTCATTCGCAGATAATGGAAGCTATCGAGGCAGAGGTTAAGAAATTGATCGAATCAGGATTTATCTGAGAGGAGCAACATCCAGATTGGCTAGCCAATATCGTTCCCGTCATGAAGAAGAACGGCAAAATCAAGGTCTGTATCGACTTCAGGGACCTGGACACGGCATGTCCAAAAGACGACTTTCCTCTCCCAATCACAGATGTCATTATCGACAATACATGTGGATTTGAGAGAATGTCTTTTATGGATGGTTTTTCAGGATATAACCAAATCAAGATGCACCCAGATGACGAGAAGCATACAGCGTTCAGAACGCCCCTCGGTGTCTTTTGCAACACCGTAATGCCTTTCGGACTAAAGAATGTAGGCGCCATGTACCAGCGGGCAATGACTATGATTTTCCAAGAACATCTCAGGAAAACAGTCGAATGCTACGTCGATGATTTGGTTGTGAAAAGCCGTAACAAAGAAGATCACATCAAGGACTTGAAGACGATGTTCGATCTCATGCGGAGCCATCAATTGAAGATGAACCCCACTA
Source organism: Asparagus officinalis (assembly GCF_001876935.1). Classification (NCBI taxonomy): domain Eukaryota; kingdom Viridiplantae; phylum Streptophyta; class Magnoliopsida; order Asparagales; family Asparagaceae; genus Asparagus; species Asparagus officinalis. Next base: position 18,743,688 of record NC_033802.1, on the reverse strand, counting down.
AATCCTTCCTTTGAATGTCCAGCGGAAAATTCCTTGGATTCGTCGTCACCACTAAAGGTATACATATCGATTCTGATAAGGTGAAGGTGATACACGAACTGTAACCCCCTAGAAATCTAAGAGAGCTCAGAGGATTGCAAGGGCGTTTAGCTTACATCCGGCGGTTCATTTCGAATCTTTCTGGGAAGTGCTAACCGTTCTCCAAGCTAAACAAGAAAGGCGTGTCATTTATTTGGGATTACGCTTGCCAAAGAGCATTCGAAGATATCAAAACATATCTGGCGAATCCTCCTGTTCTCGTTGCACCAAAATCAGGTAGACCGTTCTTGATTTATCTCAAGGAGATGAACCACTCGATAAGTGCCTTACTAGCACAAGACGATGATAATGGTCACGAATAGGCAGTCTATTACCTAAGTCGTAACTTGATAGGCGCCGAGTCTCGATATCCGATGATTGAGAAGGAATGCCTCGCATTGGTATTCGTAATGCAAAAGATGCGGCATTACTTGGTTGGACAGACGATTTACGTCATTTCTAACGTTAATCCAGTACGGGTATTTATGACACAACCGGCCTCTATGAATTGGCGGTTAGCGAAGTACACCCTTCTCTTGTCCCAATATGATTTGCACTTCAAGCAGCAGAAGTCGATCAAAGGACAAGCGATTTGTGATCTTTTGGCGGCAAACTCGACCACAGATACGGCAGAAGTATATGATGACTTGCCGGATAAAACCCACGAGGTTAACACTACATCACACCAACAAGTATGGCAATTATATTTCGATGGTGCTTTGAGAGCAGTTAATAGGGCAATAACCCCCGGATGTTCTACAGTCTTCTCCGGAGTTGGGGTTATCTTAATTTCCCCGGGGAAGCATGTGATGCCTCGGGCTTATTCATTGACTAGTCCATGTTCCAATAACGTAGCTGAGTACAACGCGCTTCTCATTGGACTCAGTTTCGCCAAGGAGCTGGGGGTCGAATATCTCGAAGCTTTTGGGGATTCTCAATTGATAGTCAACCAAGTCCGTGGAGAGTATGAAGTCAGGAACCAAGACCTGATCCGTACCACCAGGAGGCCATCAAAATGGCAGATTTTTTTAAAGAATTCTTTATTGAATACATCCCTCGTCTCCAGAACGCTTATGCGGATGCACTGGCAGCACTAGCGGTATCACTTGCGCAGCCTCCCGAAACTGAACTACTAGTCACAGTAAGGACGCATCAACTCTGCATACCCATATACGATATGGACATTGAAGAGGAAGATGATAGAAACACAAACGCAAAGGAGGTGAATTCAACCCAAATTGGGTCTGAGTCCCGAGATTGGCATTTTTCTATCATTGACTACGTCCAATATGGTATTTTACTAGAGGACGTAAAAGAAAGGGAATCAATCCGTTGAAGAGCACCAAGGTTCTTCTATAATACCGAGACCCACACATTATATCGTCGAGGGTACGATGGATTGTTACTCCGATGCCTTTCGAACAAAGAAGCAGAAGAAGTTCTTAAGGAAGCGCACGAAGGAGAATGTGGTGCGCATCAACTCGGTCCCAAACTGTATGATCGCATCAGGAGAATGGGATATTTTTGGCCAACGATGGTTCGTGACGCAATCGAATACGCCCGAGAATGTCATGCTTGTCAGATACATGCAAATTATATGCACCAACCACCAGAGCATTTACACACGTTAACCACGTCTTGGCTGTTCGAGACATGGGGTATGGACATTGTCGGTCCTATTTTTCCCCCTTCAGTCAAAGGTGATCGATTCATTCTTGCAATCACAGATTACTTTTCAAAGTGGGCTGAAGCAATTCCGCTTAGAGAAGTGAAGACGAACAACGTCATCAATTTCATCAAGCATCATGTCATATACCGACACGGCGTGCCAAGACGGATCATTCATGATAACGGTCCACAGTTCATAAGCAACGCCTTCATCAGGTTTTGCGACAAGTTCAAAATTGAAGATGTGTCGTCGACAACTTATTATCCTGCTGCGAATGGATTAGCTGAGGCGTTCAACAAGACGATCATTAAGATCCTATCAAAGCTCGTGAAGACCAATAAACGAGACTGGGACGATAAACTCGGTGAAGCACTCTGGGCCTATCACACCACCATACGCACACCTACAGGAGCTACCCCATATTCACTAGTATACGGATGTGAAGCTGTGCTACCATTGGAGATCCAAATCCCATCTCTTCGGATCGCTCTCATAACTGAGATGACAACCGAAGAACAACATTAAAAACGTCTCGAAGAACTCGAGAGATTAGATGAAAAGCGCTTGGAAGCTCAACAACACATTGAGTTTTATCAAGCCAGAATATCTAGGGCTTTTAACAAAAGAGTCCGACAGAGAAGCTTCAAGGAAGGAGATCTGGTCCTCGCTGCTCGCCGACCGATAATCCTCAACTCCAAGAAGAAAGGTAAATTTGAACCCAAATGGGAAAGGCCGTTTGTGATAGACACAGTCTACTCAAACGGTGCATATCGCCTGATTACTCAAGAGGGCGACAGGCAATTAATGCCAATAAATAGGAAGTTCCTGAAAAAGTACTATCCCTAATACATTCAGGATAACTCATTTACCAAGAAGTTTCTTGAAGAATATTACACTTAATATTCTAGAGGATAACCCAAAATCATTTTCACCATCAAAATCCCTCACTGATCAATTTCAATTGACAGTGGGTCCACCAAAAATGTCTTTCTGGCCTTCTTGACTCTTTCCATGAACAAGAGGTCCACTTTCAGTTCAGAGTCTCATTTCGATAAACGAAAGAACTCCCTTCTTTTTCTCTTTGGTTAATCATTCTCATGGTTATAACCTAAGTTGAAATTTCATTTCGATAAACGAAAAACCCGTCTTCAGTTTAGATAACCAATCCTATAAAAGGTAAGTTTATCTAGATTTTTCCAGATTCTCGGAGTGGAGATCCCACTTCTAGTTTCTTTTGCACTGGAAATAGAATATAAAATTCTTCCTTTCCAGAATCAAGGAATAGAATATAAAATTCTTCCTTCCTTGTATTCGGGTTCGCCTTCACCCTAAAAGAAGACCGGGAAATAGAATATAAAATTCTTCCTTTCCCGCACCAACCTTTTCCAAGAATTTGTCAATCTAGGATTCATCCTAGGAAGTTTATCCCGAATCCTAAGCAGGGATAAGTCTGCGCCTAACACGCGCTGCCGGTTTAGTCTTTTTCCGCACAAAAAGACACCAGAGTCTGATTCTGGGGTATTTTATCCTGAAACCTAAGCAAGGATAAGTCCGCGGCGCTTAACCCGCGCCGCCGGTTAGTTCTTAACCGTTTAAAAGAACACCCGTTCACATATTCAACATTGTGGCAGGTTGTTATTAATAACACCAAAATCCATGCCTTACACGCATGGGGAATTTCATCCCGAATCCTAAGAAAGGATATGCCGGCGCCTAACATGCGTCGCCGGTGTAGTCTTTTTCCGTGAAAAAGACACCAGAGTTCGATTCTGGGGTATTTTATCCCGAAGCCTAAGTAGGGATAAGTCACATTGCTGGATAGCCTATTCCCGTAACAATGGCGAAGTCTACGTATTCGAAGTCGTAGCAGCAAAGTCTAAGAGAATTCACTCTCTCAGCACAACGTTACATGTAGAACGTATTTAGACAATTCGCATGCTAGCCCGACTCAAACGGTAGTCAGTAAAGGCTAATCAAATCCGTTGAAGGCTGGGGGTTAGCCAAAAACCCTAAAGTCAACACCTAACACGTGTCGCCGGGTAGCCTATTCCCGTAAGAGAATTCACTCTCTTAGCACAACGTTACATGCGGAACGGGTTTAAACAATCTGCATGCTAGCCCGACTCAAACGGTAGTCGGTAAAGGCTAATCAAATCCATTGATGGCTGAGGGTTTGCCAAAAATCCTAAAAGTATTATGGTCAATCATTTCAAACAGAATGAGGAATCATAGTAAAGATAAAGATAAAAACCAGTTCCACTAAAAGGATCAAAAGTCAAAACATTTAGCAAATGGAATCATACATCAAGAACATGGCAAAAAATCTGTTGATTAAGCTTAGACAGCTTCTCATCATAAGCTTGCCTCAGCTCAGCTCTGATGGACTCTTCGGTGGTGGCTAAAGTCTTCGCAGTAACCTCCTCCGTCTCAGTCAGTGTCTGTTTCAAAGATTTCAACTCCTCAGATAAAGTAGTGTGGGCTCGCTGATCCTGTACCTTCGTCATCTGAATAATACCCAAAGTCTCCTCTTTTTCACGGAGTTCTCTTCGGAGCTGGTCTATCTGGGTCTCACAAGAAGTAATGGGAAAATCAAGCTCGTCGAGAGAAGATAGCCTCGCCGGAATTGCTCTCTAGATTTCTAAATAAATAGCATGCGAACTGCTTCAGACTCACGAATGACTTAGTCCTCTTCGATAAAGGCTCAGACTACGCCAAAGAAATATGATAGTGACATGTGAGGTCCCATAAAGTCTCGTAGCGGTCGGGCATGCGATCCTTCAGCTGACTCAATTCATGGTTGGAGGGAAAGTATTCCTGATATAGCATCTGTCCCATGGGTAAACCAGAAATCCTGTGCAAGTGTTCGAATCCGGGTTATAGAGCTCGCACAAAGCGAAGAAATGCTTCGCGCTAACAGGCAAACCATACATGGGGGCACGAACGGCTGCATATAGACCACAAGCGTGCAACTCCTCGCTCCATCAGCTTAAGACGTACTTCGTCATGCGAGTCCACCAAAGCTTGTCCAAAGAATGGACCCAGCCATAAAATCTGTGACGCGTCGCAGGCATCTCCTGTCCTAAGGCAGCGAGGCGATTCTGCAAAGTAGAAGCAGAAGCAAGAAGCTCGTTACGCGGCGGTGCATCCAACCCCAATACTCCAGGATGCAATCCAGTGATATGACTCCTGCTCGAACCAGGAGCTGCCTGATGAGTGATGTAGCCACGGTGAACGCTCTCATGCTCCTCCGTCAAGCGCCACGACATCTCCCGTGTCACAGCCTGATGCCTGAGCTCAGTCAACGAACGATGCCGAGGAATCTTCGGCAAATATATAAAACCACCGCCAGTTTTATGAAGCCACTGCTCGGCGTCAATAAACACTGCATCCGGACCTCTGGCTGAGTCGCCAAATAAAAAGTCGGTCTTCCTGAGAGGCTGAATAGAACTGACATCCTTCACGAAAGGAGCATCTGTAATCAACTGTCGAAGAGCTCGATGTCCACCTTCCTTCACCACTTGGGCAACCTCTGTCAGCGTGCCCGAAGCAAACTGAGGAGTAACTGGAATAGGGGAAAATTCGTCAGAAGTCAAATAATACTCGCCACGACGCCCGTACACTGCGTGAGATGAGAACGCTCCAGAAGGATATCCCACTGGAAACAAACAGTTAAACATTTGTTAGTCTCAATTATAAAAGGAAGTTGAACTTATCCTACGAATGGGTAAGATAGAGCCACTGCCTTATATAGGGTGAGACGATTTGGCCACATTATGCACTTATAAGGTAGGATATATCAAAAAAACATATCCCTGCCTTATAAGGCACAATGCAGCGACAGAACGCCCCCTTTATTTATTATGAGATATGGTTTTGACCAAGCAAAACCCATCTTAAAAGCGTCGATCCTCACCAAGGAGAATCAAGGCTCTTCCCGGTTGCCTCACCAAGGAGAACAACGTGGGGTAAAAATGACTAATTGGCAAATTTCTGAGGAAAAAGGGACTAATTTACAAATGTGCCAAAAATAGCTCACCAGCATAAGAGGGAGGCGCGCCATCAGCCGACGCGGTAGAGGATTGACCTCTCGCAATACGAGACATGGTGACCTGTAAAATAAATTAGGGGATCAGACCCAGAAAAAATTCCCCTTTTTATTATAATTCTACCCCCCTGAAAGATGAGCTCGAGGCACCAAATCATAAACCCTAATCCTCACATGCGATCCCACAAGTTCACAAATTAAATTAAGCATGAAATATGCTAAAATTGTGGAGGATGTACCTGAGGGAAAGCTCGAAGATCCGACAAAAATCAAATCTTGAAAGAGGCTCAGACCACGTGCTCGAGAGGCCTGAGAGGAATTTCTGTATGAAGATTTTTGAGGGATTCTTCAGTCTAAGATCCAAAGGAATGCTAGATCTAATGCAACTTTGAAGTTTTGAGGGAGAAAGGATGCTTGAGGGAAGAAAAAAATCCAAAAAGGGGGGAGGATGGTGGCCGGCCCTAGAAGAGGAAAAGAGGGAAGAAAAGAACCCCTTTTTATAGGGTGAACCAGCCTTGAACCAGACCGGACCAGGTTGAACCAGACCAGACTAGTCCAAATCAGTTCAAAAGAGGCTGAACCAGGCCAAACCAGGCTGAACCAGGCCAAACCAGACTGAACCAGACCAGACCAGGATGAACCAGTCTGAACCAGTCTTGAACTAGTCCTGAACCAGCCTTGAACCAGGTTGAACCAGGTTGAACCAGTTTGAACCCGATTTGAACCAGAATTCAAATTGAAGCCGAATCGAGCATCGAAACAACTTCAAATCGACCGAGGGTTCAGTACTTGGTTTTTTCTTACCTCTCCCGCACATTCGGAAGGATCAGAAGATTTTTTGAGCCGAATTACTGCCTTTTTTGGCTCATTATCAAGCCGGTTCAGCTCATTATCAGGCCGGTTCAGCTCATTCGGGCACAGAAATTACTCCAATAAGGTATATGAGTATAAACTGTTCCCTATTTTTGGTTGAGAAGTTCCTGGAGAATGTTTTTCTAGAAATATTCTTAAGGATAACTCAACAATACTACGCCAGACAACGCATCGCAAATAAGAACTTAGCGCCAACAATCGATGGTCAGTTCCGTGTTGAAACAACAAACACGAGTTAAAAATCAGAAAATCAGGAATCGACTTCAAGTTCAAAATTTCGACAACGATCAGACAATAAATGCAGCACCGGAACCCTTACAGACATTCGACGAAGCACCGAATAGCCTGAAGGATTGAAGGAATCAAGAACAGAAGCCATTCCAAGGTCCCGTTACACCGACTGAAGGTTGGGACAATCATATCCAAAGTATTCCAGACTCTTCTATAAAAGAACGAGGCTGAAATACTTTGGAGGGGGTATCTGTAGGCGTATAAAATTGCTTATAGGTCCCTTAGCACAGCTCGGCACAAACTGACGAACCATCGGGCGACATATCCAAACACGAGCGTCAGTCCACAACGCCAAAGCCAAGTGACACGCAACGAAGCGGATTAACGAGGCGACGAGGCTAACGAACCGCACGCAAATAATGGAATACATCCATTCGCATGTGGAATCAAGCTAACAGTTCGGTGAGTCAACGAGTCATCCAACCATAGAACGGATTTGAACTCAAACACCGAGGTGGATTTACTGCCATATTGGGATTCAGACTGTCAAATCAAAGTCCGGATCAACAACGAAGCGGGTTTACTGCCAAATCAGGAATCGACTTCAAGTTCAAAATTTCGACAACGGTCAGACAATAAATGCAGCACCAGAACCCTTACAGACATTCGACGAAGCACTGAATAGCCTGAAGGATTGAAGGAATCAAGAACAGAAGCCATTCCAAGGTCCCCTTACACCGACTGAAGGTTGGGACAATCATATCCAAAGTATTCCAAACTCTTCTATAAAAGAATGAGGCTGAAACGCACGCAAACAATGGAATACATCTATTCGCATGCGGAATCAAGCTAACAGTTCGGTGAGTCAACAAGTCATCCAACCATAGAACGGATTTGAACTCAAACACCGAGGCGGATTTACTACCATATTGGGATTCGGACTATCAAATCAGAGTCCGGATCAACAACGAAGCGGGTTTACTGCCAAATCAGGATCCAGATCAACAAATCAGAGTCCAAATCAACCATGAGACCGGAAAAAACGGCAAAACCCAAACACCAAGGGGACTCGGCCAAAATCGAGCCACCTCTAGGTGGCTCGGTGGTCGAGCCACCTATAGGTGGCCGGCCCAGATCTGTGCCAAGGCACAGATCTGAGAGCCTATAAATAGACCCCCTTTGCTCATTTGTTAGAGGTGGGAACTTTTGGAGCCGAAACTCTGCCGAATTGAGAACCGAGCTTGGAGTTTTGAAGACTTGAAGACTTGGACATTCAGATCTGGTTCTTGGCGAGCATCCATGTCACAAAAGGCAGGTGTTCGAGAGAGAGAAATCAGATCTGAGATCTACACGAAGTAATACTCCGGATCAAAGCTTGGCCTTTGATCCCGAGAACTAAAGGCTATTATTTCCTTAGTGAAATAGTACCCCCCGGCTATTATTTCCTTAGTGAGATAACACCCGTCAAATCGTGTAGGTCCGACCGGATCTAGATCGCGCGGTGGTCCACGGATTAACCCCGGCGTTGGCAAAGAACCCACAAAAGCGAGTGACCGCAAAACAGGAGCTCGTGATTCGTTCGAAAGGAAAGTTGTAATCTTTTTATTTTTTCTTTGATTTCGTTGTAACCGGATCTTATAAAAAGACCGGATCTTTTGTAATCAAAAAGCAATTACTTGAGAGAACAATGACGTCAATGAAGAAAACAACAATTTTTCCCGCGAACAGATATATGTGAGCAGGTCTAAAGGTGTAAGTTAGCATGCAATTTCTTTGCTGCTAACTTGTGTCCCCGCTTAGATTTTTATGGCGAAGAAGAGAAGTGGGAAGAAAAACTTTAATATAGGATTGCGAGCTTCAAATTCAAGTTTTCTATGCTCTGGGGATCAATTTGATACAAATTTAGCTGGAGATGATGAAGGATTCGACAACTATGCTATGGGCTCAACAGGTCCAAAAGGGGAGAAGAAGAAGAAATCGATGGAGAAAATACTCAGATCTATAGATATCCTGATTGATTTGCAATATTCTCAAAGTTCTTCTCAGATGAACGGAGTCCAAGCTCATCATCTGAGTAAATCTCTAAACTCTTGCGATGGCGCAGAAAATAGTTGCTCCTCTAGGGGTTCCTGGGCAGATGAAGTTGAGTTAGAGTTATTTCTTCTGATTCTCCTTTGATTGAAAACTTTTAAACCAACAAGAGTTCTTGGTTCTGATTTAGTGATATTAGAATCGAAATATAATACTGACACTATCCCATTGATAACTGATATGAGAAATATTATAGAGGCCAGATCTGATAATTTGATTAATTTTGATAAAGAAGCCAAAGAGGAAACTTCTATTGGCTCTCTACCTAAATTTGTTTCTAATGATCCTGTGAATTCAAATCTGGAAACAGAGGAGAATGATAACCATGCAAAAGTTTAGGATAAACCTGTAAATGGTCAGGATAATGAAGCGATTATGAAGAAAATAGGAACTGAATCTAGCAAATCATTTGTAAGAATCTTTACTGATAATAGAAAATCGGGCAATGGATTATCTTTAAGATTCATGCCATCTTCCTTATACAATACAATCTCTTTTTATGCTGATGAATGGAAGAAAGGAGAAGAATTATGGAGAAATGCTTTAATTGGACATGTCATAGGGTTGAATGTTAAATTGAAATCAAAGGAATCTTATGTCAGCAAATTATGGAGTAAAATCTCTATATCGAAGGTCTCATTAATCAAACAAGGGTTATTTCTATTTGATTTTCAAACTAAAAAACAAATGAGAGATGTTCTTGAGGTAGGGCCTTGGTTATTTGGGTCTAGACCTCTAATGTAAAGCCACAGAGTATTAATACAGATTTGGATAAGTTGCGGGATTTTTATTATCCAATATGGGTGCAATTTCCGAATTTAAGGCTAAAACTATGGAGCTCAACTGGTATTAGCAAGGTTGCTATCCTTATTGGGAAACCAATTGCAACTGATAAACTCACGGCTACTAGACAGAGGCTGAGTTATGCAAGGGTTTTGCTAGAAGTGAAATTTCCATAGAAAGAGCCTTTACCTGATCATTTGACTATCTAAGGACCTGATGGAAAAAGCTATATGAAATCAATATTATATGAATTCAAACCAAGATGGTGTTCATCGTGTAGCATAGTTGGTCATGATACTGAACTGTGTAGGAAAAATAAAACTAAAAATGTGTGGGTTCATGTCAATAGGCAGGATGAACATGTTGCATAGGGAAATGTTAAACATGCACCTAATTCTGGGCTTGTTAAGGAGTCTTTAGTACAGCATGGGACTATAGCTAGTTTTAATGCTGGTTCTATTGGTCAGAATGTACAATTAATTAGTTCATCTGGTCAGGGAGCTCAACCCGCTGAGGAACATGCACCGGCTGAAAAACAACCTACTGCACAGGAAAGTAGGAACTGGAGGAATAACTTAGGATTTCATCATTCTATGATTGAGAGGGTGATTGCTCCTGATCTATCAAATCAAGTTATGCAAGTTGTAAGTGAACATGCACATGTCCAGCAAAATAGCTCAATTGCCAATGCATATTGGGTTACTAGTGTACAACTTACTGTAAGATAATAGGCCTCTCAATGAATCAAAAACCTCTTTTAGGAAAGTTTTTAAATATTTCTAATATTTACCCATGAATGTAGATGTGCATTATTCTTGGCCACAACATGTGAGTTTGTTAATCAGTCCGGATTGTTAGTTTGAATCCAAGTTATTAGATAGAATTCTAGTTATGGTAGAATACTAGTTAGTGGATAGATTCCTAGTTATTGGACAAAGATTAGAGTTGTAATCTTATTCCTATATATATGTAAACAATTTTTAAGAGTTGTAGAACGTGAATAAAAATCAACAGAGAAAAGTTCCTGCTCCATCCGGCCTGTGTTCATCAACCGAAACAGAGATTTTCTCCTCTGTTTTGTTGCTGTCCGTTTTGCTGAAAAAAAAATCTGCCAGGTTCTATTTGTTTGCATACATTGTTTACAGGTTTTATAAAGCTTTCAGGTCTTGTATTTTTGGCCGATCCTGTTCAGAAGCCTACAAGTGGTATCAGAGCCATGTATGCCTAAGATTCAACTAAGATCTGAAGAGATGACGAGTTCGGAGAAGATGACGACCAAGGTGGGTTCTCTCACTCTCCAATACCCGACGCTATCGAGGGATAACTATGCTTTGTGGGCATTCAAGATGAAAGTCTACATGAAGGCTCAAGACGTGTGGGACGCCATTGAACCCGTGGCAGGCGCGTCCGTGGAACACAGGAAGGATCAGATGGTGTTGGCGGCCATCTACCAGGGGATTCCTGAAGAGACTTTGATGGTGATCGCAGAGAAGCAGACGACAAAAGAGGCATGGGAGACGTTGAAAACAATGCACCTAGGAGCGGATCGTGTGAGGAACGCGAAGGTGCAGACCTTGAAGTCCGAGTTCGAACTTCTCCAGATGAAGGAGAATGATAACGTCGACGATTTTTCGATGAAATTAACAGGAGTCGTCAACAAGATCCGGGCTTTAGGCAGTGAGATGGAGGAGAACTACGTCGTTAGAAAGCTACTTCGGGCGGTACCAGAGAGATTTCTTACTATCGTCTCCATGATTGAACAGTTCGGGGACATCGACGGCATGACACTCGAGGAGGCGATCGGGCGTCTCAAAGCCCACGAGGAGAGGGCACGTGTTTTTCAAAACAACGTCGGCGATCACCTATTGTTGACGCATGCGGAGTGGCAAGCAAGGGGCAAGAAGAACGGCGGAGGCTTCCTCTCAACACATACAACAAATGATGGTAGCGGACGAGGTCGAAAGAGGCCGAGGCGGACAGCAGCACCGCGGCAACGGGCAGCAGCACCACGCTGCCCATGCAGGCCGCGGAGGGGAGCACGGCGGCCAGGCAGGCCGAGGCGGCTTCGGCGGCAGAGGAGGACGTCCAGGAGGTGGTTTCGGCCATGGAGGTGCAGCTCGCCAGGAGGGGGAGAGTAGCACAAGCGGCGGTCGAGACAAATCAAACATCAAATGCTTCAATTGCGGAGTATACGGGCATTTTCAGTCGGAGTGTCACAAGCAACGCCGCAATCATGAACAGGAAGCTCATCTCACCCGTGCATATGACAATGAGCCAACCTTGATGATGACTGTTTTAGAGGAATCATCAACTGTCATCCTACTCAATGAGGAGAAGGTGATGCCAAACTTACTCACAGCGGGGGAGGCACAAGTTGCCAACGATGTTTGGTACCTTGACAACGGAGCAAGCAATCACATGACTGGCCACCGAGACAAGTTTAAAGAGATCGACGAGAACATTACAGGAACCGTCAAGTTTGGTGATGGATCCGCAGTAGAGATCAAGGGGAAAGGCTCTATCCTCTTTCAGTGCAACAATGGCGATCAAAGGCTACTACCTGAGGTATATTATATTCCAAGCTTGAAATCTAACATTATTAGCCTTGGTCAGATGACTGAAGATGGGAGTAAGGTTGTTATTGCTGACGAGTTCCTGAGGGTGTTTGATAGGAATGGTGCTCTCTTGATGAGGGTGACACGTTCAACTAACCGATTGTACAGGATAGAGTTAAAGACTTGCAAGCCGGTGTGTTTGATGGCGAACATTAACGATCCAGCTTGGTTATGGCATGCGCGCCTTGGGCATGTCAATTTCTTCGCCCTCAAGATGATGACTGATAAGAGGATGGCTTCCGGGTTGCCGAAGATCTTGCACCCGAATCAACTATGCGAAGGATGCCTCGTCGCCAAGCAAGCAAGACCGCCGTTCCCCTCGCAAGCAAACTTCAGAGCTCAGAAGCCACAGGAGTTATTGCATGCTGATCTATGTGGCCCAATCACCCCATCTACACTTGCGGGTAACAGATATTTCCTTCTTGTTGTTGATGATTTCAGCCAATGGATGTGGGTATACATGTTGAAGGCCAAGAGTCAAGCTTGTGAAACCTTCAAGAAGTTCAAAACAGAGGTTGAGAACGCATGTGACCACAAGGTGAAGACATTGAGGACGGATCGTGGTGGCGAGTTTTTGTCAAAAGAGTTCACCAAGTTATGTGAAGACTACGGCATCAAGCATCATCTCACTGCTCCGTACACCCCGCAGCAAAACGGTGTAGTGGAGAGGCGTAACCGCACGGTGATGGACATGGCGAGAAGCTTACTTAAAAGCATGCATATGCCTGGAACAATGTGGGGTGAAGCGGTCAGGCATGCGGTGTACATCCTCAATCGACTACCAACAAAGGCGTTGTATGACCACACACCTTACGAATCTTGGTTTGGTAAGAAACCCCACCTAGAACACTTGAGAGTTTTCGGATATGTGGCGCATGTGAAAATTGCAGGTCCTTCTCACAAGAAACTCGACGACCGGAGCACGTCGATGGTATATATTGGGGTAGAAGAAGGAAGCAAAGCGCATCGCCTTTACAACCCTCAACACGACAGAATTCATGTCAGCAGAGACGTCGCGTTCGAGGAAGGAAAAGAATGGGATTGGAGCACAAACGGAGACGAGAGAGCACCCAGCTGGATGGAGTTAACAGTGGAAGGTGAAACTGCAGCAGCCGGTACAACTGCCGGCGCATTTCCACCCGTCCAAACTGGACAGCCTGCAGTCCAAACTGGACAGACTGCAGTCCAGTTTGGACGGACTGCTGCTGTCCGAACCAGCCCTCAGCTGGTTGCAGGTCCAAGAACAATTACTAAAGCAGCGTTCCCCGCCGTATTGGAGCCGACGAGAGGCCAATCTGGGCAGAGACAGCTGCAGGTCCAGGAACAGCTGCTGTGGCAGCAGATCCCGCTGCATTGGAGCTGTTCGGACCTCCTGAAATTGAAGTGCTAACTCCAGAACTTGTGCGCTACCGGTCCCTAGAAGATATCTACGCAGAGACAGAGGCGATTGATCTTCCCATAGAGGAATTGTTCCTGATTTCTGAAGAACCTGCGAGCTACATTAAGGCTGCAACAGATCAAGAATGGCGGACTGCCATGGAGAAGGAAATGGAGGCCATCGAGAAGAATAAGACTTGGGTACTCACGGAGTTACCACGGGGTTCTAAACCCATTGGTCTCAAATGGGTGTACAAGCTCAAGAAGGACAATGAAGGCAACAATCTCAAGCACAAGGCAAGACTTGTAGCAAAAGGGTACGTCCAGCAGCAAGGCGTGGACTTCGATGAGGTGTTTGCACCTGTGGCGAGACTCGATACCATCAGAATAATCCTCGCCATATCAGCACAGAATGGGTGGGAGGTGCACCATCTGGATGTGAAGTCAGCATTCCTAAATAGTGATCTCCAAGAAGAAGTGTATGTACTTCAACTTGAAGGGTTCGTTGTGAAGAATCAGGAGCACAAGATCTACAAGCTTTCAAAGGCACTCTATGGTCTACGCCAAGCACCTCGGGCATGGAACACGCGCCTCGACAAGTGCATGAAGGGCATCGGATTTGCAAGATGTACTCAGGAGCAGGCGGTATACACTAGAAGTAACAGAGGGGATACACTCATTGTTGGCGTGTACGTGGATGACTTGATCGTTACGGGCTCGAGAGCGGATGAGATAAAGTTTTTCAAGCAATAGATGATGAAGGAGTTTGAGATGAGTGACCTTGGATTACTTTCCTATTATCTTGGTATCGAGGTGAATCAGCGAGATGATTGCATTGCACTAAGGCAGGCGGCCTATGCGAAGAAAGTTTTGGGTCAGTTCGGCATGATGGATTGCAACCCGACCCAATATCCCATGGAAGCAAAGCTAAAGCTTGGAAAGGATTCTGAAGGAACACCAGTGGACGTGATAGAGTATAGACGCATCATCGGATGTTTAAGGTATCTAACTCACACCCGACCCGATATCACATATGCCGTGGGGATTGTGAGTAGGTACATGGAGCACCCTACAGTTTTGCATAGACAGGTTGTCAAGCATATTTTGAGGTACGTGAAGGGTACTATGTCCTATGGATTGGTGTACAAACGAGGTCGAGGCAATGAAGAGTTGGTGGGATTCACTGACAGTGATCTTGCGAGAGATATTGATGATAGGCGCAGCACAGGCGGCATGGCATTTTATCTAGGTGACAGCTTGGTCACTTGGACATCACAGAAGCAGAAGACGGTGGCATTATCATACTGGGAGGTAGAATTTATGGTGGCAACTGCAGCAGCATGCCAAGGCTTGTGGTTGAGGAGTTTAATCAACGAGGTGATTGGGAGTGAGCCCAAGCCGGTTACACTCTTCGTCGACAACAAGTCTGTGATTTCCTTGATGAAGAATCTAGTTTTCCATGGAAGAAGAAAGCATATCGACACACGTTTTCACTTCATTCGTGAGTGTGTTGAGCGAGGACAGATTAAAGTGGAGTTCGTGAGCACAAGCGAGCAGCGAGCGGATATTCTCACGAAGGTTGAGCGAGGACAGATTAAAGTGGAGTTCGTGAGCACAAGCGAGCAGCGAGCGGATATTCTCACGAAGGTGTTCGCGGTGAAAATTGCCTTCATTGAATTCATCGTTATCTCAAGTGATTGATTTTTTTTTATTACAAAAGATCCGGTCTTTTTTAGATCCGGTTACAACGAAATCAAAGAAAATAAAAAGATTACAACTTTCTCCTTTAGAACAAATTGCGAGCTCCTGTTTTGCGGTCGCTCGCTTGTGTGGGTTCTTTGCCGACGCCGGGGTTAATCCGTGGACCACCGCGCGATCTAGATCCGGTCGGATCTACACGATTTGACGGGTATTATTCCGCGAAGGGAATAATAGCCGGGGAGGATTAGTTCACCAAGGAAATAATCGTCTAATTCTCTGGATCAAGGGCCAAGCTTTGATCCGGAGTGTGATCTCGTGTAGATCTCAGAACTGATCTTTACCTCTCTCGAACTCCTGCCTTTTGTGACGTGGATGCTCGCCGAGAATCAGATCTGAATCTTCAAGTCTCCAAGTCTTCAAAACTCTGAGCTCAATCTTTAATTCGGCAGAGTTTCGGCTCTCAAAGTTCCAACCTTTTCAAATGAATAAAGGGGGGCCTATTTATAGGCTCTCTGAACTGTGCCCGCGCACAGATCTGGGTCGGCCACCTATGGGTGGCCGGCACTGGGCCGAGCCACCCATAGGTCTCGGCTCTTGGGTGGCTCGGTCAAGGCCGAGCCCCCCTTAGGTGGCTCGGCCACCGAGCTACCTATGGGTGGCTCGGCTTTGGCTGAGCCTCCCTTAGGCGTTTCTGTTTTGTCGTTTTTTTCATTGTTTCCATTTTTTTCGGTTGACTTAGACTCTGATTTGTTGATCTGATTTGGCAGTAAATCCGATTCATGATTTGGCAGTAAATCTACTTCTGAGTTCGAGTCCGAAACCAATCTTGATTCGGTCATGATTCATTCGAGTCCGCTCTTGTTTGGATGACTCGTTGACTCCCCGAACCATTGGCTTGATTCCGCACGCGAATGGATGCATTCCATTGCTCGCGTGCGATTCGTTGACCTCGTTGGCTCGTCACTCGATGGTTTGTCGAATCACCGCGCCGAGCTATGCCAAGGGACTTATAAGTAATTTTACATGCCTACAGAAGGCACTAGCAAGGGTGAAGAATATTTTCAGAAAAATATCCTCCAGGAACTTCTCAACAAACAATAGGGAACAGTTTATACTCATATACCTTATTGGAGTATTTTCTGTGCCCGAATGAGCTGAACCGGCTTGATAATGAGCCAAAAAAGGCAGTAATTAGGCTCAAAAATTTTCTGATCCTTCCGAATATGTGGGAGAGGCAAGAATAAACCAAGGACTGAACCCTCGGTCGATTTGAAGTTGTTTCGATGCTCGATCCAGCTTCAACTTGAATTCTGGTTCAAAACGGGTCTGGTCTGGTTCAACTTGGTTTGGTCCGGTTCAATTAAGCTTGGTTCAACATTATAAAAGAGGGTTTTTCTCCTCATTAGGGCCGGCCCCCCTCTCTCCCTTCTTTTTTGATTTCTCTTCCCTCGAGCATCTGTTCTCCCTCAAAACTTCATAGTTGCATTAGATCTAGTCTTCCTTTGGATCTTTGACTGAGAAATCCCTCAAAACTTCCATATTTAGAATTTCTCTCAGGCCCCTCGAGCGCGTGGTCTGAGCCTCTTTCAAGATCTGATTTTTATTGGATCCACGAGCTGGTGAGCTATTTTTTTGGAAATTTACAAATTAGTCCATTTTTTTCTTGGAAATTTGCAAATTAGTCCTTTTTACCCCACGTTGTTCTCCTTGGTGAGGCAATCGGGAAGAGCCTTGATTCTCCTTGGCGAGGATCGACGCTTTAAAGATATGTTTTGCTTGGTCAAAACCATATCTCAATATAAAGGGGGCGTTTTGACGCTGCATTGTGCCTTATAAGGCAGGGATATATTATCGATATACCCTATCTTATAAGTGCATGATGTGGCCAAATCGTCTCACCCTTTATAAGGCAGTGACTCTATCTTACCTATTCGTAGGATGAGTTCAACTTCCTTTTATAATTGGAATTAACAAACGTTTCATTGCTTGTTTTTAGTTGAGCATCCTTCCGGAGCATTTTCATCTCATGCGGTGAACGGACGTCGTGGGGATGTTTTATCTTCGGTTTCCACCAGGCAGGCTATCGGTCCACTTCCTCGGTTGAGTCCCGAAATCATCCTAATATCCGACGATGAAGGGGAAGAGGATCCCATTGCTGCAATTATGTCTGACTAAGAATCTGTCTTCCTGGTCTCCGAATTCTTGCAGGACATCCTCAAAAAAGTAGAGAAGGTTATACAACAAACGCTCACCGCCATTAGTTCTGGACGGGGAAGATATTATGATTTGCTCCCTTTCATAGCAGATAGTCTTAAAGACATTCAGCGTGTAGGTGGCATCCGGCTAGCTGGACAATGTGAGATAAGGTTGACTTGCTTAGAGGAACTTATATATCTTTTGGAAGAGCTAGTAGACTTCGACCCGCATGATGAGGCCACGCCGCTTATGATCGATGCTCAGACTCAGAGGGTGCGAGAGCGTAAGGCCCGAGCGAGACGCATATCGGAGCAAGAAGTCATCGTTGCGAACTTGTACGAACGGCAACGTCGTCTGCAGAGTAAGATGGATGCTTATAACGACATTGCTGATAGGACGGGGGTCAGGACCGTCCAAGGGGAGAGGACTCTAAAAGATTTTGAGCTCGAGAGCGCCAGGGTTCAAAATGTTTATAGAGGAGAGCTGGAGGTTCTTCACGCGTTGCGCCGAGAAGACGTAACCGCCGATGCTGCCGCCATTCTTGCTTATACCAAGCTTCAGAAGGAAGAAGAGGAGAGGGTTCGAGTGGAACACGCCGAGAAACTTGCCGTTGTTAAGGCTAAGATTGCTTCCTTCAGTTTGTTAGATCTGATTTGAGATGTCTCCTTGTATCTGCACTTGGTTTGATTTTATTTGCTGAATGTTTTGACTTTTGATCTTTTTAGTGGAACTGGTTTTTATCTTTATCTTTATTATGATTCCTCATTCCGTTTGAAATGATTGACCATAATACTTTTAGGATTTTTGGCAAACCCTCAGCCCTCAACGGATTTGATTAGCCTTTACCGACTACCGTTTGAGTCGGGCTAGCATGCGGATTGTCTAAATCCGTTCCGCATGTCACGTTGTGCTAGGAGAGTGAATTCTCTGAGACTTTCATGCTATGATGTTGAATACATAGAATTTACCATTTGTTACGGGAATAGGTTACCCGGCGACACATGTTAGGTGTTGACTTTAGGATTTTTGGCTAACCCCCAGCCTTCAACGGGTTTGACAAGCCTTTACCGACTACCGTTTGAGTCGGGCTAGCATGCGAATTGTCTAGATCCGTTTCGCATGTAACGTTGTGCTGAGAGAGTGAATTCTCTCAGACTTTGCTGCTACGACTTCGAATACGTAGACTTCGCCATAGTTATGGGGATAGACTACCCAGTAACGTGTATCAGACGCTGACTTATCCCTACTTAGGCTTCAGGATAAAATACCCCAGACTGGTATTCTGGTGTCTTTTTCTACGGAGAAAGACTAAACCGGCGACGTGTGTTAGGCATCGGCATATCCTTTCTTAGGGTTCAGGATAAAATTCCCCATGCGTGTAAGGCATGGATTCTGGCGTTATTAATAACAACCTGTCGCAATGTTGAATATGTGAACGGGTGTTCTTTTTAACGGTTAAGAACTAACCGGCAGCGCGGGTTAAGCGCAAACTTATCCTTGCTTAGGTTTCAGGATAGAATACCCCATAATCGAACTCTGGTGTCTTTTTCTATGGAAAAAGACTAAACCGGCAGCGCGTGTTAGGCGCAGACTTATCCCTGCTTAGGATTCGGGATAAACTTCCTAGGATGAATCCTAGATTGATAGATTCTTAGAAAAGGTTGGTGCGGGAAAGGAAGAATTTTATATTCTATTTCCCGGTCTTCTTTTAGGGTGAAGGCGAACCCGAAAACAAGGAAGGAAGAATTTTATATTCTATTCCCTGATTCTGGAAAGGAAGAATTTTATATTCTATTTCCAGCGAAGAAGAAACTAGAAGTGGGGTGTCCACTCCGAGAATCTGGAAAATTTAGATAAACTTGCCTTTTATAGGATGAGTTATCTAAACTGAAAATGGGTTCTTCGTTTATCGAAGTGGAATTTCAACTTTGGCTATAACCATGGGAAGGCTTGACCAAAGAGAAAGAGAAGGGAGTTCTTTCGTTTATCGAAAGGGGACTCTGAACTGAAAGTGGACCTCTTGTTCATGGAAAGAATCAAGAGGGCCAGAAAAACATTTTTGGTGGACTCACTGTCAATTGAAATTGATCAGTGAGGGATTTTGGTGGTGAACAATGATTTTGGGTTATCCTCTAGAATATTAAGTGTAATATTCTTCGAGGAACTTCCCAGTAAATGAGTTATCCTGAATGTACTAGGGATAGTACTTTTTCAGGAACTTCCCATTTATTGGCATTAATTGCCTGGCGCCCTCTGGAGTAATTAGGCGATATGCGCCGTTTGAGTAGACTATGTCTATCACAAACGGGCCTTCCCATTTGGGTTCGAATTTACCTTTCTTCTTGGAATTGAGGATTATCGGTCGGCGAGCAGCGAGGACCAGATCTCCTTCCTTGAAGCTTCTCTGTCGGACTCTTTTGTTAAAAGCCCTGGATATTCGGGCTTGATAAAACTCAATTTGTCGTTGAGCTCCCAAGCGCTTTTCATCCAACCTCTCGAGTTCTTCGAGACGTTTTTGATGCTGTTCTTCTGTCGTCATCTCAGTTGCGAGAGCGATCCGAAGTGACGGGATTTGAATCTCGTCTCAAAAATAACTCATAAGAGTTAGAGAATTTGACAATAATAAGAGGAAACATTCCGACATTCAGAGTTTGAACGTGAATTTCTTATTCATCACTTCTACAGTGACTGGGTTATCCCTAAGAATACTACACGTAATATCCTTCCGGGAACTTCCCATTATCCACCCCCAGCTTTCCTTACAAAACTGGGTTCGACATTATAATCAGTTACATAACCAGGTTATCCTTAAGAATATAAAAAAACTCTCCAGGAACTTCCCATCAATGGTAGGAAATAGTTTAGACTCATATACCTATTAGAGTATCAGGGAGCAGTTTAACCTCTTATACCGGTCGGAGGATTGAGAAGCAGTTTATACTCATATACTCTTCGGAGTGTTGATGGTCATTCTCATTCGGTTTGTCCTGCTATTGGGACGCCGGCTTCAACTAAGGCCTGTATTGTATTTTTGAGAATGTTGCAAGCCTCAGTGGAATGAAGAACCCTCCTGTGGTACCCACAATATTTTGGGTCTGAGCTCCTGTTAGCTTCTTCCTGATTTTTAATAGGTGGCAGTTTAATTTTGTTGTTTTTCAGGAGGTATTTGAGGATGGCTGGAACCTCAGTATCCTTGAAAGAGTATCGTTGCATCTGAAGCAACTGTTGTGGCGATTGCTCCCATGGTTGTCGTTGTGACGTCTGATCATCAGCGAACCTGGGTATGAACTCTGATTGGCTTTCCTCAACTTTCTTTCTTTTGTGATAGCATCTGGTCGAGGTGGTGACAGACTCGACTTCTTTCTGCTTTTCGTCCTTATCTTCATTTTTCTTTGAGTGATGTCGAGAAATAGGAATTGGGCCACCCCCAGTGTAATTGAAAGGTGTGATCGTACCACCCCCAGTGTTATCGAGGGGTGAATCAGTCCTGATGACCATATTCAGATTCGGACCATTGTCATTTGTCTTGTTTGGAATAGGCGTGATTGGTATAGCGCAACAGCTAGACCCAGCTTGTTGATCAGATCTAGGAAATTTACACCTTTCAGTTTGCAACTCTCTTATTTGTCGCATAGCCAATTCCATCTTACTCTCAAATTCTTCTTTCTGCTTGATTAACGCTTCTTGAACTATTTGAGTGAGCTGGTCAGGAGTAATGGTGAACGCTTCTCTAGTGTTTTTGGAAAGACGTGATAACTCGTGTAGAGTTACTTTCACTGGAATGTTAGCCAATTGGGTCATAACATCGAAGTGGTATGAAGCCCTTGAATTTTCCGGTCTGTCTCTTCCAAACTGTTGATTGAATTGAGACTGCCTCGGGTTTTGAACACCTTGGTGCAGGTGTTCCTGCTGTGTCTTCTCAGCAGGTGCGGGAGGTGTTGTAATCGTCTCTACCTCAGCTAGTCGATCAGAGGTACTTGGATATTCGGAACGATACTCGTTCCCGTTTCTGGTGGCGAGTATTGGTTCTCCGGTGGTTATAAGAGTTGCATGTTCATTATCAAGAAACGAGAAGGTAGGGATTGCTTCGTCGTCTTCTTCTGGGATGGCCGAGGCTCCATAACAAGACTTACCTTTTCCTTTTGACTCTTTCTTGGAAAGGGCTCCAGTCCATTGTTCATCTCCAATCAAATCTTCCAACAGGTACTTAAAGATGCCGGGAACTTCGTCATCTTTGAAGGAGTACACTTTAGGAAATCTTGGCTCCGAAGATTTCTGCTTCTGAGGCCGTTGTTGCCATTGCGACTGCGACTGTTGTGGCGCTCGTTGCTGCTGCTGTTGCTGAGGTTGCAATTGAAAAGTCTGATTAGCATCAACTGCATTAGCGTATGCCTTACCTTTCCCCCTCGGGTTGAAATTCTGCGTTGCGTTCGCCGCTTGTTGGCCTCTCTCCGCCTTCTTTCTTCTGAGGAATCGCTCAGCTTGCTCCCCTCGGACCTTCAGATCCTTCCAGGTTTTAGACGGTGCTGTCCCCATTGCTTCCAACACGTCCAGTGCGAGGTTGTTGTGGCAAGTCTGGAGAATGAACTCCTCAGTGATCGGGTCCCGACAATTCATCGCCTTGTTCCGGAACCTTTTGACGAAGGCGTCGACCAACTCCTCGTCTTTTTGTTTTTCATCAAGCAACATTCCGATGGATATTTCGGTGTCGTCGTCGAAGAAATTGGCAAGGAACATAGTTTCCATGTCGTCCCAGCTGTCCACGCTTCCTGGCTTGAGGCGACGATACCAATCGAAGGCGGCTCCACGAAGAGTGCCAACGAAGGACCGTACCATCAGAGGTTCATTACCAGAGATGACACCCAGGTGCGATTTGAAGTAAATCAAATGCTGAGTGGGTGAAACCTTCCCATCAAATAGCGTGAAGTTAATTAGACTAAACTTCGCCGGGTAGGGGATTGATTCCCATTCTCTTGGGTAGGGACAAGGAATGCCCGTCTTCTTCATCTCTTGAGCGGAAATCAACGTATTGATTTTGCTCTCGAGGTTTTTAATCTTCAAGCTTTCACCTGAGTCTTCGTTAGCATTCTCATTACCACCCCCTGCATTGACGGGAGGGTTATTATCATTATGCACTTCATTCGCATTCGTGTCCTCATCTTCATGATGAACCTGGTTACGACGACTTGGCTCGCCTTGCTGGTTCGTCAATGCTTGGATTTGTTGGTCATGCATTTCTCTCATACTCTGCATAGCCATCTGCATTTCGACCCTGAAGCTCTCCTGTTGTTTAGCCATGGCTTCTTTGAGCATCTTGGCCACTTGATCCGCGCTTATCATGAATGACTCGCGGGGTTGTCCTTCGCTGGACACCATATTGTCTGATGCGACAGCAGAGCAGGAATCCGATTCTTCATCTTCTGAAGGTAATCTTGTCCGAACCCTACCATAAGTTCCTCGTGCGATGGCTCCAAACTGCAGACGGGTTAGACACCGGGATGCCTTCAGAATTGACTCAAAATTATCTTGTGTCGATGTCCTTTTGCTGGTCATATTGGTGGTGACTCTCAAAAATTCTCCGTCTTCAACCACTGCTCTTCTTTGCCGGAAACACCTATGCCTTGGTTTTGGCGTTTCGGTACTAAGCCTTTCGAACACTGAAATTCTCTCAGGGACTACCTTGATGCAGTTGCACTCAGACAGTACCGCCCGAATGAGCTTTGAACAAGGGCATTGAGTTTCTAGCCTTTGAGGATTTCTCTTTCTGGCTTTGCTCGTATCCGCAGCACGATAGTACAGCTCTTCTGTTTGAAAGTCGGAGCAACCTATTGTGTGTTGACACGACTTTTCAGGTATAACGCAATCATCATCAGACGATAACGTTTCCTTCTGAGAGTGAATTACCTTCTTCGGACTTTCGAGAGTCACGCGCCTCGAAACGCGCCTTTGTGGGCGTGAATTCTCAACGGGCTCTTGGACTTCAATGCGCAAATTGGTGCGTATAGCTGCCCTGATTTCTTTATCACGTTGGAGGTGACGGCGACCCCCAACGTGTTGAGTCGTTCTGGGCTCTTTCATTGGGCCCAAACTCTCTTGAACTGGAGCTTTGCCTCTCTCGTCGGGAATTGGACTGAAGCGCTCCAAAACTGATTTCTTCCTTTGGGACGATTCTGCACGATCTCCCGGAAAAGCTATTGGAATTACCGGCGACTTGGGTTGATTCGCCGGTGGTTGAACTTTTGTTGGAGGCTACTTCGGTCTCCATACTTGGCGGGTTGGTAATGGCTTTTTGGCCAGTCTTTCTTCCTCCAACTTTTTGGCCTCCTGCACAAGAATTTTTGCTTGTGCGAGTAACGCGCGGCGTTTGTGAATCCGCTCTTCAAGTGTCGAACGGTTCCGTTTGACCCGGATCCATTCGTTCGTTGGCGACCTGGAGGAGCTGCCATACTTCAGTTGTTGAGGCTGTTTGCCTCTTCTGTTCTTTAGATCCACGTTGTAGCAGATCCCGCCAACAGACTCCATGGCCTTTGCGAATTGTTTCGCAAGGCGTTGACGTTGCCTTTGGTGGGCTCTCTTCGAGAGAGTCACGACGCCTTCTGCGGCAGAAAGGTTGGCCAGAGTAGATCTGCCTTGGTTGGGAATTGGAGGAATCTCACCCGATGCGACTTTGGCATCAAACGGGGTGAGATCTTCGTTGGTGTTTTCAACGTCTTCATACCAACGAGTTTTTCTCCTGGAGGAGAACTTGGACTTCTTGGACTTGCGGGGGGAGGTTGATCCGGACGAGGACAACAAGTATTCCTCGAACTTCTGCTGGTCGAACTCGTATTCGACCTCCTCCACGACCGGGATTGAGATCCGCGGCTGCGACGCTCCGATCTCGGGAGCGAGATCGGCGGCTCCCACTGTGGTCGCCAGATTGTTCGCGGTAAAAATTGCCTTCATTGAATTCATCGTTATCTCAAGTGTAATTGCTTTTTGGTTACAAAAGATCCGGTCTTTTTTAGATTCGGTTACAACGAAATCAAAGAAAATAAAAAGATTACAACTTTCTCCTTTAGAACAAATCGCGAGCTCCTGTTTTGCGGTCGCTCGCTTGTGTGGGTTTTTTGCCGACACCGGGGTTAATCCGTGGATCACCGCGCGATCTAGATCCGGTCGGATCTACACGATTCGACGGATATTATTTCGCGAAGGAAATAATAGCCGGGGGGATTAGTTCACCAAGGAAATAATCGCCCTTAATTCTCGGGATCAAAGGCCAAGCTTTGATCCGGAGTGTGATCTCGTGTAGATCTCAGATCTGATCTTTACCTCTCTCGAACTCTTGCCTTTTGTGACGTGGACGCTCGCCGAGAATCAGATCTGAATCTTCAAGTCCTCAAGTCTTCAAAACTCCAAGCTCAATTTTCAATTCGGCAGAGTAACGGCTCTCAAAGTTCCAACCTCC
>NC_033802.1:18697094-18718569 GCF_001876935.1 Asparagus officinalis | reverse complement strand
TCGGCCACCGAGCCACCTATGGGTGGCTCGGCTTTGGCCGAGCCTCCCTTAGGCGTTTCTGTTTCGTCGTTTTTTTCGTTGTTTCCGTTTTTTTCGGTTGACTTAGACTCTGATTTGTTGATCTGATTTGGCAGTAAATCCGATTCCTGATTTGGCAGTAAATCTACTTCTGAGTTCGAGTCCGAAACCAACCTTGATTCGGTCATGATTCATTCGAGTCCGCTCTTGTTTGGATGACTCGTTGACTCCCCGAACCGTTGGCTTGATTCCGCACACGAATGGATGCATTTCGTTGCTCGCGTGCGATTCGTTGACCTCGTTGGCTCGGCACTCGATGGTTTGTCGAATCACCGCGCCGAGCTATGCCAAGGGACTTATAAGCAATTTTACATGCCTACAGAAGGCACTAGCAAGGGTGAAGTTCATCGAGATGCGGGAGCTGCTAGGAGTAAGGGACTTGGAGTCTCGTCCAGATTAAGGGGGAGAATGTGAGTTTGTTAATCAGTCCGGATTGTTAGTTTGAATCCAAGTTATTAGATAGAATTCTAGTTATGGTAGAATACTAGTTAGTGGATAGATTCCTAGTTATTGGATAAAGATTAGAGTTGTAATCTTATTCCTATATATATGTAAACAATTTTTAAGAGTTGTAGAACGTGAATAAAAATCAACAGAGAAAAGTTCCTGCTCCATCCGGCCTGTGTTCATCAACCGAACAGAGATTTTCTCCTCTGTTTTGCTGCTGTCCGTTCTGCTCAAAAAAAAATCTGTCAGGTTCTATTTGTTTGCGTACATTGTTTACAGGTTTTTATAAAGCTTTCAGGTCTTGTATTTTTGGCCGATCCTGTTCAGAAGCCTACACAACATACTTTGATACATACTTTGATTGGTGGGTGATCCAAATAGTTTCTTAATATTCTTCGAAACTAGAAAATTGTCTATATTCTTAGGGTAAATTTGCACATAGATTCCCTTTACAAGTACATGCTACTCAGATAGTTTGATTTTGGCAAATAAATTCTCTAGGTGATTTTTTTAAACATTTTATTCTACATGAAATTCATACAAATATTACTGCAGGTGAAATTATTAAGTCCATCTAAGGGTAAAAAAAGAGTTGAAAAATTTTTACTGGATGGATCAGTGAGTGAATCAAACATCATGGATAATAAGTTCTAAAATGTGATACCACTAGGGATCTATTGTAATTCTAAAGCCCAATTTGGCTTAATAAAAACTTTTGGAGAATCTGGCTGTCAAAATCAAACTACAATAGAAATAAGTTCGAAAGTACATTTGTGTTTCAAAACAAAAATATAAATCTTGCAAACATAGACCATGGTTTGATTTTACTTAGGATAACATAAACATGAATTTACAAAGAAAGTAGTCGGGATATTATTTCTTGTGCCAGAGTGATTTACAGACTAGAAGCTTAATCAAATGAAATCAAAAGATATTACTTGGATACCTACAATTGTGGGGAAATGTTAACTAAACTACACTTTCCCAAGTTACCTCCATACAATAAGAAAGAAGTGTGAGGTGTTAGAAAATTTGTTAATGCATAAATAAATATGACTCATTTAATTTTATAAACAAGCATAATGAGTTAGGAACATAAAGAAGTTTACTAAATAGTGAGCTCCCACTCCCCAGACCGAATGAAAATTGGGAAACAAACCAAGACGCATAGAAAAAATTTGACATCAAGTGCAAGGAAGCCAGACGACATCTAATTACACTCTAAGTCCATACTTGTGGAACTTAGTTGCTCTCTATGTCCTCACTTAAGAATTACATGTGTCCTTCTTCAGGCACCATCGCGACCTGCAAACAATCCTAGGCAGAGCATAACACTGAAATCTCTATGCATCTATATCGCGATTCACTTTGCACCATGCTTTCAAACTTGTTCTCAAGAGTATGCTCGAGCTTAGCATTTTTGGCCTAAGACAAATCCACCAACTATAAGAGAACACGGATTTCCTCTATAGAATCACCCTTCACTTACCGCTAACTCCTACTAGGGCCGATTAATCTCAGCTCCTATATTAAAGAACATCTCTGGCCGGATTGGAGAAGACATAGATTCAGAGAAAATGAGCTTGGAGGAGATGGGAATGGAAAGAGATATTTATAAGCTTTCTAAATTTAACTTCCAAAAGTGAAAATCATTTCTTAGGAGAAGTGATTGGACCTAACAAAAAAGCTAAAAGATAGCCTAAATCTTAGGGTGTCCAATAAATCTCGCCTAATATTTGACCCCCAAGAGAAATCTTAGCCGCAAATCAAGGCTCGGATCTAAGATAATAGTCTTAAAGACCCTTGCCAATTAGCAAACTTCACCCAAACATTTAAAAATAAGTAAACACCACTAACCTTGCAGCTAAATGAATATCGGTTAATAGAAATTGTTCCCTTAAAGCTTTTTCTCAAGTCAAGGAGAAGTAAGTTTCATCCCAAACACAGAATTGGATGAATGCAAATGATATTGAGCTTCCGACCATCGCACGCCCCACCTATGTGAAGCCAGAAACTAAGTATCGAAGCCCGTTGTGTATATCGGCGACCATCGCCGAAAGTAAGGAAATGTCTTTCCCATAAGCAAGCTGGACGGTGGGTTATAGAACCTCTATCTATACGGCGGTGGAGAACGGATAAGGTACGACGCACTTCTTCAGCCAAATGGCGATATATCCTGCAAGAAGAGTCATGGGTCGAATCCGCTTCTGGGCATGCCACAAGAATGTCTGTAACTTGGTCCTCACTGGAAACTTACCCTCGGTAGCAGAAGTAGTGTATGATTGGGCACCTATCTTCTCAATCAGGTTATTGATCTCTGAGGGAGATAGAGGAGTTAACTCACAAACTGCTTCACCAGAACTATCCTCTAGGTGATGGAACAGGTAGTCGGCGAATTGTTTCAGGCTTAGCTGTGGTGATGTCTTCTTCGCCAGAACACCTACGCTAGCTAAAGCCGTATAATAATAACATGTAAGATCCCAAAACATGTTGTGAATATCGAGAGAGGTTTTCTCCAATTACCTCAGCTGTCGATTGGGGGGAAAATACTCCTGATATGGATGATCGCCTATAAGAAATCTAGAAACCTTCTGCATCTCATGAAAAGTCAACCCCAACTCTCCATTGCGAGTCAAAAATGTGTTGGTGTCAGAATTAATAAGCTCCAATAATGCCAAGAAATGGTGTTTGTTGATCTGCAATCCGTACATACTGGCACATATCGGTGTATATAATCCGCTATTCTTCAACTCATTACCCCAGTGTCCAAGAACATAGCTCGTCATATGGGTCCACCACTTCTTCGCCGGTGAGTGCACCCATCCATAACACCTATATCCTATCACAAGGAGTTTCCTCCCAAGTCTAGCGAGTCGATCCCTCACTGTGTTAGCAACTATCAATAGCTCATCCGGCGGTGTTGTATCAAGTCCCAGAATGCCTGGTTAGAGACCACGGATAAAGTCCCACCCATTAGAACCCGGGGTCTACTGATAAGTAATAAACCCACAATGGACTCGCTCATGATCATTTGTGAGATGCCAAGGCATCACCCGAATTACGGTTTGCTTCCTCAAACGTGCAAGGGTATATTGATATATTGACAAGGAATAGGGGGAATGTATAGCAAACTCCTGCCATCCTCGTTCAACCAATGCTCATCCTCAAGGGTCAACATATCCGGGTCTTTAACATGATCACCAAACAAGTAGTTCGGCTTCTTTAGGGCTTGAGTAGAGCTGGGATCCTTAGTAAGTGGGGCATCAGTAATCAGTCGTCATAGTGTATGACAATCCCCTTCTCGCACAAACCGAGGAACTTCCCTGGTCCCGTCCGGATTGAATTGAGGAGCAACGGCAATGAGTGGTGCATCGTCAATAGTACTAAAAGTCTTGCTGCTACCAACACTTGCTTCATAAGATGAGAACACATCCAAGGGAAATTCAACTGAAAAAAATAAAACGCAGTCAGAAAAATATTTCTAAGGAAAATACAAGAAGTTGAACTCATCTCGTAAATCCGTGAGATAGAGTCATTACCTTGTAAATTGGCGAGACGATTTCAACTATTTCACATGTACGGGACAATGTACATTATCGCGTAGATAAGTGACAATACACCCCGCCCGACGGAGTGCAATACAGCATGACATCACCCCATTTGCCTTAGAGTGTTTTGATGAAACAAAACACGTCTTTTAAGCGTTAATCCCCACAAAGGAGGATATTCTCTCTTCTCGAATGCCTCGCAAAGGAGACAAACGAGGATGCAACATTCAAAATATTAATTTGAGCTCACAAGAGCTATAAAGGCTTACCCCGTATGAAGAAGCTGTGGGAGCCATTTCTCATATGCTGAGAGGCCGATCGACTCCTGTGAAAATATGACCGCCTCGGAGACATTGCTAACCTACAGTGAAAATCAACGGTTCAGGTACAATTTCCAATTTAGAAACCCAAAATTAAAAGGGAAATTATGAACTTTAGTTGAAATCCTACAAACAAAATGGGATTTTATGGTTGGAGTCTAATTAAACCTACGGATTCATACATACAAACGATGGGTTTGATTTTCATCCAAAACCCCCTCAAGTTCAACTTTTGACCAATTTTACCCAAAATACCCCTCACCCAAGTTCAAAACTTCGGCCATGGTTGAAGAGGGAAAGCCATCATCCTCAAGTTCATAGTTTGGCCATTATACCCATCATCCTCAAACTCAAACATTGAACAAAATATCCATAAACCCAAGATCAAAATTTCGGCCATCCAAGTCATCTTTAAGCTCAAAATTTCGGCCACCATAACATCATACCAATGCTCAAATTTTTGCCACCATCATGAACACAAACCCATGCATCAAAATTTCGGCCACCATGACATCATACCCATGCTCAAATTTTTGGCCACCATCATGAACACAAACCCAAGCATCAAAATTCGGGCCACATTTATAATAAAGCACCTCAAAATTCAGCCACATTTACAACCAAGCCCCTCAAAATTTTGACCACCATGACATCATACCCAAGCCCTCAAAATTTCGACCATGGTTTTGAACCTAACATTCATCACATATCCTAAATGCAATGTTGAACCATTCTCACATTACAAGATCAAAGTTTTAATCTTTACATCCAAAACCCATGAGTTCTTGAATCAAAATTAGGCATATAATAAAGGGGTGATGGAAAAGAAGCTTACCCAAATCAAGAAGCTTGAGAACCCAAGGCTAAGAGCCTAAGAGGAAGAAAAGCCCAAATCTTGAACTCAAAAACTCACAAAAAGCCCTAGATCTTGAGGATGATTTCAGCCAAGAGCAAGAGGAGAAGAAGATGAGGCTTGTAATCCTTTTATAAGAAGCTTTTAAGAGTTCTTAAAGAGGAGATTAAGAATTCTTAAAGAGGGAAAGTTATGGGTTTGAAAGAGTTTGAAGAATATGGGAAGAAGGAAGAAGAAGATAAAAGAATGAAGAATTTCTGCCAAAGATGTTGAAATTCCCCCCAAAACCGACCACCCTCTTTCTCTTTCCTCACATGTGTGAAACACATGTAGTGTTTCACACATGTGCGAAACACCATGTGTGTTTCACACCAGGGAGAGTTTTGGGTGTTTTTGTGGTATTTTTTGCCCGTTCTTGCCTGTTTTCGATGTATTTGAGGTCCGTATTCACACTCTGATGAGTATATAAGTATAAACTGCATCTCCTTAAACCTACAACGGGTACACAAGGTTAAACTGATTCCCAAAACTCAAGGAAGTATACGAGTATAAACTAATTCTCTGCGCTCCAATGCCTTAAGAGCTTAAACTATATAGACTCCAGTCAATGTATGAGTATAAACTATGTTCACACGAGTCAACGCCGGTCAATGCGTTGCAAATGAGAGTCAACGCCAGTCAACACGTTACAATAAAAAGTCAATGCTGGTCAATGTGTTGTAATGAAAGTCAATACCTGTCAACACATTACAATGAATGTCAATGCCGGTCAACGCGTTGCAACGAAGGTCTACGCCGGTCAACACGTCGATGATTTTCGCCGAAATAAGGCTTAGGATGAAATTTCAGGTTAAAGGATAATCCCCAGGAGTTCAATTATGATTCAGATACAAATTCCCGACAAAGATGGTCAGTTCAACGTTGATTCAACGACACAAGCTAAATTAAGAAATCAACACACCGACTTCAGTTCAAGATTTCGACAATAGTCAGACGATAAACACAACACCGGAATAATTTTAGCTATTCGACAAAATACTAAATAGACTGAAAGCTGAAGAAGTCAATGAATTGAAGGCTGGGTGTATCATATCCAAAGTATTCTAGGCTTCTCTATAAAAGAATGAGACTGAAACACTTTGGAGGGGGTATCTATAGGCATTAAAAATTGCCTATAAGTTCCTGCACACAACTCGAGATGAAGAGAAGGTGATGAATGTCATTATCCAAGTCAAATAGGATTGTCTGACATCGTAAAGAAGCAAACAAATACATGAAGCGAATCGACGAAGCGTACAAGTCAACGGAATGCGCGAAACAGCGAAACGACGGATAAACGACCCCGTGTTTTGCACCTATAGTGAAAAACACCCTTGGTGTTTCATACATGGTGTGAAACACCTTGGTGTTTCGCACCTGGTGCGCAACACACAAGGTGTTTTACACCTGTCAGGACTCCTGGGACGCGTTTCGATGGTTTTTGATCTGTTTTGACAGTTTCGAAACCTCCTTAACTGTCTTGAGGCTATCCTTAAACATGAGAGAGTTGTTAAACCGAAGATAAGGTCAAATCTTAGGTTCTTATCCAAAAATAGGGCATCCAAAATCCTATAAATACAACCCTAGGGCCCTTATGCATGGGTAATCGAGAATTTTGAGCTGGAGGCGAAGCCTTGTCATTTTGAGCAGCAAAGGAGTACGAATTTCAGAGAGGAGGTGTTACACCTCGCTTCCCAAAATACCCGGGAATCGGAACGTGAACAAGCCCGCGACGTATTAGATTGAGAAGAAATATACACTACCATTTTTTTTTCTTTTCTTTTTTTCTCAATCCAATATGCTAAGCGTCTAGAAATAAATACAATGCGAAGTCACAGGTCCCTGATCACAATCAGCAAGAATATAATAGAAAAACTCAGAATAAAAATATCATATCACAAATAAGATAACATCCGAGACATAATATTCGGGTCAACATGCCCTTATACAAACTATCTGAATGAAATACTAGAGAATATAAAATACAATGATCAGACGGAAAAGGAAATGCTACGAAAATAAACTGAAAAGAATAACTAAACTTCAACTTGTTCTTCTGCTCCATCTACGAGGCACTCCTGCTAAGAATCTTCCGGCTCCTAGCGATCTCCTAGCTGAACCGGTTCTTCCTCTAAGTCTGACGTACACTGGAGAAAACAGGTGTACGTCAGCGTGAATGGCGCGCAGCAAGACCCCACAAAAGAAAATAGAACGAACAAAAACCCAAGCGAAAAAAGATACAATAACCGAAACAACAAAAGAACATACAACTGAAATCCACAAATCAACATGAAAACACTACTAAATCATGATAACATAAAGCATCCAAAATCGATTAGGTAACGAGATCATGTAGATAGTGTTCGCTCGAAAATTCGTTGCTTTCTTCATCATTGATTCCATTGCTATCTTGAATAACAGTTTTTCGGTTACAGAAGATCTGGTCTTCTTTAGATCCGGTTACAATGAAAATCGAAAATAAAGAAAATTAAAAATTACAACTTTTTCTCCTTCGTCGAACAAATCACGAGCTCCTGTTATTCGGTCACTCGCTTGCGTGGGTTGTTTGCCTGCGCCGGGGTTGTTTGCCGTGGACCACCGCGCGATCTAGATCCGAACAGATCTACGCAGTATAACGGGGATTATTTCACTAAGGAAATAATAGCCAGAGGGATTATTTCACCAAGGAAACAATCGCTCGAATCTCGGGATCAAAGACCAAGCTTTGATCCGGAGTGTAACAACGTAGATCTGAGATCTCGATCCCCTCGAACTCCTGCCTTTTGTGATGCGGGTGCTCGCCGAGAATCAGATCCGGACGTCCAAGTCTTCAAGCCTTCAAAAACTCCAAGATAAGGTCTCAATCCGGCAGAGTTTCGGCCCTCCAAAAGTTCTTCCAAAAGTCCTCCAAAATGATGAATAACCTTGCCTATTTATAGGCAACCAGATCTGTGCATTTGGAACAGATCTGGGCGGCCACCTCAGGGTGGCTCGGCTTTGGATACAGCGACTTTTTTCGCAAACAACCCCGGGGTGGCTCGGCCTTGGCCGAGCCACTCTGGGTTTTGCGTCCGTCGTTCGGTTGTTTCGGTCCTTGTATCCGCTTCGTCCGTGATTCGGTTATGCGGTTGATTGGTCTGAAATCGATTCGTTGACTTGATTCCTGATTTGGCAATGAATCCGACTCTGAGTTTGATTCCAAAACTGATCATGGTACGATCGCGATTCATCCGGGTTCGCCTGTGGCGTTGCTCTGAACCCCGATTTGTTCTGAATCCTGATTTGGAAGTCTGGATCCCGATTAGGCAGTAAATCGGCTTTGGTGTCTGAGTTCGAATCCGTTATATGGTTGGATGACTCGTTGACTCCCTGGACCGTTGGTTTGATTCCGCACGCGAGTGGATTCATTCCGTCGTTCACGTACGGTCCATCAGCTTCGTAGCCTTGTTAATCTGCTTCATTGCGTGTCACTTGGCTTTGGTGTTGTGGACTGACGTTCGTGCTTAGATACGTCGCCCGATGGTTCATTAGTTCGTGTTGAGCCGTGTTAAGGGACCTATAAGCAATTTTATATGCCTACAGATACCCCCTCCAAAGTTTTCCAGTCTCGTTCTTTTATAGAAGAGTCTGGAATACTTTGGATATGACTGTCCCAACCTTCAATCGGTGTAACGGGCTCTTGGAATGGCTTCTATTCTCGATTCCTTCAATCCTCCAGGCTATTCGGTGCTTTGTCGAATGTTTGAGAGGGTTACGGTGCTGCATTTATTGTCTGACCGTTGTCGGAATTTTGAATTTGAAGTCGATTCTTGATTTCCTGGCTTTTTAGCTCGAATTAGTTGCTTCAACATGGAATTGACCATCGGTTGACGGCTTTGAATCTTCATTGTGACGCGTTGTCCGGCGTTTAACACAGTTTATACTCGTAAGTATTTTGGAGTCTACACAGTTTAAGCTCTTAAGGAGTTGGAGCGGGGAGGTCTAGTTTATACTCATACACTCCTGGGAGTTATGTTAAGTTATCCTTAAGAATATTTTTTAGAAAAATATTCTCGAGAAACTTCTCAACAAAGAGGAGGGAATAGTTTATACTCGTATACCTTATTGGAGTATTCTTTAGGTTCGAATAATCTGAACCGGCCCAAAAAAAATGTGCCAAAAAGGCAGTATTTGGGTTCAAAAATCTCTCCGACCCTTCCAAATATATGGTAGAGGGGTTAAATAGGTGAAGGACTGAACCGTAGGTTGATTAAAAGTCGTTTCAATGCTTAATTCAGCTCCAATTTGAATTCTGGTTCAAATTTGGTTCAAACTGGTTCAATTTGGCTCATACTGGCTCATTCTGGTTCAATCTGGCTCAATTTGGCTCATTCTGGTCTGGTCTGGTCCAGCCAGGGTTTAATCTGGCTCAATTTGGCTCATTCTGGCTCATTCTGGTCCATTCTGGTCCATTCTGGTCCAATCTGACTTGGTCTGGTTTAGCCCGGTCTGGTCTGGTTCAGCCAGATCTGGTTCAAGGCTATAAAAGGGGGCCGGCCACCCCCTCCCTCTCTTCTCTTGATTTCTCTTCCCTCGAGCATCCATTCTCTTTCAAACCTTGATATTTGTCTTAAATCTGGCTTTCCTTCGAATCTTGGACTGAGAAATCTCCCAAAAACTCCAAATAAAAAGTTTCTCTCAGGCCCCTTGAGCGTGTGGTTCAAGTTTCCTTAAAGGTCTCGCCTTTATTGAATTTTGGGCTTTTCTTCAGGTAAATCCTCCGCAATCTTGATCTATTTCATGTTTGATCTAGTGTATGGAGTCGCGGGATCGCATATAAGGGTTGAGGGTGTGATTTGATGCCTCAGGCTCGCCTTTTTAGGGGTGGAATTGCGATAAAAAATGAGATTTTTCCTTTTCTAGATCTGATCCCTCAATTTACCTTGCAGGTTTCTATGTCCCGTATGGCGAGGGGTCAATCCTCTACCGCGCCGACTGATGGCGCGCCTCCCTCTTATGTCGGTGAGCTACTTTTTCTGGAAATTTACAAATTAGTCCATTTTTTCTTGGAAATTTGCAAATTGGTCCTTTTTCTTTTTTACTCCCCGTTGTTCTCCTTGGTGAGGCAACCGGGAAAAGCCTTGATTCTCCTTGGTGAGGATCGACGCTTCAAAGATATGTTTTGCTTGGTCAAAACACTATCTCATAATAAATAAAGGGGGCGTTTTGTCGCTGCGTTGTGCCTTATAAGGCAGGAATATATTGTCGATATACCCTATCTTATGAAGGCGCAACGTGGCCAAAACGTCACACCCTTTATAAGGCAATGACTCTATCTTACCCCTTCGTAAGATGAGTTCAATTTCCTTTTATAACTGGAATTAACAAACGTTTAATTGCTTGTTCTCAGTTGAATACCCTTCTGGAGCGTTCTCATCTCACGCAGTATACGGGCGTCGTGGCGAGTATTATTCGACCTCCGACGATGTTTCCCCTATCCCAGTCACTCCTCAGTTCGTTTTGGGCACATCGACTGAGGTTGTCCAGGCGGTGAAGGAAGGTGGGCACCGAGCTCTTCGACAGTTGATTACCGATGCACCTCTTGTGAAGGACGCCAGTTCCGTTCAGTCTCTCAGGAAGACTGATTTCTTGTTTGGCGATTCTGTCAGAGATCCCGATGCAGCATTTATCGACGCCGAGCAGTGGCTTCATAAGGCTGGCAGTAGTTTCCTGTATTTGCCGAAGATTCCTCGACATCGTTCTTTGACTGAGCTTAGGCGTCAGGCTGTGAAACGGGAGATGTCGTGGCATTTGACAGAGGAGCATGAGAGCGTTCACTGCGGCTACATTACTCATCAGGCAGTTCCTGGTTCGAGCAGGAATCATATTGTTGGACTACGTCCTGGAGTACTGGGACTAGATGCACCGCCCCACAACGAATTCCTTGCCTCTGCTTCTACTTTGAGGAATCGCCTCGCTAATTTAGGACGGGAGATGCCTGCACCGCGCCACAGATTCTATGGTTGGGTCCATTCTTTGGACAAGTTTTGGTGGACCCGTATGACGACGTATGTCTTGAGCCGATGGGGCGAGGAGTTGCACGCTTGTGGTTTATATACAGCCGTTCGTGCCACCATGTATGGCTTGCCTGTCAGCGCAAGGCATTTCTGTGCTTTGTTCGAGCTTTATAATTCAGATTCGAACACTTTTCTGACCCGGCAAGGGGAATTGGGCTTGGCTCTTCACGAGATGCACAGGATTTCTGGCTTACCCATGGGACAGATGTTGTATCAGGAATACTTTCCCTCCAACCATGAATTAAGTCTGCTGAAGGATCGTATGCCCGATCGCTACGAGACTCTATGGGATCTCACTTGTCACTATCATATAGCTTTGGCGCAGTCTGAGCCTTTAGCAAAGAGGACTAAGACATTCGTGAGTCTGAAGCAGTTTGCCAATTATTTGTTCAAGAATCTGGAGAGTAATTCTGGCGAGGCTATTTGTGAGTTGGCCCCACTTACTCCCTCAGGGGTGAACATTCTGATGAAGAAGATTGACGCTCATTCTTATACCACTAGCAGTTCTGAGGGTGGTTTTCCTGCAGGGACCAAGTTCAAATCATTCTTGTGACGCTCTGCCATTGGAAGTGCTCTACCCTGTGGTTCAACTTGCCTACAGAAAGGAACTTTCCCTTCTTTCGGTGATGGTGGCTAACATTCATCGAGGGCTTCGACAAATTTCTGGCGCTTTTACACGGGAGGAGAAGGAATCGCCGACTCAGATTCCTACCACTAAGGTGGAGCTTCCGTATGTTTATTTGATGGCTTGGGTCGTCCTTCCTCCCGCATGCTATGGACCACTCTGTTCCCTTACTACAGCTGCTTGAGAATGGCGAGTGGGAAGGCCGAGGATTCTCTGATATCAGGAGGCAGCTACAGGTCCACAAGTGCTGGGCGTTCTCTACTTGTTTTCCGCAGTTCTCCAGCCGGTATGGCGAATGTTTGATTGATGAGGAGAAGCCGAGGGAGTATAGGACTTATTTGGATATGGGCTGCTTTAATTGGCTAGTGAACATTAGGCCGGGTTACCTGACTTTCCGGGTGGGGAATCAGTGCTTCATAGAGCCGTATCTACCTTGCCGATTCGCCCGCCAGTTCGGTTATGACCAGCTTTATGTCGGGAATCCGCGCCAGCAGCTTCGGGCTCATGGAGGTTTGGTGGACGGTCTTCGTGCATGGTTGTGGACCGTGACAGGCTGCACTGGTGCTAGGTTCAGTCTCCCGGGTACTGAACGACAGTTGAACCTTACTTTCTTGAGCTGCAGGTGGTTATTAGCAGCTAATAAGACTGTCCCTGTGAAGCCTATTGAAGAATTGGTGGCCGAAGACGCCTCTCAGATTGATTCTCATATGATCCGGGATAGTGCTCGATCACAGAGGGCGCGGGGCAAGACCCGCCGACTTGATGCAGAAGGTCATAGGGTCTTTAGTTCTGCTGAAGAGGCTTCAGGCGGAGATCCTGAAGACTACGAGGCAGATTTCGAGCGAGGTTAGTCACCCATCTTTTCTTTCCGCATTTTCGAATTGTCAGTCCTGACCACTATTCGATATTTCAGGGACAGCGACCAACAGTGAAGAGGAAATCCGTCCTTTTGCCCGGGCAAGACCTTCGACTACCGTCCGTGCTGATAGGCGGAAGAGACTAGCCCATAAGCCGCCTGCAGATTCGCGGGCATCTGAGATGGACTTGGCTGGTGATGATCCTACTAGCGACAGAGGTAACATCTACTCTATAGATCATTCTCTTGATCGTTTAGATTTTTAGGCTCATGCTTTCCCATTCCATGCAGGAGAGCGCGAGGAAGGGGAGATGAGTTTCGATCCTGCTCCTCATGAGTTTGTATCTTCTGGTGAGCCTGACTCACCTTACCAGGTAGAAAAACCTGCAGAAGCTGCTGACTTTAGGGAGGCTACCAATGTAGGACCTGATCCAGTGAATCCAGATACATCTACGAGAGGTAACTTATTTCCATTAGTCATATTCTCTTCATTCTTCTTTCGTACTTACATTTCTTCGTGTCAGATTTTTCGATTGATGATTTCGATGAGGCAGGTTTGCCTGCGGACACTTCTCTGTTCCACTTCATATATGACTCTCCTCAGATCGATGGCCCACTGCCCGAGAGTATGTTTCCTGAGCCCGCACTCCCTCAGGATCCTGAGAATGGTTCTTTTGAAGGTACGTGCCTCCTAGCCAATTTTGACTAATGCAGCTATAATGTGATGCCTCTGAGAATTCTGACTTGTATTTAACAGGAGCTTTTGTTGAGAATGACCCTGTTGAGCCGGCTATGGGACCAACTACACCAGTTGATACACCCCCAGCCGTTACACCTCCACCACCCCCAGTGACTCAAGAGGGTATGAATACTATTTATTTACTCTTCAATGACCCTGACGGTTTTATCTTTTTTTTTTTATCGTACAGGACCTTCTTCTCGTCTTCATATTCTGGCGAGGGAGTTGTTATCTGATGATGATCCTGAGAAGATTGTCATCTGTATAGAAGTCCTCTCCTTCTTCTCTTTCATGAATGCTATGATTGGCAAGCTTTTCCATGGTGGACTTTCTCTTCGCCAATTCAAGCCTTTCCTTGATTCTAAAGTCAATTTGATAAGGGAAGCGGGACATCCAGATTTGGCACAGGCTATAGTTGATGACCTTGATTGCCTAGAGCATGAGCTTCAGATGTTTCGTGAGCTCCGAGATGCAGGTGCTTCCTCATTTATTGATGCCGAGCTGGACACCCACTTACAGTCATCACGTGAGACTCAGATTTTTGCTGATCTCGAGATTCAGATGCAGCGGGGCCGAGTAGATCGAGTTAAGACGAGCCTTGCTACTGGATTATCTTTGCTTGCTGAGCTCGATCTTTCTATTACCTCCTGTGCGACCGAGATAGACCAGCTCAGAAGAACACTCCGTGAAAGAAGGGGCAGACTTTGTATATTCTTCAGATGACGAAAGCACAGGATCAGCCAAACCCACCACTGCTTTGTCTGATGAATTGAGATCCCTGGGCAGCAGAAGCTAGCACCAGACGAGAAGAGTTATTGCTGCGAGGACTTCAGCCACTACCTGAGGGGCAAGTCCATCAGGCCTGACTTAGGCGCAAGCTTATGATTGAGAAGCTTTCTAAGATCAGTGCAACAGATTTTTTGTTCAATGCGTCTTGATTGCTATGATTTTGTTGCCTGAGGGGGACATTTTGACTTTTGATTCTCTTAGTGAAAACTTTGCTTTCGTTTGTATTATGATTCGTCATTCCATTTGCAACTATGATTAACCACAATACTTATAGGACTTTTTGGCTAAACCCTCAGCCATCTAACGGATTGTGATGAGCCTTTACCGACTACCGTATTGAGTCGGCGCTAGCATGCGATGTTAAAATCCGTTCGCATGTAACGTTATGCTCGCGAGATTGAATTCTCCCGAGACTTTGTGCTATGGACTGTACGAATACCATACGACTTCCCATTGTTACGGCGGAATAGGCCTACCGGCGACACGTTGTTACGTGTGACCTTCAGGATTTTTGGCGCCTAACCCCCAGCCTTCGAACGGATTTGGATTAGCTTTACCGACTTACCCGCTTTGAGTCGGGCCTAGCATGCGGATTGTTCTAAATCCGTTCGCCACGTGCTAACGTGCTGCGCTAAAGGAATGAACTCCCTTAGACTTTAGCTGCTATGATGTTGCAATACATAGGCTTTACCATTTGTTATGGGAATAGGCTACCCAGCAACGCATGGTTTAGGACGCTGACTTATCCCACTTAGGCTTCGGCGATGAAATTCCCCAGAATCGCAACCTCTGCCGTATCTTTTTCTTCGGCAAAAAAGCACTAAAACGGCCGACGCCGGTTGTTAGGCCGTGCAACATATCCTTTCTTAGGATTCAAGATGGAAATTCGCCCATACGTGTTAAAGGCCGATGGCATTTTGGGTCGTTACTTAATAACAACCGCCACAATGTCAGAAACTATCGTGACACGGGGTGTTCTTTTTAGACGCGTTAAGAAACCTAACTGGCGCCATGCGCTGTGTTTTTAGGCGCCAGACTTACCTTGCATAGGCGTTTCAGGATAACATTACCCCAGGAATCAAAGTCTGGTGATCTTTTTCCTCGGCAGAAAGCGACATAAACGGCAGCGCGCTGTTTAGGCGCAGGGACTTATCCCTGGCTAGTATTCGGGATAAACTTCGCCTAGGATGATGCCTAGATTGATAAATTTTAGGAAAACATTTGGTGCGGGAAAGCGCCGA
This sequence comes from Asparagus officinalis, assembly GCF_001876935.1. NCBI lineage: Eukaryota > Viridiplantae > Streptophyta > Magnoliopsida > Asparagales > Asparagaceae > Asparagus > Asparagus officinalis. The sequence goes on along the minus strand of NC_033802.1, from coordinate 18,702,978 downwards.
GGAATTTTATATTCTATTTCCTGGTCTTCTTTTAGGGCTGAAGCGGAACCGAATACAGGCAGGAGAATTTAAATTCTATTCCTTGATCTCTGGCAAAGGCAAGAATTTTATATATTCTATTTCCAGCGAAGATAAAACTAGAAGTGGGTGTCCACTCCGATGAGTCGGGGAAGATGCTTAGATAAAGGTACCCTTATAGGACTGGTTATCTAATCTTGAAGCCATGAGATTCTTCGTTTATGAACGCTGAAATTTTCAACTCCCGCGCTTATAAAACCATTGAAACAGGTCTATACCAAAGAGAAAAAGGGAAGAAGTTCTTTCGTTTATCGAAAGGGGATTCCGAACCGAAAGTGGACCTCTTGTTCATGGAAAGAATCAAGAGGGCCAGAAAAATATTTTTGGTCGACTCACTGTCAATTGAAATTGATCAATGAGGGATTTTGGTGGTGAAAATGATTTTGGGTTATCCTCTAGAATATTAAGTGTAATATTCTTCGAGGAACTTCCCGGTAAATGAGTTATCCTGAATGTACTAGGGATAGTACTTTTTCAGGAACTTCCCATTTATTGGCATTAATTGCCTGGCGCCCTCTTGAGTAATCAGGCGATATGCGCCGTTTGAATAGACTGTGTCTATTACAAACGGTCCTTCCCATTTGGGTTCGAATTTACCTTTCTTCTTGGAGGTGAGAATTATTGGTCGGCGAGCAGCGAGGACCAGATCTCCTTCCTTGAAGCTTCTCTGTCGGACTCTTTTGTTAAAAGCCCTAGACATCCTGGCCTGATAAAACTCAATTTGCTGTTGAGCTTCCAAGCGCTTTTCATCCAGCCTCTTAAGCTCTTCGAGACGCTTCTGATGCTGTTCTTCTGTCGTCATCTCTGTTGCGAGGGCGATCCGAAGGGATGGAATCTGAATTTCGGAATCTGAATTTCCAGCGGTAGCACGGCTTCACATCCGTACACCAGCGAATACGGGGTGGCACCTGTGGGCGTGCGTATGGTGGTGCGGTAGGCCCAGAGTGCTTCACCGAGTTTATCGTCCCAGTCTCGTTTATTGGTCTTCACGAGCTTCGACAGGATCTTAATGATTGTCTTGTTAAACGCCTCCGCTAATCCATTTGCGGCGGGATCCGCTAATCCATTCGCGGCGGGGTAGTAAGCTGTCGACGAAACATCTTCGATTTTGAACTTGTCGCAGAATCTGACGAAGGCATTGCTTATGAACTGTGGACCGTTGTCATGAATGATCCTTCTTGGCACGCCGTGTCGGTAAATGACATGATGCTTGATGAAATTGATGACGTTGTTCGTCTTCACTTCTCTAAGCGGAATCGCTTCAGCCCACTTTGAGAAATAATCTGTGATCGCGAGGATGAACCGATCACCTTTGACTGAAGGGGGAAAAATAGGACCGACTATGTCCATGCCCCAAGTCTCGAACGGCCAAGACGTGGTTGACGTGTGCAACTGCTCTGGCGGTTGATGCATATAATTCGCATGTATCTGGCAAGCGTGGCATTCTCGTGCGTATTCGATTGCGTCACGAACCATCGTTGGCCAGAAATATCCCATCCTCCTGATGCGATCATACAGTTTAGGACCGGGCTGATGCGCACCACATTCTCCTTCGTGTGCTTCCTTAAGAACTTCCTTTGCTTCTCTGTTCGAAAGGCATCGGAGCAAAAGACCGTCGTACCCTCTACGGTATAACGTATGGGTCTCGGTATTATAGAAGAATCTTGGAGCTCTTCGGCGGATTGATTCCTTTTCTTTTACATCCTCTGGCAAGATACCATATTGGACGTAGTCGATGATAGGAAAACGCCAATCTCGGGACTCAGACCCAATTTGAGTTGAATTCACCTCTTTGGCGTTCACGTTTCTATCCTCTTCTTCTTCAATCTCCGTACTGTATATGGGTACGCAGAGTTGATGCGTCCGTACTGTGACTAACAGCTCAGCTTCGGGAGGCTGTGCCAGTGATACTGCTAGTGCCGCCAGTGCGTCTGCATAAGCGTTCTGGAGACGAGGGATGTATTCAATAAAGAATTCTTCGAAAGATTCTGCCATTTTGATGGCTTCCTGGTGGTACGGGATCAGGTCTTGATTCCTGACTTCATACTCACCGCGAACTTGGTTGACTATCAATTGCGAATCTCCAAAAGCTTCGAGATATTCGACCCCCAGCTCTTTGGCGAAACTGAGTCCAATGAGAAGCGCGTTGTATTCGGCAACATTATTGGAGCACGGACTAGTCAACGAATAAGCCCGAGGCATCACGTGCTTTCCAGGGGAGATTAAGACGACTCCAACTCCAGAGGAAACTGTAGGACATCCCGGGGTTATTACTCTATTAACTGCCCTTGAGGCACCATCGAAGTATAATTGCCATACTTGTTGGTGTGATGTGGTGTTAACCTCGTGGGTTTCATCCGGCAAGTCATCATATACTTCTGCCGTATCTGTGGTCGGGTTTGCCGCCAAAAGGTCACAAATCGCCTGTCCTTTTATCGACTTCTGCTGCTTGAAGTGCAAATCGTATTGGGACAAGAGAAGGGCCCACTTCGCTAGCCGCCAATTCATAGAGGCCGGTTGCGTCATAAACACCCGTACTGGATTAACGTTGGAGATAACGTAGATCGTCTGTCCCACCAGGTAATGCCGCATCTTTTGCATCGCAAATACCAATGCAAGGCATTCTTTCTCAATCATCGGATATCGAGACTCTGCGCCTACCAAGGTCCGACTTAGGTAATAAACTGCCTGTTCGTGACCGTTATCATCGTCTTGCGCTAGTAAGGCACTTATCGAGTGGTTCATCGCCTTGAGATAAATCAAGAACGGTTTACCAGATTTCGGTGCAACGAGAACAGGAGGGTTCGCCAGATATGTTTTGATATCTTCGAACGCTTTTTGGCAGGCATCATCCCAGATGAATGATACTCCTTTCTTGTTCAGCTTAGAGAACGGTTGGCACTTCCCAGAAAGATTTGAGATGAAACGCCGGATATAAGCTAAACGCCCTTGCAATCCTCTGAGTTCTCTCAGATTCCTCGGGGGCTGCAATTCATGTATCGCCTTCACCTTATCAGGATCGATATGTATACCCTTAGTGGTGACGACGAACCCAAGAAATTTTCCGCTGGACATTCCAAGGAATGATTTAGTGGGGTTCATCTTCAATTGATGACTCCTCATGAGATCGAACATCGTCTTCAAATCCTTGATGTGATCTTCTTTGTTGCGGCTTTTCACAACCAAATCATCAACGTAGCATTCGACTGTTTTCCTGAGATGTTCTTGGAAAATCTTAGTCATCGCTCGCTGGTATGTGGCACCGGCATTCTTCAGACCGAAAGGCATCACCGTATAGCAGAAGACGCCGAGGGGTGTTCTAAACGCCGTATGCTTCTCATCCTCTGGATGCATCTTGATCTGGTTATATCCCGAAAATCCATCCATGAAGGACATCCTCTCGAATCCACATGTATTGTCGATAATGACATCCGTGATTGGGAGAGGAAAATCGTCTTTTGGACATGCTTCATTCAGGTTCCTGAAGTCGATGCAAATCCTGATTTTGCCATTCTTCTTCATGACGGGAACGATGTTGGCTAACCAGTCTGGATGTTGTTCTTCTCGGATAAATCCCGAATCGATCAACTTCTTAACCTCTGCCTCAATGGCTTCCATAATCTGCGGACGAAACCGTCTTTGCTGTTGTTTGACAGGTTTGGCATCCGGCTTGATGTCTAGGCGGTGCATTGCCACATTAGGGTCGAGTCCTGGCATATCTTCGTAGTTCCAGGCGAAGACATCAATGTATTCTCTGATCAGGGCAATTAATTCCTCCTTCTCATCTGGAAGAAGACTACCGCTGATGAATATGGGCTTTGGATTGGCCTCATTGCCCATATTAATTTGGACTACTTCATCTTCGGTTGGTGGTTCTCTCTGTTCGAACCTATCACCGTATTGCATGTTTAGGTGATGAACCCATGGGTCTTCCCACGTTGGCATTTGATCGTCATCCTCCAACGTAGATGGATCAGCTGTAGTCATGTTTGACATTAAGGTTTTGAACATTTCTCCCAAACTTGTGTCGGAATCCTCAGCTGAAGAATCTGGCAAGTACCCATCCTTAGCTTTGTTAGCAATTTGATCGATAATTTGCCAACCACATTCGTCATCTGATGAAACATAACCTAAGCCTCGCCCATATTTATAATAATCCTCAGGTTTACCTTTTGGTACATATACTGCTTTGGCTGGATTACGAGGACCTCGATCGAAGTATAGACCTTCTCCGAGTGTGAAATCGTACCCCTGCTTTTCCATGAGCTTGCGCGCTTCCGGACTATATTTAGATAAATGCCGACCAGGTTTGTCATCATCTTCGTCTTCACTTAGGAAATGATCTGGTAACGGAGAGCTTTTTCCTTTACCATAAATTACTTCTTTTGCACCTCCTACCTTGTTCGGGATGATCATGGTTGTTCCGAAAGAATGCTGGAGGCGCTCCTTCGTTACATAAGACGATCGAAGCGGCATATACAAGTCAGCATTATCATACAGTTCTCTTACCACATCATCAAGAGACAAGGAGTACTCTAAATCATCTTTTATTTCAATATCGGCAAGTTGCCAGTTACAACCGCCATCTGACGATTGTTCATCGTCAAGATTGATTACAAAGGGTACAATGTCATTTAAAACAAAACCGCCATTGTAATCGAATCCGGCCTCGGAATCAGCTTCTTCTCCGCTGTCCGTGCCTTGGATCGATGGTTCTGTGTCAGATTCGTTACCATAAAGGAGAGAATCAGTGAAGTAATTCTCATACCCTTTGAATGGTTGCTTATCTGCGACCACCGTCCTGACCCTTCCATCAGTGTCGACATATTTCAGACACTGATGTAAGGTGGAGGGAACTATAACATTACTATGGATCCAAGGCCGACCCAATAGTAAATTATAGGATGTCTCAGCATCTATCACGTAACACGTGACCTCCGTCTTCAGATCGCCCATTTGGCATTTTATTCGGATCTTCCCCAAAGGCCTTGACCCGCTTGTGTTGAATCCGTAAATGACAGTGCCTGTAGACGCCAATTTGCTGACTGGAATGCCAAGGCTATGCATTAGGCGAAGCGGCATGATGCTCACAGCGGAACCCGGATCTACTTGGATTCGGTTGACCTTGCTGGAGCCAATGTACCCGACAAAATACAAGGGCCGATCATGGTTTGAATTCTTCGTCTGCATGTCTTCTTTGGTGAAGGTGATGCAGGGAATGTTCTTAGCTGCCACATTGCACTGTTGAGCTAACAGTTCTAGTTCCTCAGGCGCCGGTTTGATCCGAGTGAGGAATGCTTCTGAATCGGCCAAGGCCTCTTGCAATGCTTCTCTAGTTTCTTTAGACAGCCGCAGCAACTCATATAGCGTTATCCGCGCTGGAATATTAGCTAGCTGAGCCATGATGTCGAAGGCGCGTGGAGTTTTCGAACTCTCCGATTTATCCTTTCCAATCGGGTGGTTGAAACGAGACTGCTTCGGATTCTGCATCTCCTGGGGATTCTTCTCCTTTGGTTTATTCATCGGCTGTCGTAGAGCTTCTTTACCCGGTGTGGGACTTGTAATCACCCCCATCTCTGTGAGAGTTTTGGCTGGTCCCCGTTTGTTCACCCCCTGCTCACTAGGTGGCGGATAGTTGTAGTGATATTCGTTTCCGCTTCGGGTCGCAAAAACTTCTTCTTCTTCCGAGAGCGGAAAAGCTTGTATTCTTTCGTCATCTTCTCCCGGGATAGCAGAGACTCCACAGCAAGACTTTCCTTTCCCTTTGGACCTCTTCTTGGATGACGACCCGGCCCATTGTTCATCT
>NC_033802.1:18695137-18696796 GCF_001876935.1 Asparagus officinalis | reverse complement strand
AGGTCTGGAGGATGAATTCCTCGGTGATCGGGTCCCGGCAATTCATCGCCTTGTTCCGGAACCTTTTGACGAAGGTGTCGACTAACTCTCCGTCTTTCTGCTTCTCATCGAGCAACGATCCGATAGAGATCTCGGTGTCGTCGTCGAAGAAATTTGTAAGGAACTTCGTCTCCATGTCGTCCCAGCTGTTTATGCTTCCTGGCTTGAGGCGGCGATACCAATCGAAGGCGGCTCCGCGAAGAGTGCCAACGAATGACCGCACCATCAGAGGCTCATTACCAGAGATGACTCCCAAGTGCGATTTGAAGTAAATCAAATGCTGAGTGGGTGAACCCATCCCATTAAACGGCGTGAAGTTAATTAGACAGAACTTCGCAGGATATGGGATTGATTCCCACTCTCTTGGGTATGGACAAGGAATGCCCGTCTTTTTCGTCTCTTGAGCGGAAATCAATGTATTGATTTTGCTCTCGAGGTTTTTAATTTTTAGGCTTTCACCTGTATCTTCAATAGCATTCCCGTTACCACCCCCTGTATTGACGGGAGGATCATTCGTATCCTCGTCCTCCTGATGGACTTGGTTGCGACGACTCGGCTCGCCTTGCTGGTTCGTCAATGCTTGGATTTGTTGGTCATGCATTTCTCTCATATTCTGCATGGTCATCTGCATCTCGAACCTGAAAGTTTCCTGCTGCTTAGCCAAAGCGTCTTCAATCATCTTGGCAATTTGCTCCGCACCTATCATAAGTGCCTCACGGGGTTGTCCCTCGCTGGATACTGTATTATCTGATGCAACTGCGGAGCCAGCATCAGATTCTTCATCTTCTGAAGGGCGTCTTGTCCGAACCCTACCATAGGTTGCTCGCTCGATGGTTCCGGACTGCAGACGGGTTCTAGGCCGGGAGGCTCTCAGAATCGACTCGAAATCATCCTGTGCCGATATCCCCTTGCTGGTCATGTTGGTGGTGACCCTCGGAAATTCTCCATCTTCAATCATTCTTCTTCTTCGTTGAAAACGCCTAGGCCTGGGTTTTGGCGCTTCCATGCTGAGTCTTTGGAACACGAAAACTCTTTCGGGAAACATCTTGGTGCAGTCGCACTCAGACAATACCGCCCGAATGAGTTTTGAGCAAGGACATTGAGTCTCTAATCTTTGAGGGCTCCTCTTTCTGGATTTGCTCGTACCTCCAGCACGATAGTACAGCTTGTCTGTTTGAAAGTCGGAGCAACCTATCGTGTGTTGGCACGATCTCCCAGGTATAACGTCATCGTCATCAGACAACAACGTTTCCTTCTGAGAATGAATTTCCTTCTTTGAGCTCTCTAGAGTCACACGCCTCGAAACGCGCCTTTGTGGGTGTGAATCTTCAGCGGGCTCCTGCACTTCGATGCACAAAGTTGTGCGCTTGGGTGCCATGATTTTCTCCAAATGTTGAGGGTTGCGGCGACCCCCAGCATGTTGAAATGTTTGGGACTTCTTCATTGGCCCCAACCGTTCTTGAACTGGAGCTTTGCCTCGTTCGTCTGGAATTGGACCGAGGCGCTCCAAGACTGACTTCCTCCTCTGGGATGGTCTTGTGGGATCTCCCAGAACAGTTGCGGAAATCACCAGCGATTTAGGTTGATTCGCCGTAGTTTGAACTTTCGGCGGCTGCAGTT
>NC_033802.1:18689880-18694137 GCF_001876935.1 Asparagus officinalis | reverse complement strand
ATGGATCAGATTTCGGATTCTGAAAAATACAGATAGAGGATTATCTGTATCAGAAAAATCTGTATCAACATCTCTCGGGGATGAAGCCGGAGTGTATGAAGGAAGAAGATTGGAATCTTCTGGACAGAAAAGCCCTCGGGGTTATTCGTTTGACGTTAACCCGCAATGTTGCTTTTAACATTGCAAAGGAGAAGACCACGGCGGGTCTTATGGCAGCACTCTCAAATATGTATGAGAAGCCATCAGCCTCAAATAAAGTCCATTTGATGAGGCGGTTGTTTAATCTGCGAATGGCGGAAGGTGCATCGGTAGCACATCATCTCAATGAACTCAATACAGTCACGACCCAATTGAGTTCAGTTGATATTGAGTTTGATGAGGAAGTTCGAGCGTTGATCCTTTTGTCTTCCCTACCAGAGAGTTGGAACGCTACAGTCACGGCAGTGAGTAGCTCGTCGGGAAAGAAAAAGTTGAAGTTTGACGACGTTCGTGATCTGGTTCTCAGTGAGGAGATCCGACGGGAGAGAGTCGGGTGAAGCTACAACCTCTTCAGTATTGCATACAGAGTCAAGAGGTAGAAGTTTAACCAGAGGAAATGGATCAGATGATAGGAGATCCAAATCCAAAAATCCCAACAGTTCGAAGGCTATCGAGTGTTGGAAGTACGGGAAAACCGGGCACTACAAGAATCAGTGCAGGAGTGCACGGGAGGAGTAGGAGGCAAATGCAGATGTCGGGAAAACCGGGCACTACAAGAATCAGTGCAGGAGTGCACGGGAGGAGTAGGAGGCAAATGCAGATGTGAACGTTGCTTCCACCTCAGGAGGAGATGATGCGCTGATATGCTCTTTGGAGAGCAAGGAAGAGTCTTGGGTGTTGGACTCGGGAGCATCATTCCATGCTACTTCTCAGAAAGAATTCCTCGAGAAGTATATCCCCGGAAACCTTGGAAATGTATATCTTGGTGACAATCAAGCATGTGCCATTATTGGCAAAGGTGTAGTGAAGATTAAACTGAATGGGTCAGTATGGGAGCTGAAGGATGTCAGGTATATTCCCGACCTAAAGAGGAACTTAATCTCAGTAAGCCAGCTGGCTAGTGAAGGCTACACGATGACTTTCCATGGCGATGACTGGAGGATTTCGAAGGGCGCAATGACGATTGCCAGAGGCAGGAAGACTGGTACCCTGTATATGACAGCAGGTGCACGTTGTTCGATCTTAGTTGCAGCAAGCAATGAGACTTCAAAGCTGTGGCACCAGAGACTTGGTCATATGAGTGAAAGGCAAAGAGAAAACTCCCAGGTTTACAATCAGTAGAGATTGATGTGTATGAAGAATGCATACTTGGAAAGCAGAAGAGAGTTAGCTTTCAGACAAGTGGCAGACCCCCCAGGAAGCAGAAGCTAGAGCTTGTTCACTCAGATATTTGGGGACCAACAACCACCGCGTCGATTGGTGGGAAACACTACTTCGTGACTTTTATTGATGATCACTCTCGGAAAGTGTGAGTCTACTTTCTGAAGAAAAAGTCAGAAGTGTTTGAGGCTTTCAGAAGATGGAAAGCCATGGTCGAGAATGAGACCGGTTTGAGGGTAAAGAAACTCAGAACATACAATGGTGGTGAGTATGAAGACACCAGATTCAAGAAGTTCTGCTATGAGCACGGTATCAGAATGGAGAGGACCGTGCCCGGCACGCCTCAGCACAATGGTGTGGCTGAGCGCCTGAATAGAACATTGACAGAGAGAGCCAGAAGCATTCGGACGCAGTCAGGTCTGCCGAAGCAGTTCTGGGCAGAGGCAGTCAACGCAGCAGCTTACTTGATCAACCGAGGTCCATCGGTTCCATTGGAGCACAGAATACCAGAAGAGGTATGATGCGAAAAGGAGGTAACTCTCTCACATCTCAGAGTTTTCGGTTGTGTAGCTTATGTGCATATAAGTGATCAAGGCAGGAATGAGCCTGATCCCAAGTCTAAGAAATGCGCATTCATCGGGTATGGTGAAGACGAGTTCGGCTACCGTATTTGGGACAACGAAAACAAGAAGGTGATCAGGTGCAGAGATGTGACATTCAACGAGAAGGTGATGTACAAGGACATGCACAAGACAGATGACGATGACTCAGAGAGTGAGTCAACATTTTTAGATGCAGATGAAGTTTCGGATAACCTCTCGGAAGAACCCAATGCAGAAGGTCCTCAGCCAGAAGAGACTGTTGGACAGAACGGTGCGCAGGAGCCCGACGCACCAGCTCCGATATTGAGGAGAACTACTCGTCCTCCTGTGCCTAACAGCAGATACATGAATTATATGTTGCTGACAAATGGAGGAGAGTCTGAAAGCTTTGATGAAGCTTGTCAGAGTGGAGATGCGAGCAAGTGGGAGTTTGCTGCGAAAGAAGAGAAAAAATCTCTGATCTCCAACCAGTCATGGGGACTAGCTGAGTTTCTCATGAGGAAGAAGGCACGTCACAACAAGTTGGTGTATCAGGTGAAAAAGGAGCAGAATGGCTCCAGAAGATACAGAGCCCGACAAGTTGTCAAAGGATTTCAACAGAATATCCAAGGAAGAAAGTATCTAGCGGATAAGTTGACAAAGACAGCGACCTTTCAGAAACTGGAGTTGTGTGCAACTTCAGTTGGCCTTCATGCATAGTTGATGAGGGCGGAGCCACACAGGGGAAGGAGCTTGATGGGATAGCCTGTTTGACGTCGGTTTGGTCTCCAAGTGGGAGATTGTTAGGTTGGGGGTGGATACCAACCTCCGCCGACGAAGAGCTCCGGCGAGCTCAAGGATTTGCAGGCGACGGATCCCCTTTTAACGCAACAGCGTTCAACTTCCCAAATCACAGCAGCGATTTCTCATTTAATCTCCAGCTTTCAACAGTGGTTGAGGGAGATTTAAGAAGAGAGAGAAAAGAGAAGAGGGATTTTATTGTGGGTATTAACACTGTAGCTACAGTGTTCATTTGAGAAATCTCAGTTTAGAGATTTGCTCTTGATTTGTAATTTCTTGTTAGATTAAATAAGAAATTGACTGTGTGGCTCCCGAGGACGTAGGCAGTTGCCGAACCTCGTAAATCTTGTGTACTGTTCTCTATTCTGCGTTTATGTTGCATTAGGGGTTTAGGTGTTAAATTCCCAACAACTGGTATCAGAACGTGAAACGATCTAGAGAAAGTCAGATTCAAGTGGGAGCCATGGCCGCAGATGAAGGGAAAATAAGACTTGAGAAATTTGATGGAACAGATTTCGGATTCTGGGAGCCATGGCCGCAGATGAGGGAAATGTGAGAATAGAGAAGTTTGATGGATCAGATTTCGGATTCTGGAAAATACAGATAGAGGATTATCTGTATCAAAAAAATCTGTATCAACCTCTCTCGGACGTTAACCCGCAATGTTGCTTTTAACATTGCAAAGGAGAAGACCACGGCGGGTCTTATGGCAGCACTCTCAAATATGTATGAGAAGCCATCAGCCTCAAATAAAGTCCATTTGATGAGGCGGTTATTCAATCTGTGAATGGCGGAAGGTGCATCGGTAGCACATCATCTCAATGAACTCAATACAGTCACGACCCAATTGAGTTCAGTTGATATTGAGTTTGATGAGGAAGTTCGAGCGTTGATCCTTTTGTCTTCCCTACCAGAGAGTTGGAATGCTACAGTCACAGCTGTGAGTAGCTCGTCGAGAAGCAATAAGTTGAAGTTTGATGACGTTCATGCAGGTAAAGCTACAACCTCTTCAGTATTGCATACAGAGTCAAGAGGTAGAAGTTCAACCGGAGGAAATGGATCAGATGATAGGAGATCCAAATCCAGAAATCCCAACAGTTCGAAGGCTATCGAGTGTTGGAAGTGCGGGAAAACCGGGCACTACAAGAATCAGTGCAGGAGTGCACGGGAGGAGTGGGAGGCAAATGCAGATGTGAATGTTGCCTCCACCTCAGGAGGAGATGATGCGCTGATATGCTCTTTGGAGAGCAAGGAGGAGTCTTGGGTGTTGGACTCGGGAGCATCATTCCATGCTACTTCTCAGAAAGAATTCCTCGAGAAGTATATCCCCGGAAACCTTGGAAATGTATATCTTGGTGACGATCAAGCATGTGCCATTATTGGCAAAGGTGTAGTGAAGATTAAGCTGAATGGGTCAGTATGGGAGCTGAAGGATGTCAGGTATATTCCCGACCTGAAGAGGAACTTAATCTCAGTAAGCCAGCTGGCTAGTGAAGGCTACACGATGACTTTCCAT
>NC_033802.1:18668143-18689314 GCF_001876935.1 Asparagus officinalis | reverse complement strand
GAGGAGGGAGGGGGGGCGGCTAGGGTTTTGGTGGCTCTGATACCATGAAGAAATGAAAACCCTAATTCATTATGATATCTCTTGGGCTTTATATAGGCCCCTACAAATCTTACAAATAAGTCCCTAATAATACTAATATGTCAACATTTACAATGAACAAGTTAGTGTTAGAATTTATGCATAAAGCTTTTGGTCCTATTATTTCTAACGAACTTGCTCATTTTGATAGTGCTTACACAATTTGGAAATTATTTGAAGCACATCGGAGAAATCCAAGTGGAGCAAACATGACAAGAAAATGTTTACTATGAGCAAGTTAGTGTTAGAATTTATGCATAAAGCTTTTGGTCCTATTATTTCTAACGAACTTGCTCATTTTGATAGTGCTTACACAATTTGGAAATTATTTGAAGCACATCAAGGGAACTTGGAGGCGATCCGACGATCTTTGGCGGCTCCCTCTACAAGTTCACAAGGAGCCTCATCATGCACACGGCCACTAGGCGATAACCCTAGTGAGGTATGCGAGTCCGATAACGATGATGATCTTATTATTGATGAACTCGCACATGGTTATGAATTATTAATGCATGATTATAAAAAATTGAAACGTAGCTTTATTGACTTAAAAAGCAAGCATGCCGAATTGAAATCATCTCATGAAACACTAGCCACCAAGTTTGATCTCATTGCAAATGAAAATGTAAATCTCAAAAATTGCAATGAAAAATTAAAATTGGAAAATGCTAGTTTGTTTCATGAAAAATGTGATGCTATGTTAGAAGTTGAGAACATTAGAAAAGAGCTTAATTCTTTCAAAATTGATCATGCATGTTCTACTTCTAATAACAATGCTTATGTGAAAAAAGATGAGTTGAATCAAGTTAGAAATAGAATATCCACTTTAGATTCAACATTAAAAACTTGCATTGTTAATAACAACAAGCTTATGGACTTGTGTGCAAAGTCCCACAAAAATGTTTCCTAGAAACCTATTTACTATGCACACAAGTATAACAAAATTTGCAAATGTTCTATTTGCAGTCGTAAAGGCCATGTTGCTAAATTTTGTTATAATGCACAAAAGCCTAACAAGCCTAATCATGTTTGTGCATCCCATCAAGATTCATCATCACACACACATGCATATGCATCATTTTCTCATCATAAGCATGCTAGTGTGTTTAAATGTGATCATTGTGGTCGTTTTGGCCATTTGGCAAACTTTTGCTTTGACTTAAAAAGGATTTCACATTTGCCAAATGTTTCTAATAGACCACAAAAGTTTATGTGTAGTGTTTGTGGTAGGTTTGGACACTTAGCGAAATTTTGCTTTGATTTACAAAATATTTCAAAATCACAAGTTGTTCCAAAAGAACTACGTTCGTTTAAAAATATTTCACATTTGCAAAACAATTTTAAAAGACCATCTTTATTTGCAAATGTTCCACGTGCACATCCACATGGTCAACATAAACAAATGTATCCTCTTCATTGCACTTATTGCAATCGAATGGGTCATTTGTATAATTATTGCTATGACCGGATCCGTGCACAAAATATGCCCAAAAGGGATCATAACCCTAGGGCTTTAAGCTTAAATGATAGGGGTCATGTCCCTAACCAAACCGGCACCAAGAATTCTTGTGTGCCAAAATAATTTTAAACCAAGAATTTTAGTGTTTTTATTTTTGGTTTTGTAAAATGAGCTTTGAAAATTTTTTATGTGAAAACAAACTTTCTTTGATAAAATTCTTTTGTTTTCATGACTATGAGTTTTAATTTTCATGAGAGGTTTATATTTATGTAAACCCCCGGGTTTATTGGGTGTTTATTCTCAAATCATGTTTACCGGATGCTATAATGTTTTATATGGGTTGATACTAGCTCAAGAGCTAGATATAGTTGCCACTCTTGATTTTTGTAAATCAAAGATGATTTTTTTTCCAAATCCATAGTTCATGATTCTTGTATGTTACTTTTGAACTATGAAAATTTTGCTTTGATTTGTTATTTTGAATTCATTATATAAGCTCAAATAGATGATTCAAATTTTAAATATGCTTTATAATGTATTCTATGAGTGGTTTGATCAAGTCTTACAAAAAAATTTTTTTTTTGTTGATCAAACATCATTTTTGGTTTAAATGGTTGATTTATGATTTCATTTGGTTGATTTGTTTTCATTCGAAAACTCTTTTTGCATGATTCTCATGTTTTCTCTCTTTTGATTTCATAAATCTATTTTTTGATAGTTTTTTTTTTGTTAATGAGACACTATTTTCATAATGACGTATCATTATGTGTTCTTATTATCTTGTTTGTATGTGAGTGATATCTAGCATATCTTTCATTTATGCTTGCTCACATTTGTTTGCCATGTTCATAATTGTATATTTTCCATATGGCAATTTGATAGGGGGAGCAATCCCAATACTATATGTTTATACTCACCTATGCTTCATGATAGGGGGAGCTTTCGCTCTCTTACTATTTTGTTTCCCCATTTTTGATGTTGCCAAAGGGGGAGAAACAAGTGGATTGTGAGATTGTGAGTATATTTTAAGAGTATTATGTTTTATTGTATATCTTATATACTCTTTGTGTAGATTGTTTGTCATCATCAAAAAGGGGGAGATTGTTGGCCTTCTTGTTTTGATGATGATTTACAAACAATTTACTACTAATGTTGTTTGTCTAGTGTTTGTACTTATTAGGTATTCTAGACAAACAATGTGTTGGAGGATGGATGGAATTAAGCATTCACGATCATATCCAATGGAGGTTGGCGGAGTAGTGGTTGAAGCCTTGCAATTCATGTTAAAGATCCAAGTCTAGCTTCATCCGCAAGTGTACCAAGATAGAGCTTCGTTGAAGATCACAAGCTTGGGTATATTTAGTTTAGGTTTTTATACTTGTGTGTTGATACTTTAAGCTCATATTATTCACACACACGTATTTATATACACACATACATGTTTTTGTTTTAGTATATATATATAGTTATATATATACATATATGTTTTGGTTTGATTTTTTAGATATGAAACAAATATATATTCATATATATGTTCATATGTTTCATATTCTATCATATTTGAAAATATATTGTGTTCTTGGTTTATGGACTTGATAATATGTTTTTATATCTTTTCCTAAGTCTATAAAGCCATACAAAAGTTTCCAAAAGTTGTGTTTATGTCAAAACATCAAAATTCATGTATATCAACTTTTCATGTTTTGGACATACTTGCAAAATACATGAGTTTTCACAATTAGGAAATGAAATTTAAAAAATTTCTTCGTTTACATGTTTATATTCATATATACAAACATTTCCCCAAGTTTTACTAATTTTGGAGTTGTTTTGTTATTTTCAATTGAATTTACAAAACCGAGTTTTCAGCAGTTTTTTAGAAACTGTTTATCTGTGTTCAAATATTTATTTCTCTCAATTGAAAAGTGATTTTTCAGAAATTCTTTCTCTAACATGTTAATATACATGCGTAGAACCTTCTCTCAAAATTTCATGATTTTTAGAGTTTATTTACTATTTTTATTTGATTTTACAAAGTCAGATACGCATTTTTCCAGAACTGCAGAAACTGCTTGTGCATGTTATAAGTCTACTCTAAGTCGACTTATCATAAGTCTACTCTAAGTCGACTTGTTATAAGTCTACTATAAGTCGACTTATAAACTGTCTTTCTGCATGTGTTTTTCTTTCTGTCAAGTCGACTTGTGTCACCTCTCCCACCTAACCAAGAGAATTGTTTAAACAAGTTTAAGGGTGTTTGTGTTTGTTTAAAAGAGTGTTTAAGAGTTTTGTTTGTGAAGCAAATTTCACAAGAGCAAGTGGAGATCATCCTTGGTGTTTGAGCATTCATTCTTCTCCCTCTCTCTTGTCATCTATAGAGAAGTTTCCTTAAACTCAATTCTAGCATTTTATAAGTTTGTTCTTAATTTCATAAGCTAGATTTCATATTGAGAGTTTAATTGTTTTATTGATATCTCTTTGTTCACACACAACCTATTGAGCTTATTGTATTTACATTCATAGTATAATTTTGGGTTGTGGGGTTTGTGACTTAGAGTTGTGCTTAATTGAGTTCTCGCCTTGTATTAGAGAACAAATCTTGTGTTGTGAGATTTAATTGTGAGGATCACCTTGTATTACACTAGTACACCAAGAGGAGTGTGTGGTGAGAGACGGGGTTGTCCCAAGAGGAGTGGGGTAGGTGATAATGCCTAGAGAGAGGTTATAATTCCTAACACTTGAGGGAGACACGGGCTAGAGACCAACACTTGAGGTGGTAGTTAGTGTAGTTACATTGTGTGGATTGTAAAGTTTTCGGTTAGCTAGAAAACCGTATTGTGAGGTATAAACGTTTTTCGGGTAAGCGTAGAAAACCCGGTGTGATAGTGGAGATCTCCTCGAGGTGAGGAGCGGGGACGTAGGTCAGGCGGACCGAACCTCGTGAACATATAATTTGTTTGTGATTGCATTGGCGTACTTTTATATTCGTGCTTATTATTCATATTGTCTTTGTCAATTGCTCATTGTTTATTTTACCCACTATCTAGTTTTGTTTGTTCACCCTTGTGTTAACTTGTATATCCTTGCTCACATATTGTTCATAAGTTATTTGCTAGGATATATTTGTTAATAAGTTTTAAATTGGCATAAATCGGATTAGATTAGCATAAACCCTATTCACCCCCCTCTAGGGTTCCTTCCTAGCGGTATTAGGGTACTTTCACAGATTCTGCAAATGAGTAGTTTTACCCTGCTAGAAGTTGGTAAGTGATTATTTTTACGGTTTTGCCTTTATGTATAGTTTTCTAGTTCAGAATCCCATCATGCTATGAAGTTATAGTTCTTTTGCTCAATTTAGTATAGTTTGACCAGATTTTACTTTTATAATTTTGCTCACATCACCTCAGTTGCTTAATATATGAGGCTTAAGTATGTGCATAAGAACCCATTTGACCGATTTATAGTTTAGATAGATGAGTCTTAAGTATGTGCATGAGGACCCTTTTGACCTAGTTATCGTATACATACTGTCAGTGAGTCGTGTTCCCATATCCGTAGCTAGGACATAGGGCGTGATAGTTTATGAGAAAGTTCTTGTGATAGTGTAGTTAAGTGATCATTGATTTTATCATTTTTATTTTTTGAATTATTCAACTCTTGAGTGAACACACTAATTTTTGTCGTACGAGAAGAACATTCATTGCAATCATTAGATGAAGGGTTTAAGTTTATTGTATTAGATACACTCAATTCTAAAGTAGAAGTTTCTACTTCTCAAGAAGTTATATTTATCAGCAAATTTTTCAAACTGACTTATCTAAATTGTCTAAGGTGTCATCCTTGGCCATGAGACGCTTACTTCTCTTATCCTCACTTGATCTTGTTTCTGACTTATCATCATCACTCAAGAAATCTCATGATGTTGCCTTGAAGCTCTTGTTCTTCCCTTTATGATCCTTGTTCGTGAGAGGACATTCATTTTTTAAATGATCGGGTTTCTTGCAACAAGGACAATCCAATTTAGCATCTAAATTTTTATATTTATTTTTTTCTTTCCTTCGAGAAGCTTTGGTTGTCTATTGCATATAAACTATAACTTATTATTCGATCTCAGGAACTATTTGAAACGTTTGACCACTAGCCCATTTTACCTATACCTTCATCCTCTGAGTCCAAGCTTACCTCCTTCTTCGCCTTACTCTTCTTAGACTAAAGAATCATTGACTTCTTATTTAAGCCACCTTCAGATTCTCCTCTCTCTCTCTCTCTCCTTCAGTCTTACTTCATAGGTGATAAGGTTTCCTATAAGGTTCTCAAAATTTAATTCAAAAAAATTAAAAAATTCCTTAATGGCCATTACCTTTGGTTCCCAGTCTTTGGAAAGGGAATGAAGGACCTTTTTCACAAGCTCTTTGTTTTCATTGTCTTTCTCCAAGGCATTTGATGTGTACACAATGTCCTGAATTGAGTGAACATGTCTTGAATGCTCTCTGAAGAGTTCATCCTGAAATTTTCTTACTTGCTGAGAAGCATGGTAAGTTTAGCCTCCTTTACTTGTAATGTCCCTTCATGTGCATCTTCCAAGTTATTCCAAATTTCTTCCACAGTAAACCAAGTCGACACACGATTAAATTTCTTGTATTTACTGAGCAATAAAGAGCATTCATATATATAAGGAGTAAAGCTTTTTGTCATTTAGAGTTTATTTATCTCTAGGTGTGACTACGATGGTCTCACCAATGATGGTAGTTGCTTCACTACACTTAGTCTCAACAATATTCCAGACGTCATAGTCAGTGGAAAGAAGGAAGACTCTCAAGCGCACTTTTCAATAGGTGTAATTTATCCCTTGAAAAGATGTGTCGATTAACTACATGTCCCTTAGAAAAAAAACTATTGTGGCAGTCAAACTTGACATCTCTATTCTAAGTCATGAATCCTAAATATGAGAAACTAGACTCTGATATTACTTATTGGATCTAAGGTGCAAGCCTACCATGGGTGAATAGGATTACCTACAATGTTTTGTGTAAACACAAATTATGCAAAAAAAATGTCAAAATACATCGATAAATGGCCAATAATCGATTATACCAAATACGAAAACAACCAACCAAAGACATACGAAATTTTAATAGTGGTTCAGATAAAATAATCCTACATTCATCTCTTACTTCTCATGAAGAGACTTCCTCGCTATGAAAGACTTCACCTAAATCACAAATCCGATTTAGTAGGCATACAGGACTGCACTCTAGTTTATCCCAAAACTAGTCGCACAATAAGGAACTGCTAGCCCTAGTTAATTCCCAACCCTCAATTTAAACGGTTTGAGTACACCGTAAAAGAAGTTCAATACAATGGAAAAACAAGTAATAGTTCAGCTCAAAACAAAAATGATCTTACAGCCCTTTTATTTAGCAAAATGTTCTTCAAATAATTGAAGTGAAGCTTGATGAAGAATGGGGATCATGATGAACTTCAAGTATGGCTCTTCTTGTTGTGAATTGATCGGATGATATTATTCGTAGCGAGTGAGTGATCAACAACGTTCCAGGGATTAAAAAAGGTTCTCCTTGATCAACTCTCCCAAACCCTAAGAGAATATCAGAAGTTGATATGCGATGAACAGCTGAGATTAAAACCTAAGATTTAGAAATTTACCATATAATCATCGATGGTTTATCTCGACCATCGATGGTGTCAAAGTGACCATCGATGTTCGATGACCCCATTGATGATCTGAACCTCTCTAGACATTTGCATGACCGATGATCTATTGCACCATCGATGGTCTCATGGTCACCACTGATGGTCAATGTGAAACGATTAATGGTTCACATACTGAAATCAGCTTTTGACCTGATTTTCAATTCATTTTTCCTCATTCTCGTTACATACCTATACATTTTATGTACTAGATCATCTCAAATATAGATTAGACTCAAATGAATGTTTGTTATTATACAAACAATAGTTATTGTACGGATAACGTCCTAACAGACTATAGGATCAAAAACAGCTTTGAAAATGGTCTGAGGACAAGCATTTGATTTCAACTCTCTTTTTAAATAGGCTATGATCTTATTAAGTTTCTCCATTATTACTCCTTAAACTATTAGTTTTCACATGCCTCCTAAACTGGTCAATTCGCTCTCTGTTTACCCCTTAGGCAATGGTTGGTCTCACTTTGCCCCTAAACTAATGAATTCATCCATGTTTACCTCTTGAACTAAAAACTTTAGTACCAGTTATCACCTCTGATTTATTACATTTCAGGTGTTTTATTTAACTTAGGTGAAAAAATTGAAGTTTAGATGGCAATGTGGGACCCAAAAAAAGTTCAATGGGTAAATAGAAAGTAAATTCAATAAATTAGGAGATATAGAGATACCAATAATAATTCAGGAGGTAAGAAGAGTCAAATATAATAGTTTAGAGGACAACTAAGGATTGGAACCTTTTAAGAACAAAATTCATATCACAGTTATAACAAAAAAAAACCTAATTCTGCAATGCTGCCCAATCCTCATTTCAATTGAGCTTACGTATACAAATGAAGAATTACCCACATATAATACAATCTAAACCACTATTATCTCCCATATCAGTACATATACAACAACAAAAAAAGGTGGGGAAGCAAAGAATTCTCTATTGTCCTACCACTCAATCCTTACATCCTTATCACCAATGAGTTACCCCCAAAAAAAACTCTCCCCAAATCCCTTTCACGCTCACTCAGTCAATGCACGTGCATTCTGTGCCCGTATCAATTTCACATAGAACTCAAAGGTTTCTGAGTGTCTCCACTCTGTCAACAACATCCAAATCTTTAATCCTATCAATATCAAAATCATCAAAGGGAACAAAAGCAGGCCTCCTCATCAATGGCAACTCTTTAGCCATACTCTCACTCATCGGAGAATGACTACTACTTTTACTCAGCTTAATATCCTTCCTCGCCCGTGTATTGCCCGTGGCAAACTCCTGGCTCTTGCTTATCCCCGGAGTATTCTTCCAATTACCTACATATTTTAATATCTCTTGGTCTTCTTGAGAAAGCATCGGTAATTGAGCACTTGATTTGTTTGCAGTTGAAGAGATGTTAGTGTTTTTTTCTGTGGGCGATCGGATTGGAGATTTTATAGGTGACCTGATAATTCCATTGCCAGATCTAGACTGAGTAATGAGATGATGAAGCCAAATTACTAGGTCTAGTATATAATTCTCAGTTTTATCCTTGTCGGCGTGGTATAGTGTCTCTATACGAATTAAGTTGGATTGTCCACCTGGGCTTCGGTTTAAGTCAGTCCTGAAAGTAAGAAAAAAACACAAAATAAGAAGTTGCAACAAGGTAGATTCCACAAGCAAAAATGAAACTTACGAGATTTCATAAAACTACATGAACTCTGAGGGGCCTTGCACAAAAACAACATAAATTTTTTTATTAGAGAAACTACCACGAACACTTTTTCCACTAGATTATCATATCTGGCGACAGCTAAGGAAAGTTGCCATGTGCTACGTACCTGACATGTTTCTGACAATTTAATTTATATACCTTCTAATTATCATCTCCTATTAAGGGTAGTTTAGACTTTTTATCCAAGTTGTTAAAGCTATTAGCAACAATTCCAATAGTTTATGTTATTATTGCTGCAATCTTGAAAATTTATGGTAGTTTCATGCAAAACTTCTAAAGTCCACAGTAGTTCTGCAAGTATACCTGTAAAACAGTTGTCCTTATGAATATCAATGTTACCTATTACTAAGGCTTGCCCAATCAACAACAATGCATGTTTCAGCAAACAGTGCAATGTTAACTTATTTATGAGATATAGAAAGAAATTGTTTCGTACATCAAACAGATATAAAGGCTTAAATACACCCATTAGTAATGAAGGCTTAAGATTAGGAACTAGGACCTCGGAGAATGCAAATCATATGAGAATTAAAGAAACTAGGTCATTCTAGGGGCTGCAAAAACTTTCAGAAGACAACAAGAACAAAATGAATGATAGTTTTGTTCTAGAGAAGAATTTACCCTGTGTTAGCCCATTCTCCAACCCAGCCAAAGCCGTGATGTGCCCTGACAAAGAATCAAGAATAGATTAAACATAAGAATCAAAGATTCTAAATGATGTGAATATTTCAGTTGTGTAGATGGTATACTTGGTCGTGTTATTGGCGATAGGAACTAGCCATTTCAATGTTTTCTCCATTTCAGCTTTGATTTGAGGGACTGTGAGCTACACATGCACAAAAAAGAGAAAATATGTAAGTCAGGTATTAAAATGCCCAGTATATGAAGGCAGTCTCATTGATTAGTTCTGATTCTTGATTATTCCTGGAGCAAAACAGGATATAAAGCTATATACCTCTTCCTTGACCTCAAATGATTGCAGTTTAGATCGCAAAGCAGATTTTACTCTTGGGGGCAGCCCTTGATATAATGAGTCCCTCGTGTTTGAAGGCACAGAATTCGATCGAGATACCTACATATAATGAACCAATAGTCAACAACATACATTATACATGAAGAAATATCTTACAACTTCTCTAAGAAACTTACTATAATAAAGAAGGGAAAAACAAATGGATGGAAGTCGTATGTGTGAAGAGAAAAGGTTATTGTTGTTTACAGCCTTTGCCTTCAGATGAAAGCCAATGAACCAAACTTAATCAAATAAATTTCAGATGAAAATATTAAATATTTATATTTCTGCTCAAAGTAGTAACAAACAGCAGAGTTTCAACTACGTGTTGCTCAAAGTTGGAATTGAGATCCAAACATAGAAACTACAGCACAAGAGAATGACTCAGTACAGGAGGTAGAACCATGTTGATCCAACTAGCTTCAACATTGCAGACAATATATGCTCATTTTTAAAAAGTTTGAAGGTAGTGGATCTTAAGGCGTAACATCACGAGGCAAAAGACTGAACCAAAGAAAACAAGAGCGGTGAAAACTAAAATATAGATGGAATGTTATAAATGTGAGAAGAGAGGAAGGAACTTACAAGAGTATCAATTTGACTAATAATATTTGCATAGTGCAATGCAAGGCCAGCTGAACCTAATCTTTGGTGACTGTTGATGGATTTTCTCACAGGTCGATCTCCATCTACAATTTACTCCAAATTAATTATAAAATACAGAAAACGCATTATGTGACAAACAGGCAAGAAAAAAAGAAAATGGATATTTTATTGTTAAAAAACTAAAAATTTACCTCAGTGAGTCTTCAAATCATAACTGTCAAATCAATTATACGGGCAAACCTTATGGATCCAATTCTATTGATATTATTATCAGAAATTTAGGGTAAAGTGATCTGTTTCACTCTTTGGCTTTGTTGTGTCTTAAAGTATAATATCCGTTTAATTATGCTGACTGACTTTATGGGTTTTATAGCAATCTGTGTCCGCAGTCACCTTGGCCAGGAATCGGACACCGAATTTAAGGGTTAAAGCTGTGGAGCTTTTGATCCTAAAAATTCTCTCACAAAATTCTCTCACGTCTTTAATGGATCCTTATTGATAGGAAAAGCATTACTAATGATGCAATGGAAAAAGATCCAACTCTACAAAATTGTTGAAATATTTTCACACATTCATGATATATATGACAACACAAGGTTTTACTTCACTTGCATGTTGCATCCCCAAGCATAAAGACAGATACCTCTGTAGTCTTACCAGTAGCTGTCTCAGCTCAAAGTTGCATGTGCTTGTGCAACAACTTTACTTCAACTTTCTTAGATAGGTTTCCAAGTTTATTTTCATTGAAGAGACCCAACACGGAGATTTGTCTATTTTGTGCCTTAGGAGTGAAAACAAATCACTACATAACTTGAAATAGTTTAGGAGTGAAAACAAATCACTACATAACTTGAAATAGTGTCCCTTTGTCAAGACCTCCAAAGTGTAGGAGAATCTTAAAGATCCCTAATTCATGAGCTTTTAATGTCAGGCCAAAAAGAAATGGCGTTCAACCAACTTGCAAGTGTAATGTATGGCAAGGGACTCCAATGCAAGCTCAGTTCACTTGGAAAGGAAATAAATGTGATGTACATAAACACACATTATATAAGTTGCCAATGATGAGATTTTATTATGAACTAAAGACCTCTTGAAATGTGATGCTCTGATTCAATGTCAGATTCTCTTTCCATATCTGTTAGCTTAACTTTATAATCAACATGAACAATATAAGATATAAGAAGAGATAACATGTATGCATGGCTTTAGAAAAGAGCCAAATATCTTGCCAAAGGTTGTTGTTCCCTACCCTTTCTGAAAAGGTAAAAAATAAAAACAAACAAAAAAAAATTAATTATAAAAAAAATTAAAAAAAAAGACAGGTGCTTGACCACTTGAAAAATGATACTAAAACACTTTACTTAGTGCATCAATAGAGGCTACCAAGACAATTGGTTAAAAAAGTTTCACAAAAGACAAACTGCAACAATTTCCCTAGTAGTTGTTCAAAGTTGTTCGACCTTCAAAAATGTGCCCTGCTATTCCACCTAACAAGACAACAACAAAATCTTTGACTTTGAATCACCTACCTGCCTTTATTAGGCCTGACTAGCCGCAAAACAAAATATGAGTGTTGTTGCAAGAAAATTAATCTTTCAACTAGAACCCTAGATGCTTATTTAATGCTAATGTTGGCTTTTCTCCTTTAAAACTAGATTTATCCCCTAAAACTAGCCACTCCACAACAACGTATATACTAAATGAACATAGTTTGTAACTGGGTCAGAGACCATTTTATAAGTCAGAAATTTTTTGACAGCAACAGCACTTATACTAAGTGGAAATTTGAAATTCAGACTGTTATATTTACAAAAGAAAGGACAAGAAAGATAAAAATAGTAACTTTGTCAAGTTTAAGCATGTCCTGGGAAATGGCTTATTTAAGGAAAAACACAATGTACCTGCAGTTCCGAAGGCATCATGAATTTCCAAATGTAAAATGTGAACGATGTCTACAAGCTTCTCTATAACCTGCAATGAAGGTATATTATAGTTTGTTATAAAAGTTATTATTTGAAACAACTAGAATTTGAAATTGGTATAAATGTGTGATGACATCTTGAGCAAGACATTAGATGTCATAGAAATTCTTTTCCTTTTTTTCTCTTTCTTCCCCCCCCCCCCCCCCCCGGGAGGATCAGATGTATCCAGCCTTACCCCCTCATGCGAAGAGGTTGTTTCCGAGATTGGAACCTATGACCTCTAAATCACAAGGCAGCAACCATATCGTTGGGCCAAGACTCAACGTCTATGTCATAGAAAATGTTGAATAAGAAAAATTACATGCGAAGGAAGAAAATGGCGCTTATAGGTGTAAATTAAAAATTTTATATCGAGGTTAATAAAAGATTTAACTAATAAAATAAGAATTAGCTTGTAAGTTGTACTCCTTAGTGAGCTTAACTTAGTAACTGATGTGACATGATTCATAGCGCAGCTAACTAACGAACAAAGGCGTATGCTCCTAATGTTATTCTTTTGTGGCTAGCTATATAGCATTAACCCAGTAAGTTGAGACTGTTAACATAGTTGATTGTACGTTCCTGATTGTTTCCTTTAGTGCCAAATTGTTTAGGAGACTAGCAAAATTACCCAGAATACAATGAAGAGATTATCCCATTTCTCCCAAAAGCTCTATAATTATCAGAGACAGTAATCGAGCTGGGTCAACCTTCCCTACAACCTTTTTAAAGTTGGAGTCATGATCCATAATCAAATTTTAATGTAGGAAAAGGCAAACATGATTATGAAGGCTTGAATGTCACATGTAACTTAGTACCAGACTTACCTCTTCTAAGCTCCTTGACCACAGTGATTTTTTCTTTAAGCTCTTTACATGTTTCCGTTGGCTCTTCAACTCTTGCCTTAGAATTTGAAGATTATCACCTATAAATCAATGGAGAAATATATGGCCGAAGGAAAATTAAGATCAACATATAATTCATTCCAATAAACTTTACTTTATACAAAATCACATGCTTAAAAAATACATGCTTAATCCAATATGTTTGGAAGTACTAAAAAAATAGCATGATCATAATTCGTAAATATAGTGCTAACAATCAAAATAGAAATGTTATAACTTTTAGCATCAGTAAATATATACGGGTTTGATGGTTGTGATGGTTGTGAGGTGACGGCTCATTTAATAAATAAGCTACAAGAGATACAAATGGTGAGGTCCACACGTTTTTGTTAGGGAAAATATCAGATACGCTCTGACACCCGTCCTGCGGAATTTGCCCTACCGGATCTTGTGATAAGCAATGGAAAAAAGAAATCACAACAAATCAAAATTACAAGAACAGAGAATACCGAGTTTTAACGAGGTTCGGCAACTTGCCTACGTCCTCGGGAGCCACACAAATAATTTCTTTTATATTAAAGAAGATTACAAAGCTTGTAAAAGAGTAGATCTCAAACTTGAGATCTCTCAAAAGAAGAGCCAAACAGAAACTCTCTGTTGTTCAAATAAAAGGCGCGAGATTTTACAACAGTAAAATCTCCTCTCTCTCTCTCTCTCTCTCTCTCTATAAATGCTACAGGAAATCAGATTAAATGAGCGAGATTTTCTTCTAAAAATCTCGAACTCACTTAATGGCCGCCGTCTCTGAGGTTGTCGCTGAGAAGAAGAAGAAAAACGCGGCTACACTTTTTCTCTCGTGCACAGGGTTCCCTTAAATAGGGAAACCCTATGGCTAAAAGAGGAGTGGGATCCAGCTGGATCCAACGCAGCAGGCAGGCGAATCCGCCTTAGCCTCCAAGTTCACAGCAGGCGAGAGTCCCTCTCCACACACAGGCGAAAGAGGGTGAGGGCGAAAACTTCGAGCTCGCCTGCTCTCTATCAAAAGCTCGCCTGCACTCATCGACTTGATGACCTCGCCTGTAGAAAAGCTCCAGCTTCGCCTGAGGGTCTCTCTCTCGATCTCGCCAGATCTTGAGCAAGCCGCCTGCAAGAGGACGTCGCCAGAAGTCCGCCAGCTTGAGTTCGCCAAACGAAACCTCGCCTTCGCCCAAAATCCAAGCTCGCCTGCAGCTAGGGTTTCGAGCTCGCCCGCTTGAAGCCCTCTTCAAGCTCGTCGTCGAAGCTCGTCGCCGACCAGGTTTGTGTCTACACTCTGTTTTCCAACAATCTCCCACTTGGAGACCAAACCGTCATCAGGAAGCTCTCTCTTTACAAGCATCTTCTCCTGTGTGGCTCCGCCCTCATCCCTTACATATGAAGGCCAACTGAAGTTGCGCACAACTCCAGTTTCTGAATGATGACTACTTTAGTCAACATATCTGCAAGATTTTAGCTCTCCAAAATCTTTTCCAACTGTAACTTTCCGTCCTCAATCATCGAGCGTATGAAGTGGTAACGTAACTCGATGTGCTTCGTTCTGACATGAAATACTGGGTTCTTGGCAAGGTGTATAGCACTCTGGCTATCACAATAAAAAACTTCGTTCCCCCGCTTCAGACCCAACTCTTCCAGGCACCCGGTTAACCAAATCATTTCCTTACTCGCCTCGGTCACTACGACATACTCTGCCTCAATTGTGGACAACGTCACAATCTTCTGCAAACATGAGACCCAGCTCACTGCGGTCGACCCTAAGGTATAAACATACCTCGTGGTGCTTCGCCTTGTATCACGATCACCGGTAAAATCTGCATCCACGTATCCCTACAGTACCAACTTCTTTCTCCCGAAACACAGTGGCATATTCGTAGTCCCTCTCAGATATCGCAATATCCACTTCACGACCTCCCAATGCTGCTTTCCTAGGTTGCTTGCAAACCTGCTCACAACTCCCACTGCATGAGCAATATCCGACATCGTGCAAACCATTGCGTACATCAGACTATCAATGATTGATGAATACGACACCTTACTCATGTGCTCCTTCTCTGCATCAGTCTTGGATGATTGTTCACTAGACAGTTGAACTGGCTTCCAAGGGGCGTGCTAACAACTTTAGCAATCTGCATGTTGAATCTTTGAAGTACATTCTCAATGTATTCAGACTGACTCAACTTCAACGTCCCCTCAACCGCATCCCGACTGATCCGTATCCCAAGAATCTGCTTCGCTGCACCCAGATCCTTCATGACAAATTCCTTTGCTAACTGCTTCTTCAGCTTGTTTATCTCCTGTAAACACGGTCCTGCAACTAACATATCATCGACATACAGCAATAACACGATATAGCTGGACTCGAACCTCTTGAAGTAACAACAATGATCTGAATTGCATCTGCCATAACCATTGCTTTGCATGAAGTTATCGAACTTCTTATACCACTACCGTGGAGCCTGTTTCAATCCGTATAAGCTCTTCTTGAGCCTACACACCATCTCTTCCTTTCCTTCCTCAATGAAGCCAACAGGTTGCTTCATGTAGATTTCTTCATCCAAGTCACCATAAAGAAAGGCAGTCTTCACATCTAACTGCTCAAGGTAGAGATTTTCAGCAGCTACAAAGCTCAACACCATCCTGATGGTTGTGAGCTTCACAACGGGAAAAAATATCTCCGTATAATCCACTCCTTCCCGCTGTTGGAACCCCTTTACGACTAATCTGGCCTTGTATCTCTTCCTTCCATCACTCTCCTGCTTGACTCGGTAAACTCACTTGTTATGTAAGGCCTTCTTCTGTGCAGGTAGCTGGGCTAACTCCCATGTCTCGTTCGAGTGGAGAGAATCCATCTCTTCTTGCATTACATGCTCCCACTGCTGAGATTCGCTCACTTGCATAGCCTCCTCATAGCATTCTGGTTCTCCGTCATCTGTCAAAAGTAGGTAATCTAGTGACGAGAGATACCTGGGATTCGGTTTGGGTACCCTGGATGACCTTCTAAGCTCCCCGTCCTGGGTTGTCGGTTCTACACCTGGAGTCTCCTCCGTTCTTCGGTCAGAATTGACATTATCTCCCCTATCTGGAAGTTCCTCCAAATCCATATACTCAGATGCGTCTGCATCCGTAGTGCTGCTCCCACTGCTTTGGTCTGCCTTGGCATTGTCCATGTCCTTATACATCACTTCCTCATTGAATATGACGTCTCGGCTCCTGATAATTTTTCTGTTCTTCTCATCCCACAGACGATACCCGAACTCATCAATACTGTATCTAATGAATGTACACTTCAGTGACTTAGCTTCTAGATTGTCCCTGATCATTGATGTGGACATATGCCACGCACTCAAAGACTCTCAAGTGTGAGAGATTAACCTTCTTACCACTCCAAACCTCTTTCGGAATCCCAAAGTTCAATGGAACTGATGGCCCGTGATTTATCAGGTACGCTGCTATATGCACCGCGTCCGTCCAAAAGGTTTTAGGTAGACCTGCATGTAGACGCATGCTCCTCGCACGCTCTGTCAGCGTTCTGTTCATTTTTTCTGCTACGTCGTTCTGTTGCGACGTCCCTAGAGTAGTCCTCTCCAAACGAATCCCGCTCAGAGCACAGAACTTCTTGAACTCCTTCAATTCATATTCTTCACCATTGTCTGATCTTAAACACTTCACTTTCAGATCTGTCTCATTCTTCACCATGGCTTTCCACTTCTTAAAAATGTTAAACACCTCTGACTTATGCTTCATAAAATATACTCACACCTTCCTCGAGTGATCGTCGATAAAGGTGACGTAGTACGTCGAACCGCTAAGAGAGGACACGCTAGCTGAACCCCATACATCTGTATGAATAAGCTCTAGCTTGTGAGCTTTAGGTGGTCTTCCACCCTTCAGAAAACTAACTCTTTTCTACTTTCCGAAGATGCAGTCTTCGCAAACACCGACTTTCACCGAATCGATACCGGTTAGTTTCCCTTCTGAGTGTAGAATCTTCATACCCTTTTCATTCATGTGTCCCAGCCTATTGTGTCACAGATCTGCTCTCTTTGTCTTGCAGCAATCGCGAGGGTGTCACTCGCGTGTGAAGTTAGGTAAAGGGTACTGGTTTTGTTACCACGGGCAACCACCATTGTACCGTTGGAGATTTTTCACGAATCTCCGGTGAATGTTATAACATAGCTTTCTGCTCCAAGCTGACCTACCGAAATAAGATTCTTCTTCAACTTCGGTATGTGTCTGACATTCTTCAGAGACCACTTAGAGCCCTTCAACTGTATTTGCACGTCGTCTCTTCCAATGACACTACAGGGTTCATTATCCCACAAGTATACTTTTCTAAAGTCCCCTGCTACATAGTTCTGAAATAACCTTCTATTAGCAGTGACGTGAAAAGATGCTCCCGAATCAATGACCCATGAATCAGAATCGCTATCCATAGCGAGAATCAATGCATCTTGCACAATATGAGCCTCCTGCTCATTTTTCTTCGGTGCTTTACAGGTAGAAGACATGTGGCCCTCCTGGCCGCAGTTCCAATATTTCCCTTTGATGGGTCTCACCTTCGAGTTCGATCTCTTTTTCTTTGACTTCGATCGATTTCTGTTTTGATTCCCCCTACTATGGCTTCTGTCTCTCTGCTCGAGACTTAGGGCTGAACCTGATCCTTCTGATTCATTCGATTTTCTTCTAACCTCCTCGGATAGAATCATAGCTACCACCTCCTTCAACTTCAACTTCTCTTTCCCTGCCGAGTTGCTTATTGCGGTCCCTGCACTTCGTCATCAAACTTGATGTCGACTGAGATAAGTTGATCAACAATCGTGTTGAACTCGCTGAAATGCATCGTGAAGGAACATACTTCTGTCATCTTGAGGTTGAATAGCGTCTTGACGAGATGCACCTTATTTGTAGCTGACGGTTTCTCGTACATCATTGCGAACGCTTCCATAAGCCACACCGTCGTCTTCTCCTTTAATATATTGTGTGCTACAGATTTTGCGAGGGCTAATCGGACCTACCCCATGGTTTTTCGATCCAATATTTCTCAGTCCTCTTTGGATTCTTCTTTCTTCTTTCCTCTTGCTTTACCTATCAACGGACGGTAAAGATCCTTCTGGTACAGATAGTCTTTCATCTATGACTTCCAGTAGGCGAAGTCTGAGCCGTCAAACTTCTCAATTTTAGATTTGCCTTCTTCTTTCATTTCTTACACACACAGATCTGAATAAGGGCTCTGATACCAGTTGTTAGGGAAAATATCAGATACGTTCTGACACCCGTTCTGCGAAATTTGCCCTACCGAATCTTGTGATAAGCAATGAAAAAAAATCACAACAAATCAAAATTACAAGAACAGAGAACACCAAGTTTTAACGAGGTTCGGCAACTTGCCTATGTCCTCGGAAACCACACAAATAATTTCTTTTATATTAAAGAAGATTACAAAGCTTGTAAAAGAATAGATCTCAAACTTGAGATCTCTCAAAAGAAGAGCCAAACATAAACTCTCTGTTGTTCAAATAAAAGGCGCGAGATTTTACAACAGTAAAATCTCCTCTCTCTCTCTCTCAATAAATGCTACAGGAACTCAGATTAAATGAGCGAGATTTTCTTCTGAAAATCTCGAACTCACTTGATGGCCGCCGTCTCTGAGGTTGTCGCTGAGAAGAAGAAAAATGCGACTGCACTTTTTCTCTCGTGCATAGAGTTCCCTTAAATAGGGAAACCCTAAGGCTAAAAGGGGAGTGGGATCCAGCTGGATCCAACGCAGCAGGCAGGCGAATCCGCCTTAGCCTCTAAGTTCACAGCAGGCGAGAGTCCCTCTCCACACACAGGCAAAAGAGAGTGAGGGCGAAAACTTCGAGCTCGCCTGCTGTCAAAAACTCACCTGCACTCATCGACTTGATGACCTCGCCTGTAGAAAAGCTCCAGCTTCGCCTGAAGGTCTCTCTCTCGATCTCGCCAGATCTTGAGCAAGCCGCCTGCAAGAGGACCTCACCAGAAGTCCTCCTGCTTGAGTTCGCCAAACGAAACCTCGCCTTCGCCCAAAATCCAAGCTCGCCTGCAGCTAGGGTTTCGAGCTTGCCCGCTTGAAGCCCTCTTCGAGCTCGTCGTCGAAGCTCGCCGCCGACCAGGTTTGTGTCTACACTCTGTTTTCCAACAATTTTGATGTGACAAACAGGGTGGGCATCACCACATGGCTATATTTTCGTATTTGGTAAGCTCATTTAGCTCAATGAGCTGCCACATCATACCCATTTTTTCTTCTATATGTGTGTGTTATATATATGTATATGTATATTTGTATGCATGTGTGTGTAAGTGTACATGTGTAAGTATATGTATGTGTATGTGTATGTGTACATATATACATACATATACATAAGTGTGTATGTGTGTGTATATAGAAAGAGAATAAAGTTAGAATAAACTTAAGTTGATAGAAGCTCTTGTCTAGCAACTTTTTTACCCCTTAATTTTGCTTTGAAATTCTGTACTACACATTATGGCTACCTTTGAGATTTATGCCTTGATGTGTATCACATGCTAGCGTGAATCTCAAAGAAAAATTAATTGATAAAAAGTTGGTGGGTAAGGTGCTTCTACCAACCTCTCGTGAAACCATGGTAACCTCACGTGCTACTTTATAAAAAACACTACGACCCCTCCATCAAAAATCATGTTGAATAACTAATCCCCTAATTTAGGGTTAATGTTGAAAAATTAAACATATAAAAGATTATAAAACAAGTCCTTTCTATTAGAAAATACAAAGATAAATCACTTTAAACTTGAAAATATATTTAATATATAAATAAAGTACTTCTAGTCAATAAACAGAAAATATTGTAAGGAAATGATGAAAATTATATGCTCATTTATAATTTTACTTCTAGTCAAAAAAAATTGATCACAAAGTTGTTATGCATACTACTTGACTAATAATAATAAAGTAATATTTTTTGAATTCATTACAAAATTAGAAATTATTTCCCAATTAATTAATTGTTTAACTATAAATAAATAAATAAAATTTTCTAAAGAATAATTCAATAAAAGTTAATTATATTTAAAAGAACATTGTATTTGTAGAATTCAACTATTTTCTTTATCATTCAACTATTTAATAATTTAAGTAGCCTAAGAACTAAACGGTTAGTTCTAACCTAAATTTCATTCTAATTTACTCTAACTCGAAGAAAATGATATTTAGATCAGAGAAAGCTGGGGAACAAGATTGACATGAGAAAATCAGGGAGGGCTAGACGTGGGAAATGGCGAATTGATGGAGGGAAAGATTGCGGGGGAAGAGTATTAAGGAGAAGAATAGAGAAGAAAGAGGATTGGAGAAAGGGAAATTAGGAGCTCGCCTTAGCGCCTTGCATATTACCAGGCGATAAATGTTACTAAAGCAAGCACTTTTTGTCACCTCAGGAGCTCGCCTTAGCACCTCATGACCTTGTCTTGGCGTCTCAGGCGCAGCACTTGCCTAGGGCTTGTGATGCAAGACGCGTGATGTTTGTCTGTTGACATATTAGTATTATTAGGGACTTATTTGTAAGTTTTGTAGGGGCCTATATAAAGCCCAAGAGATCTCATAATGAATTAGGGTTTCATATTCTTTATGGTATCAGAGCCCCACAAAAAACCCTAGCCGCCTCCACCCTTTACCACCCCGGCTGCACCCCTCTCTCTCGGCCACCTCCCCACCCTCGGAAAACTCTCCAGAGCCGCCCTCCTCCGCTGCGCCA
>NC_033802.1:18660981-18668060 GCF_001876935.1 Asparagus officinalis | reverse complement strand
CCCCCCTGTTTTTCCGATCCCAAACAGCCCCCCCCTCAGACCTTTGCCGCCGCTTGCTGCGCTATGCTGGACCTCGAGTTTGGCATGGGTTCCCTTGACTCAGTCCTCGAACTGATGACAGGAAGAGTTTATATCTCACATCGATGAGATATATAACTGGTTTTGATTCTTGTTTCCTCTGAGATACGAGAATTTGTTTGAGCTCCTACTCTTGTTGTGCAGCAGAGGTGCTGCCGAAATTTTTACTGCACACAACAAGGGTCGGAAGAGAAGGTGAACAGGTGGTGGGTCTGAAGCCTATTCGATGGAGGAGATCATCAAGAAGTTGAACCCTGCGGAGGTGTCAACTTTGATGAAGTTGATGAAGTTGTCGGCTGGTGAGAGCGCGACAAAATCATCGAAGAAGTTGGAGCTTCCGACCATCGATCTGAAGCTTGATGGACCGAGTACGTACCTGAGCTGGTCGCGACGGGTGAGATACACCCTTGCAGGGAGGAACCTGGAGGGTTACTTGACAGGAGAGGCGACAGAACCGGAGGAGGACTCGGAGGGAAGAGATGAGTGGAAGACCACTCATATGTTGGTGTACATCTGGCTTCTCAACTCGTTGGTCCCAACGATCGCCGCCACGGTAGATGGCATTGAGAAGGTGAAGGACGTCTGGGAGAAGTTGAGGAGGACGTATGATGGAGTGGGGAATAACCTGCGGGTATTCCAGATTAAAGGAGAAATCGACGCCACAGTCCAGGGAGAAAGGACTGTACAGAAATATGCTACAGAGTTGGAACGCCTGTGGCTGGATTATGATCATTTCTCTCCCCGGGCTAGCTGCAAGGACCCGGGATGTAAAGAGCGGGAGGCCTTTCTACAAGAGAGGACTATGGTGTTTCTTAAAGGATTGACATCAGAGTTCGCTCAGCGAATCGCATTGCTGCTAGCTCAGCCGAAGATTCCCACGCTTGAGGAGGCTGTCTCTGCTATGATCCAGGAGGAGACTCGCATTCGGCTGCAGGCGGGGACAGGTGGACTTCCTGTGGTGAAGTCAGCACTGGCAGCCTCTAGCAACACTGGATCTAGGGGAGAGACCCGACAGTGCTACAACTGCGGTGCGGTGGGTCATCTACGGTATGCTTGCACCAAGCCATCCAAGGAAGGAGAGTCGGATGGACGTGGACAGTTCGGAGGTCGTGATCGTGGCCGTGGGGGTCGACGAGGTGGAAGAGGAGCAGGGAATCGGGCAAATCTGACGGTAGCAGAGGAAGAAGAAGCTGAGGTGGTCTTTACAGAGGAGGATCGTGCTCTCCTCACGATACTCAGGAAAAAACAGCAAGTAGCAGGGGATGGAGATTTGAGGAATGGGACTGCGGAGGCATCTACTTCGTTCTTCGTCAGAGGCAACACTGCTACCTATGCTCATCCGAACAAAGGTACTGATGACATACATGCTCTTGCTTCTATGTCTCCCGACAGATCATCAGAGTGGATAGTCGACTCCGGTGCATCTCGCCATGTGACAGGTAATGCTAGTGAGTTCTCATCATATACTCACTTAGCATCGCCTGATAGTATTCAAACAGCTGATGGTACATTTCAGCCGGTGGTTGGTAAGGGTACAGTTGATTGTACTGGTTCTGTAACTTTGTCCAATGTTTTGCATGCTCCTTCCTTTCCAGTCAATCTTTTGTCCATTAGTTCTATCATCCTAAAATGAGTGCTGAAAATGAGTTAATGCTCCATCACCAGCGTTTGGGACACTCATCCTTTAGTGTTTTAGGTAGATTGTATCCTTCTTTATTTGAGAAAGCAAATAAACAGAAACTTGTGTGTGATGCATGTGAGTTGGGAAAGCTTACTAGAAGCTCTTATGTTAGTTCTGGTCATAGAAGTTCTCATGCATTTGACCTGGTACATTCAGATGTTTGGGGGCCTTGTTCCACAAGTTCTATGAATGGATACAAATATTTTGTTACATTTATTGATTGCTTCTCTCGTGTTACTTGGTTATACCTGATGAAGAATAAGAGTGATGTGTTTGGGTGCTTCCAAAATTTTCATAAGACTGTTCAGACTCAATACGGAGCAGTGGTGAAAGTATTGAGGTCAGATAATGGGACAGAGTATACCAACAGAGCCCTTGAAGAATATTTGTCAGCTCAAGGAATACATCACCAGACAACCTGTCCATACACTCCAGCACAGAATGGGGTAGCGGAAAGGAAGAACAGACATCTTTTAGAGGTTGCTAGAAGCATGATGATCTCTATGAATGTCCCAGAGACATTATGGGGACAAGCAGTATTGACCGCAGCAGCGTTGATCAACAGAATGCCCTTGAGAGTGCTGGATTGGAAGTCTCCGTGTGAGATATTGAAGGGAGATAATGGTGGGATCCTTCCACTCAAAGTGTTTGGCTGTGTGTGCTTTGTGAAGGACAACAGGCCGTCTGTCGGGAAGCTTGCCCCTAGAGCTGTGAAGTGTATCTTGGTGGGAAGGCTGATCTATTTGAGTCACACACGTCCTGATATCTCCTTTGCAGTAAGCGTGGTGAGTCGCTACATGCACGATCCGAGGAAGGGTCATATGGACGCTGTGTACCAGATTCTGAGATATTTAAAGAGTGCCCCCGGAAAGGGGCTGATATTCAGAAATACTAGAAGTATGGGGCGAGAGGAGGAGAATGGTGAGAGACCGGAGAACAATGTGGAGAAATCCATTTCTGTATCGATTCCTTGGGAGGGCGAATTGGTTGAGGAGGAGTTGGTTGAGGAGGAGCCGGAGAATCACGAAGAAAAGGAACAAGAGACAAGAGGTGTTAGGCCCACTGTTCAGGGGGAGCTACTAACCTATAGTAGGAAGGGCAAACAAATTGGAGAAACAGTACCTACAGTGCCACTAGTGCTGCCAAGTCTCTTGCCAACGCCTACCCCGACTCCTGAAATTCCTACACCACCACCAATTTCATCCCAAGGTGATAACATTCCTACTGATAACATTCCTCTCCCTACTCCTCCCACACCAATATCAGTACGGAGGACTACTCGCAGTAATGCGGGACATCCTCCCGATAGATATGGTTGGGATCTTGCCCAGTATGTATCATATTCTAGTATTCACCCTGCATATGGAGCATTCATTGCATCATTGGACTCTCCCCGTGCTTGGTTTGACAGATTCAGAAGGGCCATGATTGGTATGGGATACCAACAGATCAACGCCGACCATACAGTGTTCTTTCGACGGAGTGGAGGCCACATTACTATGCTTGCGGTATATGTGGATGATATGATTATTACAGGGGATGATGAGAAGGAGATTGCCCAACTCAAAGTGAGACTGGGTAAGGAATTCGAGGTGAAAGATCTTGGCTTGCTTAGATACTTTCTTGGAATAGAGATAGCTCGAGGAGCGGAAGGGATCATCCTATCCCAGAGAAAGTATGCACTGGATCTTCTCAAAGAGACAGGAATGTTAGGGTGCAAACCTGCAACTACACCGATCGACCAGAAGTTTAAGCTGGGTGCTGAAGCTGGAGAACCAGTTGATCGTGACAGATATCAGAGGTTGGTGGGAAGGCTGATCTATTTGAGTCACACACGTCCTGATATCTCTTTTGCAGTAAGCGTGGTGAGTCGCTACATGCACGATCCGAGGAAGGGTCATATGGACGCTGTGTACCAGATTCTGAGATATTTAAAGAGTGCCCCCGGAAAGGGACTGATATTCAGAAAGAATGGACATGTGAACATCGAGGGTTATTGCGACTCTGACTGGGCTAGCTGTGCTGATGACAGGAGGTCCACCTCAGGATACTGCATCTTTATAGGAGGTAACTTAGTCTCGTGGAAGAGCAAGAAGCAGTCGGTGGTGGCGAGATCGACAGCTGAGGCAGAGTATAGAGCTATGGCCTTAGGAGTTGCTGAGTTGCTATGGTTGAAGAGTATGCTGGTGGAGCTGAAGCTGGATCAAGGAGATAAGATGAAGTTATGGTGTGACAACAAGTCAGCTATAAGTATTGCCAACAACCCAGTGCAGCATGATAGAACCAAACACATCGAGATCGATAGGTTCTTCATCAAAGAGAAGTTGATAGTGGACTACTGGAGCTAAGTCATGTTTCGACTAAGGACCAGGCAGCAGATTGTCTGACTAAAGGACTCAGCTCAGTAGATATGATTAGAGGATGTGACAAGATGGGCTTAATAGATATCTTTCGCCCATCTTGAGGAGGAGTGTTGACATATTAGTATTATTAGGGACTTATTTGTAAGTTTTGTAGGGGCCTATATAAAGCCCAAGAGATCTCATAATGAATTAGGGTTTCATATTCTTTATTGTCTCTATTTAAAATTTTGAGGGTATGAAATGTGTCCGATAAAGTAAAGTTTTTGTTATTGAATTTCTGGTTCTTTTTTCTTGGTCGATTGTTTGCCCTTTTTGTTGTAATGTACTTTATTATTTATATCATTTGGCTAACATGCCATAAGTTGAACCTTAAAGTTTAAAGTTTGCTACTTAATAATCAATGTTAGGAGTACTGGTTAATATTACTATTTGGTATTTGTTGCTTACTACTTCATTTAAAGTTACTAGATTTGTGAACTTTGAAATTTTGGCACTAATTAATTTGTCTTGTTACTATTTATTGATATTTGCATTTTATTTATAATCTTTATGAATGTTTTGAATATTTATCTCCTTTGTGAAAAATGGACCTCATTGCCTTGACCTCATCTTTTGCTTTTAAAACACTGGAAAAAGCACTACAAGATTCCATTAGATATCGTTGGATCTAGGCTTCAAGCAATCCTAATGTAAGGTCCAGCAACTCAAAACCCTTTTCATGGAGTACAAGCACAGTTCTCAAGCATAATTAACCATGGGCGAGAGCAACTAGTATTCGCTTAAAATGAAAGTACCATCACACAATAAAAAGATATAATAAGGATATGATTAGACACCAAAATGGCAAACTACCAGACATGTTTATAAGAGTGAAATAAAAGAGTTACAAACCTTTCTGTACTGCATTTGAATTCTCTTCTTCTTGAAGTTTCCGCCGATAATCTTGTTCAAATCTATCTAGGGCATGTGATTCATGATACAGGTCCTAAAAGTAAAAGAACATAAGTGAATACTGATTATTTTGTTAATTAGAAGTTATTAAGAAGCAACAAAACCTTAATCTATCCAGTTAAGAAACTTATATAACCGTTGGTGATGATCAACCTGTAAACTTGCAATCAAACTGTGAGGTTATACTGTAAAGAAAAACCACTTCAGTGTCTTGATTTCTAGCATGTGTCTATTTGTAACAGTTATCTAGTGTGATGTGATAATTCTCTTAGGCTCCTTACAATCATAATTCATGGAAGCTCCATTCATACAATGAGTTTGCACGCCAACATGAAGCCGCCTTGTATTGGTTAAAGGTAGATGGGACCAATGGCTAAATGAAAGCAGAATCTTTTCTTATACAGCCTAGAGAAAGGATTTTTTTACCTTGGTGCATGAGAAACATGTGGCCATGTAACCAGAAGAGAGAGAACAAATCCACGAAAAATTATACACAGAAAATGTATGATAATTGGGTTGATTAAAGATTTGAAAGCACAAGAAAGACAAAATGGACATTATGTCAAGAAGGATAAAGTTTGCAAATTCTCAGACATATAATAGCACAATAGCAAGATGCAGTCTCAACAAATATCATCATGTTAATTCTCTGAACAATAAAATAAGGATGGAATGTGAAAATAGACTTAACTCTGATTCTTCTTCGAACAAAGGATATAATCAATTATTGGATCATTTACTTATCGTGTGCAAGAATCGAACAGAGCATGTGTACTGAAAATGTAGAACTGTTTATATTTCAAACAGATGAAGAATGAATATACAATATCAATTTGGATGTGGAAAGTCCGCAAACTTGTATGCTAAGTAGCAAGCACAATTATAGTATGTCCTCAAACATTCAATACCAGAATTCCAAACAGCCTCCTGACTTACATCTGACAATAAGAACAAAATACTTACAGCTGTATTCTTAACCAATGTCATCATTTGTTGCATCATTTCAGTTGCCTCTTCTTTCAGATGCTTTTGGGATGTAACTTCTGATTCTAGTCTATATCAATGAGGTGGAAAAGAAAATATTGCACATCAAATGATGAATAGTGAATCCAGTAGTAATACATTAATTAAGTAATTGATTACTTACCGGGCAAAGTAGCGGTCTAAGTTATGCCACTGAGGATCCTTGCAACGATTACCAAATCTAACTACCTCTCCTGAAAATATTTTCAACTCTTCCCTGTTGAATTACATCAGAAGCCAATAAGCTTTTCTAGTGATGAAAGATAGAATTATAAGATTTCACATACTAAAGCAGCACAGAGGTCCAAAACAAATCAAGTCTATTTGAACCTTTTGTCATTCGCAGCTATCCTCAATAATTCATCCATATCTTTAGATATTAAAAGCCGCACACCCTCCGAAGGAATGACCACTGCTTTCAAATGTTTCATGCTTTCTTTAGAAAGTGATTGCATGAGATTGGCACCTTTAACTATCGTGTTGGCAACCTCATAAGCCAGAATGGATATTTTGTTTCCTTTTAGGGCTGTCCCTGATACAAAACTACTATTGATGTTTAACCCAGTCATGCTACTACCAAGGGTATCTAACACATCTACTGCTTTGCCAAAGCCAACAGTGCCAGCCCTTCCCAAAAGAGAACTCACTTCTGAAACCTGCGTCCAAAAGAAAGCTGCTAAGTATATTTCACCAAAGAATCTCAACTTAAGGCAGTACATTTCACTCACTTTAAGGCCTTGATTACATTTACAAGCACTATGGGATATCTTAAATTAAAAGCAAAAGTAGTCTGTTATCATAGATATACACGTATCAGCATGCTTAACTGTAGGCTGTATTTGGATACAATAGAGCGCTAAATGATATAAGCTTTTACATGTATCCATAACCTCTGGGATGGCTTGGGAATTCATGTATAATTGAGGCTACATATACTGCAATTTACATATATCCATAACCTCTTCTACCTCTGCTTTCATTGT
>NC_033802.1:18640391-18660971 GCF_001876935.1 Asparagus officinalis | reverse complement strand
ATCATGAGTAAGCTTTAAGATACAAAATTGACGTGATCAATCAAGCACGCTGGGGTTCATGGTTCCGAGCTGCAACAGAAACATGCAATGCAACTTTGCAGCAAATTTGAACAAGGACAAACTACAAAACTAATGAAGGTCATATCTTACATATACATTGAACTAAATTAAGATCTCTTCTCAAATTTTTCACAATTCACAGCTTCATCGATGTTGATGATTCCACTTCTAGAGCATTTATATGTAACTAAGTAAATCTTCCTAATGGAACTTACATATATGTTTTAGTTTAAACTTAGAAACAAAACACATAATAAGAATCATCAGTCAATAGCTTCATAACCAGACGCCAAACAAGCATGAGAACTCATTGTATTCCATGTCATTCTGATAAAATCCTCCTGCATAACAATAATAAAACCAAAAACATCAACACTTGCCTTGGTGGTTTGCTTAGTTTTAGTTGATCTCTCCGAATGAACCCTTGACAACTGAGGTTTCTTCGGCTTCGGAACACACGGGTCCGAAAATGAGAAGGCACCACCTTCTCTAAACTCCACCATTGTTTCTTCAGCTGGTGGCTCCATGAGATCATGACCTCTGACACCATTGATGTTAAGAGTAATATCACTAGGGGATTTATCTACAGCTACTGCTCTTGAGCAAATACCCCCCATTTTATTAATCTAACCCTATTGAACTATATCAGCTTCTTGCTTGTTAGTAGTAGAAGAAGAACTCCGTCGGAATTACAACAAACAACTCCAATCCATAAACAAAGCCCTGAAAACAACTAGAACCAAAATCATCAGCATATAGGACATACCCAGATCAGC
The DNA here is from genome assembly GCF_001876935.1 of Asparagus officinalis. Classification (NCBI taxonomy): domain Eukaryota; kingdom Viridiplantae; phylum Streptophyta; class Magnoliopsida; order Asparagales; family Asparagaceae; genus Asparagus; species Asparagus officinalis. The sequence goes on along the minus strand of NC_033802.1, from coordinate 18,660,135 downwards.
AAAATCAAATAATAATTAAAAATAAAGAAAACCCTGATCAGAAATTGAGTAACTAAGAAAGAATTAGAAAAATCTCACCTTTGGATGGCAAATGGAGAGAATAGGGGATCAATACACAGATGGATCTATCAAGAACTGATCTTTTTGCTTCCAGTGGCGACGGCAGGGATTAAGAGAGATTATGGAAGCGAGAAAAGAGATGGGTCTATTTGGATTCAACATGCGACAACTGGAGAAAATAATGAATAATGGTGATAATATAAATAAATATAATAATTTTATTCATAGAAGGAAGGGGCAAGCTTACGTACTGAAGAAGAGCTAGTCAAAGCCAAACTCATCCAAGTCTCCTCTTACCTCTTTTACTCTCTCGAAAACTTCTTTAGTTTGCTTTTTCAGAAAATCTTATTGGGTTTTTTCAATATTAGTCCCCCATTTCATATTCTGAAAGAGCCCCTCATATCCTGCTATCTTGAAATTAGTCTCCCACATATTTGTGTGCTTTGGCATCGGTTTCCGAAGCTTTCATATTATGAAATTAGTCCCCAAATATTTTAAATGTTAGTCATTCTAGTTAGCAGCTGATTCCCATAAGATTAAGGGGACTAATTTCAGAATGCTTAAATACTGGGGAGACTAATTTAAATATGAAGATTTTGGGACAAATCTCAAAACAGTTAAGATTTGGGACATTGATTTGAAATATCAATATTTAGGGCTCTAATTGCAAAATATAAGATATGGGGGCCTAATATCAAAAGAAACAACCTAAATTTATGATTTGTTAGTTGTTACTATTAATAGGGTTAACTACACGCACCTACCAACTGCTTCCTTGATTTTTTTGGTTAATCGTGGATAGATCCCTTTAACATTGGACAAATTTTCAAAACCAACCGTTTTAGGAATTTAATTGCAAAAAACGACCGCTTTCGATAATAATTGCAAAAACCGACCTGTTTTCAGCCCAGCGCTGAAAACAGGTCGGTTTTTGTAAAAAATTCTCTGAAACATCACGGGAGTTCAACTCCCGTGAAGTTTATGGAGAAATTAAACTTCACGGGAGTTGAACTCCCGTGAAGCTTAATTTGTGCTTAAAACTCCACGGGAGTTCAACTCCCGTGGAGTTGCAGTCAACAAATCCAGAGACTCGATCTCTGGAAATTGTGACTGCAGCTTCACGGGAGTTCAACTCCCGTGAAGTTGCAGTGCCAATTTTCCAGAGATCGAGTCTCTGGAAAATTGGCACTGCAACTCCACGGGAGTTGAACTCCCGTGGAGTTTGCTGCCACCTATTTAAGCGCGCGTGACCCCCCCCCCCCCCCAGAATCTAGATTTTAAAATTTAATTATGAATTGTTTATGAATTTTATGAAGAAATGTGAAAAGTAGATGGGAAATTATCAATAAATGTGAAAATTAGAGGGAAAATTATCAATAAATGTGAAAAATAGAGGGAAAATTATCAATGGGGAAATTATCAATAATTTTTGTGAAATTTGTGAAGAATTAGTGTGTAATTTATCAATAATTTTGTGAAATTAGAGGGGAAATTATCAATAATTTCGAAAATTATTGTATTTAGAGTTTAGAATTTAATTGTGAATTATTTAGATTTTGTGAAGAAAAATTAGATTTTAGATTTTTGCATATGTATGATATAAATTAGATTTTAGAATTTAATTGTGAATTATTTACGAATTTTGTGAAGACGTATTAAATAATTTTGCGTATTTAGAGGTGAAATTATCAATTAATGTGGAAATTAGAGTTACTACCTAAATGTAAAAATTAGTAACAATCAATATTTATTTGGCTTTTCGTGTAATATTGATATTGAATTTTTCACTCTTCAGAGGTAACGATGAACGATCGAATTGTAATTCTCTGTTCTTATGATGGGAAGATTAATTACCTCGAGAATAATATGCCCGTTTATGAAGGAGGAACGACGAGACCGTTGTTCATAACAAAATCGTGTACTTTCGATGAGTTGGTTAATGAATTACACAAACTTACATTAACTAACTCACGTGAGTATCACCTCAGTGTGGTTTGCAATTATCCTGTTGTGGGGAACAGAACAAGTGGCATTCAAATATCTTCGGACTACGATATGGGTCTCATTCATGTCTTACACGACGAGAAGCGTTCGGTCGAATTGTTCATTGAAAAACATCAGAGAGATTTGGGCAAATCGTTGAACTACGAAGGAATGTATTCCCGCATGTTGGAGGATCCTGAAGTTGATTCTGTAGGCTTTTTATCTCCTCAACAAGATGAATGTTGGACACAATCACAATACATGAGCGGTCCTTCGTTCGTGGGCACTTCGAATGCTTTCGATACTAACACGGGAATTCAAGAAGATAATGCAAGTGTTGAATCCGAGAATGATGATGAAGAGGAGGGATTACAAATTAATAGGACCTTGATAGATCGTGATGACGGGGAAAACCAACACATCGACGGGGCTTATGTTAATAATGAGTATGTCGGCTTAGAGGATCCGCCGCCCGATGAACTTCAAGGAGATGAATGGATTGATAACTCCGCGATGGAAAGTGTTCCTATTGGCACTAATAGCGGTGTTGATACACAGGCCGAGGACTTCTCATTCATCAAGGGAGATCTTTACGAGAGTAAGGAGAAATTGATCCATGCTATTCGCACGTATTCCATTGCAAAAAATGTGAAGTTCAGGCCTACCAAAAATAATACTACAAGCTATAATGTGGTTTATTTCTATCGCAAAGATGACGATGTCGAAGATAATAGTGGACACCACGACGGCAATGCTAGGTGTCCGTGGAAGCTTAATTCACGCTCGGGTGCAAGAGTAGGTGGGCAATTCAAAATCACGGCATACAATGGACTCCACACTTGTAGCAATCCTCGATTAGAGATGAATAACAAGAATGCGTCCTCTTCTTTTATATATCGATTGATTTTACCGCATCTGAGGGAGGATCTTGATCTAAGGCCGAAAGATATCCGTCTTTTAGTGCATAAAGCCACCAACTTGGATGTATCATATCACAAGTGTTGGAATGCTAGGAGGAAGGCGATGATAAAAATATTCGGGGATTGGGATAATTCGTATGAGATCTAAGCTAAATTATAACATTTTTTATTGAGTTGATACTTAATAAATTGTTTACCACGCAGGTCCGTGTTTTAGATAGCATTGATGCTGATATTGATGCACACGTGACTGAGATTCAGGATCAGGTGGCGTTAGGTCTCCTCAACAGGATCAATAAGAGCATAGCGCAGGTGTTCCATAAGACTCACGTCGACGAGTTCGCAGGCCGTGAGGACAGGTCTCTGCAACCGGAGTTGACGCGGATGGCGGGTTGTTTCCTTTAGCATTCGCAGTGGTTGATGTTGAAAATACAGAGAATTGGGCTTGGTTTTTTGCATGCATTAGATATCATATCCCTAGTGTGGGGACGCGGTCGATTACATTCATATCCGATAGGATGAAAGGAATTCCAAGAGCACTCCAACAACATTTCCCATCACCACATGCACATCGCTATTGCTTGCGACATATTAGAGACAACTTCAAGAAGAAGTATGGAAACGCTCAGGTTCAAGACTTACTTTGGTAAGCCGGTTGTGCAACAGAAAAATATGTTTATGAACAAATACGAGAGAGGATCAAGTTCACTTCACGAGCCGCACATGATTGGATCGAAACTAGTTTGGGTCCAAACAATGTTGATAAGTGGGCTTTATGTGAGGATGGCGGTTGACGGTTCTGTATGATGACTACGAACGCGTCTGAGAGCTTCAATGGCGTGCTCAGGGGAGCACGCGGCATGCCAATACAGGCACTAGTTGCTAAAACTTTTTACAGGCTTAATAAATTCTTTGTTCGACGTCGAGAACTTAGTGAAAATATGCGCTCCCAGATAACACCGAAGGTTGATGAAATGCTAGCGGCTCGGATTGTACAAGCTCGGTCCTTTCAGGTTGTACGATACAGTTTTAATGAATGGGAGGTGCTCGAGGGAATAACCCATAGAGAAAATCGCTCTTACAAAGTCAATATGTTGGTGGATCACACTTGTACGTGCACTTGCAATGTACCGCAACTACAATTGATTCCTTGTTCACATGTTGTAGCAGCTTGCTCCGACCTACAGGGTGGTGCTCGCATTTCACATTATGAATTTGTCGACGCTTGGTATTCTGCATACAACTATCAACAAACCTACAAAGAGTGTTTTCGTCCACCATACGATAGTCGACATTGGACACAAGATGGGCCACGGATATTACCACCATTGTATAAAAGATCGGCGGGGCGCCCTCGTTCCGTGCGTATTAGAAATAGTATGGATGACGGGCGTGAAGGAGCTAGGAGGAGAAATAAGTGCAGTAGATGTGATCAACCGGGTCACAACAAAAATAGGTGTCCAGTTAGTATTAGGCGTTGATTTGTATTATGTAGCGTTTTGCACTATGTCATTCGTAGTTGTTATCTTTGAAGCGTATGATACTCGTTATTTGTAATATGTTCTGTATGCAACTCCGTTCATTTCACCCATGCATTTGTATTATGTAGCGTTTTGCACTATGTCCGAACCAATTTGTAATATGCTATGTATGATACTGTGTTCATTGCACTTTGTATATATGCTCATATTTTAATCACAGGTCTATTCATTATGGATCCGGGACCGGAGAATCCCGACGTTTTGTACCTTCAGGCGAGTCATTGTTCAGACCATATTGGTTCGGGAGAGGTAATACGAATAAATTAGATATATATATTTCTTCGATTAATGTAGTTTTTTAATGAATATACTTAAAACTGATTCTCGTTTTATGTGCAGCCCATACCAGAGTTCACGATGATCGAGCATTCCCATAGTCATTCGGCTTGGGTCATAGAGGATGAGAGGGTACTAGCTTTGATCGCTCAGGTAGGTTTTCGACCGTGTTCGACGATTCGTTATATCAGGCTTGATTGGCCGCTTATCACTGCTTTGATTGAGAGGTGGAGGCCAGAGACCAACACCTTTCACATGCATATAGGGGAGTGCACGATCACTTTACAGGACGTGGCCGTCATACTTGGGCTCCGGATTGATGGACCGGTAGTTACGGGCACCGACGATCATAGTTGGCCGGAGGGATGTGCCCGGCTACTTGGACAGGTTCCCGACTTGAGGAGTGGTGCGATGAAGCTATCGTGGCTTCGTCAGACATTTCAGGGCGACATACCAGAGGATGCCTCTGATGAGACGCTCCAGTTTCATGCTCGTGCATACATATTGCACATGATAGGGTGCGTACTATTTCCTGATGCGAGCAAGACTCTCGTACATGCACGATGGCTGCCACTGCTGGAGGATTTTGGTATATGCGGCGCACTATCGTGGGACAGTGCGGTGTTGGCATATTTATATCAAGAATTGAGTAGAGTATCTCTGATGCAGAATAAAGAATTCAAGGGATGCTGTACGTTGATACAGATTTGGTCATGGGAGCGCATTCATATTGGACGACCCACTTTACTTATGCACCGTGACTTAGAGGGTCAGTATCCGTTGGCATACAGGTATAATTGTACACACACATATTTCATTTGTAACATGAATATTTGTACTTATATATTCGCTATTCTGCATATAGGTATAACGTGCGATACGCTCAGTACAAATCAGTGACGCGTCACCGTCAGTTTTACCGAAATGAGCTTGATGGCCTCCAGCACGAACAGGTAAATATAAAACTCAAGAAGATAGTTTTTCTGTATTATACTGATAAATGTTTTATTTTATTTCAGTTCAAGTGGAGACCCTATACACCGCCGGAGCTCGATATACATTCTCTTGCACCTATCTGCCGAGATAATCCCGACTTGTGGAGAGCCAGAGTTCCATTGATCTGTTAGGAGATCGTAGAGATGCATGTACCGGACCGTGTGCTACGACAGTTTACACTCTCTCAGCATATTCCAGATCCTGTCGAGCAGATCAATCGTCGGCGGCGCCCTACATCGCACCGGACTGACTGGGCCGTAGTCCGTGCGGACTACATAGGCAGGTGGGTTCAGAGGTGGGATTGCATACAGGATACGAGGCCCACAGCTGTTGACTATACCACGTATATGCGTTGGTATTGGGGTATCACACGTAGATGGATCACGCGTGACCCACAGCCTTTAGCTGGACACATGCCACGCCCACCGACAGATAGTTACATCCCTAGTGGGATGAACGAGAGAGATTACGTAAGTTTCTAAGCTAAATTATAATATTTTTTATTGAGTTGATACTTAATAAATTGTTTACCACGCAGGTCCGTGTTTTAGATAGCATTGATGCTGATATTGATGCGCACGTGACTGAGATTCAGGATCAGGTGGCGTTAGGTCTCCTCAGCAGGATCAAGAAGAGCATAGCGCAGGTGTTCCATAAGACTCACGTCGACGAGTTCGCAGGCCGTGAGGACAGGTCTCGCTCATTTGGACGGGCGTACGCTCGACGTCGACGGCCGCGTGATGATGACGCCGGCACTTCGCATGCCGATGGAGCCGGCACTTCGCATGCCGATTTTTATGCCGTCTACTTGCGCATGCGATGCGAGCCGGCACTCGCAGCTTCATACACGCCCGGGATACGGTCAGGGCGGATAGTTGCGGTGCTCTTCAAGCGAGGGGGAACCCGAGGGGGGGGCGGGGAAGAGCAGGGGGAGAGCGGGCAAGGAGAGGGAGGAGGCGAAGGGAGGAGCTATATTGGGTGATTTGAACTTATTGTGAGTAAATTTTGTAACTTTCCTGGGAATTTTCAAATACAGTAAACTTGGTTGAAGAGCTAAATTATGTTCAGTATACATAATCGTTGTGTTAATTCGATGGTTGAACCATGTAGTATTAGTTGTTTGCAAAGTAAGTTGGCACGATGATATATGCAGTGATATATTGCATGCGTTGAAGCATGTGTACTATATTGTGGGGGTTGGGGGGGGTGGGTGGTGTGGTTAGAGGTATAGAGATGGCATATATATGATATCTATGTTAAAGTAACAAAACCGGCAGCGAGCCAGCGGCGGGGCGAGCTGGGGGTTTTCGCGGGTGGACCTGCAACTTCGACGGATTTCAACTCCCGTGAAGTTGCTCAGGCCAAGATTTCCAGAGGGGGAGGGTGGTGCGAGGTGCTGTGCGTGGCAGGAATGTGGACTGTGCCAACTTCACGGGAGTTGAAATCCCGTGAAGTTGCAGTCACAATTTGCCAGAGACTCGATTCTCTGGAATGGTTGACTGTAACTCCACGGGAGTTCAACTCCCGTGGAGTTTTAAGTGGAAATTAAACTTCACGGGAGTTCAACTCCCGTGAAGTTTAATTTCTCAATAAACTTCACGGGAGTTGAACTCCCGTGATGTTTCGGAGAATTTTTTACAAAAACCGACCTGTTTTCAGCGCTGGGCTGAAAACAGGTCGGTTTTTGCAATTATTATCGAAAGCGGTCGTTTTTTGCAATTAAATTCCTAAAACGGTTGGTTTTGAAAATTTGTCCCTTTAACATTGTAGTTTTGAATTTACCATTTAATGGTATGTTTATGGATAGATCTCTAATCCACAGGGATGACGTAATGGTGTAACGCTCTGTTGCGCTCCTGTTGGGGATGTACCATAAGAGGTTAGTCCCGTGTTTGAATCCCGAGCAGATAAAAAACCATTGGGTCAAAGCAAGTGAGGAAACCAAAAAAATTGATAGATCTCTTCAGTGAACATTTTTGAACTTTTTTACAGCCAAAAAAAGAGAAAATTGTCTTTTGGCAACATACTGCATAAGACTAAAAGAGTAAAAATTTTGATTTAGAGGTCTACATGCAAAAATTACATAAGTGATGGCTTTAGATCTCCTATCCTAAATTTTTCTTTTTTCTCCCCCTATTTCTAAAGGTTGACTCTGTGTAATGCGTTGTTATGATAAATGACAAAAGAACCCTTGCTATAATGAAGCCATGGTTAATTACAATGAAAAAAAAATATGAACATATTTTTAAAGAATAAAGCCATTGGTGACTGTAAAAGTTGTAATTCTTTTCTTTTTTTTAATGAAAAAGTTGTAATACTGTCAATTATGAAGATGTGGGAAGGAAATTCAATTCAAGACAACTTATTCTTTTGAATATACTAGGTTAAAAGCACATACTTGCGCAAGGTTAAATATTATGATTACTTATTTTTGGTCGATTTTCTTATTGTGAATTTTTTTTAATTTTCTGTGAAAAAATAAAATAATTTTTTGTCTACGTACTTATATAGTTAATCAAAAGTGTTATAGCCTACAAATAATTAGCGTTAATCTTTTTTGAGTTGTCGACACGCATCCTAGTCCATGCCAGATTAGACATGATTAGAGCACACACGACTCGAACCGCTACTGCAGTCCACTCTATAAATTGACAACTTACACGGCCGACTTGAAAGCCGGTATTTGTAGACCTACCTATCAGATCGAGACCACAAGTCTCCACACTCAGCCCACTATCTCAGCTAGCAAATTACGTAGCCGAGTAAAAAAACAGTGTTAGTTGGCCCTCCACCGGAAACCTGAAGAGGCGGTACTTCTCGCCCTTCTCACAAGGAGTCGTCCCTTCTCACCAGGCCGAGTAGAAAGGCGGTCTTCCTCAAGTCTCCAATCAACAGCCAATCACCATCACGTTAAATGCAGGGTCAAAAATCATCATTACTCCAGCCCTAAAAGTCTTTATGACTTATCAGGCTCCGTCAGCACCAAGCGGCTGTTGTCGCTTGGCACTAACCATCTGGATGACCTATCCTCTCCAGCAGCCAACACATGTCAGCTATCTGCTAAGTCACCTGTCTCCCTGGACTCGGTTCAAGTTACATATCTGCCCTTCTGATCCTATATAAAAGGAAGCCTTACATGTCAAGGTAACTTTCAGGGTCTTTCACACAACTTTGAGATTTTCTTCATCTCACAATTTTCCACTCAAGTTCATATACTGACTTGATCGTCAGAGGAGCAACCGGAGATCCCAACTCTGGCCTCCTACAAGTTCTTCATGAGCAGGGAAGAATAGCAATCTACAAAGTCAGTCATCTGAATGGGTTTGAGGACCCTAACTCTACTTTAATCTACAAATAAACCTGCTGCTAGATAACTGACATCAACAGTTTAGCGCTCATCTTGGGGCCTTTCATCCTTCTTCATACGAGATGTCTAGCTCTGAGCGTCCTGGTTGAACTTACGACCAACTCCCTAAAGAATTCCTTGTGGGCTATTGTTAGTATGATATGCCCTAGAGACCAATCATAGAGATGATTGTGTTTAATTTATGTTTATGTAACTTCTATGAATAATCTGCTATTCGGTCCCTTGAATAAATCACTTATTATGGATCATTAAGTATGTGACTTGAACGTGAAACTCTGTAATTAGATTATGATGTTATTCTAAATAGTCCTTGTCTTTTGTCATTGGTTGGCACACTAATGATTTTATAGGCAGTGTGTGGATTGATTGATGATCATGTTTCACGGATCATGGATATGAGATATCAAGTCAATCACATGGACATATGTTAATGAACATGATATTGGACTGACCCGCTATGAAACACTGCATGGATTATATGTGTCATCAGTAGGTTTCATACAATGGTTATGTTCTGTCATTTGACCTGAGATTATCACGGTTTCCTACATGATGATTGTATACTTTGATGTTACCAAACATTTTCCCTAAACGGATAATAATAAAGGTATCAATCGGGTATGCTATAAATCATGCAGAGAGATGTGAATGGTCAAGATGGAATTTGTCCCTCTCATATAAATGAGAGTATGATATCTCTGGGCCCCTCGAAGAAGATAGACTGAGACAGTGCATGGTCATGCCTAATTAGTTGAGAGTCAACTATTGAGAAGTCAGTCTAACTTCAACTGCGAGAAATTAAAGGTTGAACTGTATAAGGTTGACACGCTTCTTGCCTTGAGTTCAATCAAGATATCTAGTGATGAAGAGACCGACATATGTCCATTGTGGACTAGGTTTCGTCTGAGATGACCTTTACATGATTTGGGTAGTCATAATGTCCTGCTAGGGTCCACTTATGACTTGTGGGCCGAAAAAGTATTTTGGCTCACTGCCAATATCGTGTAAACCTATTGGGTCTCACACAAGAACATGTTGGAACATTATTAAGAAAAGCTCGCATAAATGTAGTCATATAGAGATATGATTAGTTGTGAGGCTATCGGGTAATTGGATAAGGATTGATTTGATTAATCATTAGTCATATAGAGATATGATTAGTTGTGAGGCTATCGGGTAATTGGATAAGGATTGATTTGATTAATCACGTTTGAAAGAAATACTGACCAAGTTCAATGAACCTATCTCCTAGCAATCAAATTGATATGATCAATCACGGTTTAAAGATATGATTTGATTTGAACAAATTATATTTTGAGAAACCATCTGATTGGAATACCGATCTCTTTACGGTTTGAGAAACTACCTCACAGTCCTATAAAAAGGGGCATGAGATGGACCTTCTTTTTGATCATCCCACCATGCTTCTGAAATCGTGAGGGAGAGAGAGAAACTCCAAAGGCCACCGTCTTCAAAGTTCTAGCACACTGACGCACGGAGTTCCAACAAGTTCGTGTGGATACTAGTAGAGGCGTCGCTTCAATTGCCGCGCAACATCTCAACGAGTACGCAAGTTTTCGTTGTTTATCTGCACGCTTCAGGTAATTTTCTATCTTGGATCTTCTTCTACGTATGGATCTTAGGATGTATGTGGTTAAAAATTTTGTTTTTACTGCATATTAGTCTGCCTACTTTCCAACAGTGGTATCAGAGCCTCCTATGTAGATTTAGGTCTAGATACTCTATATATATGTGATATATATGTATTTGTTTAAAACAATTGATATATATTTGATTATGAATAGATCCAATGCATAAGCCATCATGAATAGATTTAGATTCTGTGATTAACCTTATTTGCAGGCTTATTGATGTAAATTATATGCCCATCCTTCTATTTTGATGATCTGTTATGCATAGAACTCAGTTATTATTGTAATAGCTTAATTAAGAAGCATGAAAGATTATAATGATAGACATTGCCAAGAGAAATCTTGTTGTGGGTAGTTACTAATCAAAGACATTCTTTTTCACTTTGTCTTTTGCATTTAATTATGCTCATGATATCTATACTATTTCCTGCATAATTTGTTATTAGAATTAATTATGGAAGTCCCTAAAGAAAAATTAAGTTACTTGATGCCTTTCCAATTTCATAACCATCAAGATTTTGATTGTTATATGGTGGGCTTGCCAAAGCAAGTCACCATTAGCCATCTTAATATGAATGGAATTTGTGTCGGACACTAAGGTTAAGAGAAAGAGGTTTAACTTAACAAGGCTATCAAAACGGTTTTGGGCCTTGAGGCATAGTGTTGGGAGGCATGAGATGTCACTCGACAACCAAGAATTACATAAGATGATTTTGGGCCTTGAGGCATAGTGTTGGGAGGCATGAGATGTCACTCGACAACCAAGAATTACATAAGATGAAATTAGCAAGGAGTTGCTTACCTAAATAGCTAGGTTCAAGAGGTGATGCCAAAGCTCACTTGTACCTAGCGAAATATGGATCTTGGCCCACTATATGTCTTTTATTAGTATACTCTTTACAGACACATGTAGTGGGAGGATCTAGTTTTGAGTGGTTTTTGTGTTTAACTGGTGTCTAAGGTAAGGGTAAGAGGTTAAGCATGGAAACATTTGTGGTTACTTAATTAAGGAACGAGCTACGCTCGAAAAACCTCCCACAAAGTTTACCTTACCTAGCCAGTTGATTCACAATCAGCTTAGGCAATGATCTATCTCCTATTAATTTTTTAATAAGAGTTTACATACATAAACATAAACTAAACATGTGTTGTATGGTTTTATTGTTGTAGATAATGGCTAGTAATTCATCATCCACCTTTACACTACGATCGATCCTTAAGAAGGAAAAGCTAAATGGAACTAACTTTATTGACTGGTTCAGAAACTTGAGACTTGTTCTCAAGCAGGAAAGAAAAGAATATGTTCTAGAGAATCCCCCTCCTGAAGAACCATCTGCTACTGCTCCTCGTGCTCAGAAGGATGCTTACAAGAAGCACCTTGATGATGCACTTGATGCTAGCTGTCTCATGCTAGCAACTATGAACTCAGAGTTTCAGAAGCAGTTCGAGAACATGACAGCTTATGAGATGGTTGTACAACTCTGAAATCTGTTTCAGGAGCAAGCCCGTGTTGAAAGGTACGAAACCACAAAGGCATTACACCAATGTAAGTTGGCAGAAGGGAGCCCAGTTAGCCCTCATGTGATCAAAATGATTGGTTATATTCAGAACCTAGAAAGGTTGGGTTTTCCTCTTGCCAAGGAGTTGGCCGTTGATATTATTCTCTAGTCATTGCCGCTGAGTTATGACCAGTTCATCATGAACTATAACATGAATGGTCTGGAGAAATTGCTTATTGAACTGCATGGGATGCTAAAGACAGCAGAGCAAAATATCAAGAAGAAGCCTACAGAAATAATGATGATTCAGAAAGGAAAGAGCTTTAAAAGGAAAGGCAAAGGAAAGATTCAGGGTAAAGGCAAAACCTCAAGTTTAGAACTCCAGTAGCAAGCCTAAACCCAATGGAAAGTCCAAACCTAGTCCATGCGTTGATGCGAAATGTTTCCACTGCAATGAGATTGGTCATTGGAAGAGAAACTGTAAGAAGTACTTGGAAGATATGTTTCCACTGCAATGAGATTGGTCATTGGAAGAGAAACTGTAAGAAGTACTTGGAAGATCTGAAGAAGAAAAAGGGAAGTGAGACTTCCAGGTCATTGGAAGAGAAACTGTAAGAAGTACTTGGAAGATCTGAAGAAGAAAAAGGGAAGTGAGACTTCCACTTTAGGTATTTATGTTATTGAAGTTAACATTACCACTCCTAATTCTGATTCATGGGTATTAGATACCGGTTTAGGAGCTCATATTTGTTCAAATATGCAGGCTCTCAAAAGGAGTAGGATGCTTACGAAGGGCGAGGTGCAACTTCGCGTTGGGAATGGAGCAAGAGTTGCTACTTTAGCCATAGGAACTTTTTCATTAGTTTTACCTTCAGGATTAGTTTTAGAATTGCGTAATTGTTACTATGTACCTGTCATAAATAGAAATATCATTTTAGTTTCGTGTTTTTACATGAAAGGTTTTGATTTTAGATTTAAGAACAATAGTTGTTCATTTTATTTCAATGATATGTTTTATGGCTGTGCTCCATTAGTGAATGGACTTTATATCTAAATCTTAAAATATCCACTTATAACATAAATACCAAAAGACTTAAAACAAATCCCACTTTCATATGGCATTGTCGTTTAGGCCACATAAATGAGAAATGCATCATGAAGCTCTATAAAGATGGATTTCTAGACTCTTTTGATTTTGAATCAATTGATACATGTGAATCTTGTTTATTAGGCAAAATGACTAAGTCGCCTTTTATTGGTTCTGGTGAAAGGGCGAATGACTTGTTGGCTCTCATACATACTGATGTATGTGGACCATTAAGTACAATTGCCAGAGGTGGTTTTTAGTACTTCATCACATTCACAGATGATCTCAGTAGATATGGTTATGTCTATTTGATGAGGCACAAATCTGAAGCTTTTGAAAAATTCAAAGAGTTTCAAAGTGAAGTACAAAATCAACTTGGAAAAACAATTAAAACTCTTCGATCAGATCGTGGAGGAGAATATTTGAGCCAAGAGTTTGGTGTTCATCTTAAACAATATGGAATTGTTTCACAGTTTACTCCACCAGGGACACCACAATGGAATGATGTGTCTCGAACGGAGGAACCGGACTTTGTTGGACATGGTTCGATCAATGATGAGCCAAGCAGATCTTCCATTATCCTTTTGGGGATACGCTCTAGAAACAGTTGTGTTCACACTGAACAGGGCTCCATCAAAAGCAGTTGAAAAGATACCATATGAGATATGGACTGGGAAGTGTCCTAGTTTATCTTTTCTCAAAATATGGGGTTGTGAAGGTTATGTAAAACGTTTGACGTCTGATAAGCTCACAGCCAAATCAAATAAATGCTTCTTTGTGGGGTACCAAAAAGAAACAAAAGGGTACTACTTTTTCAATAAGGCAGAAAACAAAGTATTTGTCGCCCGAAATAGTGTCTTTATGGAGAAAGAGTTTCTTTCCAAAAGAGTTAGTGGGAGTAGAGTGAAACTCAAAGAAGTTCGACAGCCAGTAGAAAATACTCCAACATCTCTTAAAACTGAGCAAGATCTACAAACTGTTGTAGAAACTGCTCAAGAGGCACCAGCCCCACGAAGGTCAGAAAGGTCATGTTGCGTACCTGAGAGGTATATGTTTCTTATGATGGAACAACACGACATTTTGTTGTTAGACAATGATGAACCTACAACCTTCCAATAAGCAATGACGAGCCTAGACTCCGATAAATGGCTTGAATCCATGAAGTCCGAAAGCAATCTATATATGACAATCAAGTTTGGAACTTGGTTGATCTGCCCAATGGAATAAAAACTATTGGGTGTAAATGAGTATTCAAAAAGAAAATTGACATGGATGTGAATGTCCACATTCACAAAGCACAATTGGTGGCAAAGGGTTTCAAACAAATTCATGGTGTAGACTATGATGAAACTTTTTCATCCGTCGCTATGCTTAAGTCAATTCGGATTATCCTAGCAATTGCTGTATATTATGACTATGAGATTTGGCAAGTGGATATCAAAACAGCTTTCCTTAATGGAAACCTGACTGAGGATGTGTACATGACATAGCCTGAAGGTTTTGTCAGTCCAGAAAATGTTGGGAAGGTGTGCAAGCTTCGAAGATCCATTTATGGATTGAAGTAAGCATCTCAGAGTTAGAATATTCATTTCGATGAAGTTATCAAAGAGTTTGGTTTCATCAAAAATGAAGAAGAACCTTGTGTTTACAAGAAATCTAGTGGGAGCGCACTAGTTTTTCTGGTCTTGTATGTAGATGACATACTATTGATCGAAAATGACATTCCTATGCTCGAATCGGTAAAGTCCTCATTGAAAAATAGTTTTTCAATGAAAGATTTAGGCGAGGCAACATACATATTAGGGATAAAGATCTATAGAGATAGATCGAAAATGTTAATTAGATTAAACCAAAGTACATCTATCGACAAAGTGTTGAATAGGTTCAACATGCAAGATTCCAAGAAAGGTTTCTTACCCATGTCACATGGTATAAGTCTTTGCAAGAATCAATGTCCTACAACACAAGATGAGCGGGACCGCATGAGTAAGATTACATATGCTTCTGCAATTGGATCTATCATGTATACCATACTTTGTACTCGCCCAGATGTATCATATACATTGAGTGCCACGAGTAGATACTAGTCAGATCCAGGTGAGAGTCACTGGATAGCTGTCAAAAACATTCTCAAGTACTTAAGAAGAACTAAGGATATGTTTCTTGTTTATGGAGGTGAGGAAGAACTCCTTGTGACTAGTTACACCGATGCAAGCTTCCAAACTGACAAAGATGACTCTCGATCGCAATCTAGATACGTGTTTTGCCTCAATGGAGGAGATGGAAGAGTTCTAAGCAAGAGACAGTTACTGATTCTACAACAGAAGCTGAGTACATTGCTGCTTCAGAAGCGACAAAGGAGGCTGTTTGGATAAAGAAGTTCGTCTCTGAGCTTGGTGTGGTCCGAAGCATTGCAAGTCCAGTGAATCTCTATTGTGATAACAATTGAGCCATTGCACAAGCAAAAGAGCCAAGGTCACATCAGAAGTCCAAACATATACTTCAGTGTTTTTAATCTCATTCGGGAGATCATAAATAGAGGCAATATAAAGTTATGTAAGGTTGCAACAGAAGGAAATGTTGTAGACCCGTTAACTAAGCCTCTCCCGCATGCTAAGCATGAGATGCATACTAGAGCGATAGGCGTTAGATACGTGAATGATTGGCTCTAGTGCAAGTGGGAGATTGTTAGTATGATATGCCCTAGAGACCAATCATAGAGATGATTGTGTTTAATTTACGTTTATGCAACTTCTATGAATAATCTATTATTCGGTCCCTTGAACAAATCACTTATTATGGATCATTAAGTATGTGACTTGAACGTGAAACTCTGTAATTAGATTATGATGTTATTCTAAATAGTCCTTGTCTTTTGTCCTTGGTTGGGACACTAATGATTTTATAGGCAGTATGTGGAGTGATCATGTTTCACGGATCATGGATATGAGATATCAAGTCAATCACATGGGTATATGTTGGTGAACATGATACTGGACTGACCCACTATGAAACACTGTATGGATTATATGTGTCATCAGTAGGTTTCATACAATGGTTATGTTCGGTCTTTTGACCTGAGATTATCATGGTTTCCTACATGATGATTGTATACTTTGATGTTACCAAACATTTTCCCTAAACGGATAATAATAAAGGTATCAATCGGGTATGCTATAAATCATGCAGAGAAATGTGAATGGTCAAGATGGAATTTGTCCCTCTCATATAAATAAGAGTATGATATCTCTGGGCCCCTCGAAGAAGATAGACTGAGAAAGTGCATGGCCATGCCTAATTAGTTGAGAGTCAACTATTGAGAAGTCAGTCTAACTTCAGCTGCGAGAAATTAAAGGTTGAACTGTATAAGGTTGACACGCTTCCTGCCTTGAGTTCAATCAAGATATCTAGTGATGAAGAGACCGACATATGTCCATTGTGGACTAGGTTTCGTCTGAGATGATCTTTACATGATTTGGGTAGTCATAATGTCCTTCTAGGGTCTGCTTATGACTTGTGGGCCGAAAAGTATTTTGGCTCACTGCCAACATTGTGTAAACCTATTGGGTCAATAGGTATCGCACAAGAACATGTTAGAACATTATTAAGAAAAGGCCGCATAAATTTAGTCATATAGAGATATGATTAGTTGTGAGGCTATCGGGTAATTGGATAAGGATTAATTTGATTAATCACGTTTGAAAGAAATACTGACCAAGTTCAATGAACCTATCTCCTAGCAATAAAATTGATATGATCAATCACGGTTTAAAGATATGATTTGATTTGAACAAATTATAGTTTGAGAAACCGTCTTATTGGAATCCCGATCTCTTTACGGTTTGAGAAACTACCTCACAACCCTATAAAAAGGGGCATGAGATGGATCTTTTTTTTATCATCCAACCATGCTTCTGAAATCGTGAGGAAGAGAGAGAAACTCCAAAGGCTACCGTCTCCAAAGTGCTAGCACACTAGCGCACGGAGTTCCAACAAGTTCGTGTGGATACTAGTAGAGGCGTCGCTTCAATTGCCGTGCAACATCTCAACGAGTACGCAAGTTTTTTGTTGTTTATCTTCACGCTTCAGGTAATTTTCTATCTTGGATCTTCTTCTACGTATGGATCTTATGATGTAGGTGGTTAAAAATTTTGTTTTTACTGTATATATGTCTGCCTACTTTCCAACAGCTATGTCACTCAAGCCCGATTGGAAGAATCCGTGCAAAGGATCTCACAATCTTTCTTGCAGCAGTTTGCTACATTCACCAATGAACTCCTCAGCCGAATTCCTCCCCAACAACCCTCATCATCATTCATTCCTCCACCTCCGTTGGGTCTGCCACTCATTCCTCCACTTCCTGCTTAGGGTACGACCAAGGCGTGCCATCGATAAATGACCTTGGTATCATTTTCATAAGTAAAACCAAGTCACCTCATAGATCGAGAGACATTGGTGTCATCACAAATAAACCCAAGGCACGAGGTCGAGTAACACTACTTCCCACACACGGGGCCTAGTCGTCTTGACCCAACGAACCGATGATACTCAAACGTACGTGGTTTAAATTAATAAAGATAAATATTTGCACCTAAAATGTACGTTGTTTAAATTAGTAAAGATAAATATTTATGCCTAAATGTTTACAGCATGACCTTGACATCTTCCTAAGCCCAAGACATGTACCCAAAGACCTTGGTGTCATCATAAATAAACCTAAGGCATGAGGTCAAGTAGCACTACTCCCCACACACGGGGCTGAGTCGTCTCCACCTAAAGGAACGACTAGTATCCAAAGGTGTGTAGTTCAAATTAACAAAAATAAAAAAATTCTAGCTAAAAATGTCTATAGCAAAACCTTAGCACATTCATAAGCCCAAGGCACGCATTTTAGAACCTTGTAATCATATTCAATAAATAAGGTATGAGGTCGAGTCGCCTCATTCATTATAACGGCTAAGTCGCCTCTACTCTATAATAAACATGGTCTCAAACAAAGCATGAGAAAAATGCAAACAAAAAGACATAAAAATTGAGAAGGCAAAAGTCTAACTTTTTACTCAACTTTCATCCGTATTCGGCCACTCGAGTTCGGATGAAAGGGGGGCGACGTTATAGCCTGCAAATAACTAGTATTACTTTTCTTGAGTTGTTAATATGCATTCCACTCCATGCCAGATCAGACATGATCAGAGCCTAGAGGACTCGAACCATTACTGCGGCGACTCCATAAGCCGACAACTTACATGGCTGACTTAAAAGGCGATACTTGTCAACCTACCTATCAGATTGAGCCCACAAGCCTCCACACTCAACCCACTATCTCAGCCGGTAACTTGCGTAGCTAAGTAAAAAGGCAGTGTTAGTTGGTCCTCCACCAGACGACTGAAGAGGTGGTACTTCTTGCCCTTCTCACAAGGAGTCGTCCCTTCTCGATAGGCAACCCGACTCGTTTCTTCTTGCCAGGTCGAGTTGTCCCTTCTCGCTAGGCCAAGTCAAAAGGTGGTACTCCTAGATCCCCCCACCAACAGCCAGTTACCATCGCATTAAATATATTGTCAAAAATCATCATTGCTCCAACTCTAAAAGTCTTTGTGACTTATCAGGCTCCGTCAATACCAAGCAGCTGTTGTCTCTTGGCAGTAACCACAGGATGACCTATCCTCTCCAGCGGTCGACACCTATTAATTCTCTACTGAGTTAGCTACCTGTCTAGACTCGACTCAAATTACCTATCTGTCCTTCTGATCTTCTATAAGAGGAAGCCATGTAGCTCAAGGTAATTTTCTGAGTCTTCCACACAACTTTGAGATTTTCTTCATCTCACATTTTTCCATTCAAGTTCATATACTGACTTGATCGTCGGAGGGACAACCAGAGAACCTAACTCTGGCCTCTTACGAGCTCTTCATGAGCAGGGAAGAATAGCGATCTACAGAGCTAGTCATTTGAAGGGGTTTGAGGTCCCTGACTCTACTTTAATCCACAAATAAACCCCTGTTAGATAATTGACATCAACAAAAAGTATTAAAATTACTACGATCAAAGTCAAAATTACATGGTCAATTCACATTATGTATAATTTACAAAAAATAGTACATGAAGATCAAAAATCCTTTTATGAAGAACTATAAATTTTTATGCAAATAATTTGATTCTTACAGTAATCCTATGTTGTCATTGTAGGCATATAAAATTGCTTATAGGTCCCTTAGCTCAGCTCGGCACAAACCGACGAACCAGCGAGGCGACGAGATCGACAAATCGCACGTGAACAACGGAATGAATCCACCTGCGTGCAGAATCAAGCTAACGAGTTAAGGAATCAACGAGTCATCCAACCGAGAATAGACTCGGACGAAT
>NC_033802.1:18590253-18639391 GCF_001876935.1 Asparagus officinalis | reverse complement strand
TCCAAATCCTTTATAGATGAGTTGAAGGTACAACTTTCAAAGAAGTTTGAGATGAAGTTTTTGGGTAAAGCAAAGCGCATTTTGGGGATGAAAATCGATAGAGACAAAGAGAATGGCAGAATTTGTTTAACATATATGACTTATTTTAAGAAAGTACTACAACAGTTTAATGTGAGTATAGAGACGAAGCCAGTTAGTGTATCTTTGGGAGCCCATTTGAAGCTTTCAGGTGATCTTTTACCAAAGACAGTTGAAGATCGAGAGTTGATGTCAAAGACTCTATATGTGAGTGCAGTTAGAAGCTTGATGCACGCAATGGTATATACGAGGTCGGATTTGTTACAGACGGTGAGCATGGTTTTGAGATACATGCATGATCCAGGAGTGGGTTATTGGGACGTCGTGAGATGGATTTTGAGGTACATTTGAGGTACTCTCAATATTGGTTTAGTTTTTGAGCGAGACACTAGAGGTGGGTAGTTGTGCATTGGCTATGTTAATTCGGATTATGCTGGTGATTTGGATAAGTGCCAGTTTACAATGGGATATGTATTTACTTTGACCCATATACCAGTGTGTTGGAGATGTACCTTACAGTCTACGGTGCCTTTGTCGACGACGGAGACAGAGTATATGGCAATTACGGAGGCTGTCATAGAGGTTATTTAGCTTTGGGGACTTTTGAAAAAACTTGGTATATCTCAGCGGTCTGTCACTCTTTATTATGATAGCATGAGTGCTACCTATTTGGTGAAGAATCGGTTTTTTTCATGCGAGGATGAAGCACATCGACGTGCAATATTATTTCGTTCGAGATGTTCTTGAAGATGACAATGTGGAAATTGTGAAGGATAATCTGACGGATATGCTCAATAAGGTGGTTCCGAGGAACAAGTTTTATCATTATTAAAACTTATTGCACATTCGTGATTGTTAAGGTCGTTGACGGCTATTTGGATAAACTACGGGTGGTTTGATCCCTTAGGAGAGGGGGTACGTAGGCAACCACATTGGTGCAGTCGAGTTTGGAGAGACGACGCAATGATGCTCTTTGTTTGGTGTCGGCTCGGTTTTAGAAAAACTTTACCGAGATGGAGAATTGAAGAGAAACAACAATAGGAAAATTACAGGATGATAGATTTTGTTTCTGTCCAGTCGACCGTGATAACATGTGCGGTCGACCGAAATCATGCACAAGACAGGGATAAGTTTCTGACCACGACCGGTCGATCGCGATGGTCGATCGTAAAACCCTATAATTGATTTTTAGTTTCTATCGTTTGCCACGGTCGACCACGACTTTTCGGCGGTGGACCGCCAATCGGGTTTGGGCTTGGGCTTTGTTTCCTATTTGTTTTGGGATTGTGTTTTGGTATATATTGAAACACTATTTTCTAGGGTTCCTAATTAGGGATTAAAGAGTGTTCTGAGCATATTGAGAGGGAGAATTTGTGAGCAAGTTGAGAGATCTTTTGGTTGGGTTAGTTTGAGTATTTGAGAGACTTATAACCCTTTGTACTCTCCTTGATTTAGTGGAATCTCCCAATCCTCTCTCCGTGGATGTAGGCACATTGTCGAACCACGTATATCGATATGTTTACAATTGGTTTGTCGTATTTTGGATTAGATTGCACTCGTGTTTGGTTTGTTAATCTTCTCTCGTGCCTCACGAACTCGTTTGGTGTGCGAGCATGCTTCCGCAAAGGCGCTCAACACTAGTTTGGGGTGTAATTAGGGTGAATGAAAGTTAAAAGAATTTCTAATAAGGAGACACCATTTTACCCTCTATCTAACTTATAACAATA
The DNA here is from genome assembly GCF_001876935.1 of Asparagus officinalis. Taxonomy (NCBI): domain Eukaryota; kingdom Viridiplantae; phylum Streptophyta; class Magnoliopsida; order Asparagales; family Asparagaceae; genus Asparagus; species Asparagus officinalis. The sequence continues at coordinate 18,637,586 of NC_033802.1, read as the reverse complement.
AAAGAGTTAATAACATATTTATGTAAGTTTACATAGATTCCCTTACATTTTCTTCATTTTATTAAACTTCCCAAACGATGTGAAATAGGTTCCCCTTATTAATTTCCCAAACAAGTTTCATATATTTTCTTATCTTACATTAACATAACTTATCATATGTTTCCTTAAATTCCCTTCCTTAGGTACAAATCCAAATAAGCCCTAAATCAAAACAATTAGGGTAAATTTTAGACGATCCCCCTGAGCTTTGAAAATGATTCGCACAAAACTACTATGAACATTAGAAAATTATATAAAACTCAATAACTTTGGAGTAGAGATTATATTGTAATATCCGCATAGAACAGGATGATCTATGCCATTCATGAATGATTAGAGGGTCATTTGAGAAATTTAGCTACTATGTTTATGATGCAAACTGCCTAACTCGTATAGAGATGGTTCTAATAGGCCCGTATTCAAACTTTAGAGAGTTTCACACGATTTCTCTAACTTGCAAAAAGTTTCCACTTAAATTTAGAGCAAATTCGGTTCCAAATTTGCTATTGAAGAGAGAATAGAGGAAAACGAAGAGAATCGGGTATAATTTTTGTTTATGGTTTTACTAAGAGAGAATTAATTAAAAAATGATATAAGGTTATGAGAAACTCCCCCAAGCATAGGAGCCTTTCCCATTTTTAAAATTCTTGTTATGCAAATCACCCAAAATTTAAAGCTCTTGTTATGCAAATCACCCCAAATTTCACGGGGTTTTCTAAAATTTACCCAAACAATTAGGGGGTGTTTGGTTAGGGTGTTTTATAGAAAAGTTTTGGGAAATATTCTGACAGTGGTAGTTTTGTAAATAAAAAATTTCTCATAATTTCCATAAACTATGTTTGGTTCAACATTAAATTTACAAAAAAGGTTTCTGTGAAGTACAGAAATTTGTACAATTTTACAGAAATTATTTTTCACTCAAAATGAAATGAAACACCCAAAAATTAACAACATATTATTAAAAAATTAAACCCACCCCCTAACCACATTTCCGCCCCCACTTCACATTTCTCGTGGCCGCTAGAACTCGAAAAATATCTAGGGCTTCCTCCTTTATTCCCGCCCCCAAACCCATTCTCGCACTCGAGTTTTCCTTACCTCGAGCTCTCATCCTCGATTATTCCCACTAATCGCTAGCGAGCTCGAAGATCTAGTACTTCGCTCTAGTTCACTGGCGTTCTTGCGCCTAATTTGGGTCGATTTTTTTCTTACCTCCAGCTCTCGTCCTCGATATTTCCTTACCTCAAATTTTCCTAACCTCAATCTCTTGTCCTTGATTATTATGACTATTCGCTAGCGAGATCAACCCACTAGGGCTTCCGCCACATACGACCATCGGTGTTCTTGTGGCTAATTTGGGGATTTGTGGTTTTTAGCCGAAATCAATGATTCTGTTGTTGATCTTCTGAGATATTAAGGTATAAAAATAAACACCTAAACCCCATTGATTATCCGATATTATTCGGTTAATTTTTTAATTGTTTCTTTTGATTTTTAGTCGATTATCATATCTTGCTTGGCTCTCGATTTTGTTACTATTGTGGCTTAATTAGCATGTTGAAATCATCAATCATTTGAGCAGTTGACTATAAAGAAAATTATGGCCTAATTATGAGTTTGAATTTTTCGATCTATTGCGGTCGAATTTCTGTTCTTGTTTAGCTGTTGATTTTACTACTACTGTGGCATGAACGAGACTGAAAATTAGTCTATTAATTGTTGGATAAGAAAATATTGGCAAAATATATTTCACTTGCTTGATGATTCTAGCATATATCATTGGATAGTTGTTTTATATGTTATTATAGTGTTATAAATAATATTCTTTGGTAATAGCTACAAAATTCTATATGCAAACATCACCATCATGAGCTCAACCATTTGCATGACTATGTTCTATTATTGCATAAATGTTTTAAACTATATTTTCTTTATAATTAATGTAGATGGATGGTGTAGATGAAGAATACATACAGAAAATGTGTGCTAATACGTCTATATCTTCCATGGTTACAATAATAGCTTGTTTATTGAGATTTATGTACTAGGCGTAAATCAGCTTGTAATGCTTCAGGAGAGGATAATATGAGGAAAATTTATTGTAGAAATGCCCACTTCAAGCGTGTCTTTGAAGGATATAGTGATAGTTATAGGTCTTATATCACAATGAGGCCTAAAGCATTTTTCAAACTTGTAGATATTTTGCAAAATATTGGTTCTTTAAAGGACACAAGACACCTTCAAGTTGAAGAACAGCTTGTTATGTTCATGAGTATAGTGGGTCATAAAACAAAAGATAGAGTAATAAGGACCAAATTCATAAGATCGGGTAAAACGGTTAGTAGATACTTCAATAAAGTTCTACATGCTATGAATGGTCTTCACGGTTGATATATGAAGCAAGCACCTAATGAGATTCCATCGAAGATTGCCAACAATCCAAACTATTTTCCTTACTCCAAGGTAAGAGAGAAATAAATTGTTATCATTAGTGAATTGCATAATTTAATAAATATGAGAAACTAATATATATCATAATATACTATTTTCATAGGATTACATTGGTATGATAGATGGAACACACATTGACATAATGTTATCCTCTAACCTAGTTGCGCGCTTTAGAGGGTGTAAAGGTGTAACACAAAATGTTTTAGCCGCTTGCACTCCAAATAAAATTTTCACATATATCCTAGCTGGGTGGGAAGGTGCGACAAATGACTATAGGATTTTGCAGGACGCATTGTCCAGACCACAACCTTAGGGTTTAAGAGTATATGATGGTAATCTTCAAACTCATTTAATAAATAGTCAACTAAATAATATGATCGAATTGATCACAACTTTTCTTTTTATAATGTAGGCAAATATTACCTTTGATATGCTGGATACACTATCATGCTCGACTTCATCTCTTTGTACCATGGTGTACGTTATCATTTAAAGGAACACACTGATAGGACACCAAAAATAGTATAGAGTTATTCAATTTAAGACACTCTTCTTTAAGGTCTAAAATTGAATCAACATTTGGTACATTGAAAAATTGGTTCAAAATCCTTTGGCAAAGCCTAATTATCCATTCCCTAGTAGACATCATCTTAGCATGTACTATATTGCATAATTTTATTGCAATTGAAGATCCACAAGATGATATGTTGAATGAGTATGTTGAAATTGATAAGGAGAATGAGGAGGTGACAAATGAAGAAGATACAAACGCAGTTGACTGCACTCAATCTAAGATAATAAGAGAGGATCGTGATGCAAGAAATGAATGGAAGGACTTTAGGAACCAACTTGCTTAGGCAAAATGGGTTGATTATTTTACAAAGTATAAATATGGTGATACCACGGAAATTGACTTGTAGTTTTATTGTTTTCACGTATTTTATTGTGTAAGCTACTATTTCATAATTGTGTTTGTATGGACAATGTAATTTATCATTCCTCACTTGTAACTATGTAATTATTAATTAACTATCTTAGCTTGTGTTACATATTCATGGTTCTTTGTTATTATTGTATAAAGGTATGTCTAACAAAGAGGGAGGAAAGACCAACTTGCCCTCTTCACCACATGCATCGGCAAATGATTTAGACGATATTAATATCAACTTTATGCCATATCCAAATCAACCGCTCATTTTGCCATATACAATGGCGAATTCTTTCCCATAATTCCCACCGTTCGAAGGGAACTATAACAGAATGAGCCAACATGTGTCATATACTAACTTATTGAATAGTTCTCAAGGCTTGTATATCCCATCTTTGAGTTCTCAAGGTATCGGTCCACAACAAATGTCACCAAACCACTGGTGAATCTGGTGGACCTCAAATCAATATTATTGATGTGAGTCAAGAGGTATCACCCTCAAAAAAATAAAACAAATGGCTCATAAGAGGAAAGTGCCCACAACAAGAGGAGCTAATACCCTCTGTTAGCCCTTATGTTTTGATGATGTTTTATAACCACCATTATCGGTACTAATTGCTTGTTGAGTGATATTATAGTTAATATATATATCAAGCTTGTTAGTACCACGTATGGAGGATTGGATGGAATATGAGCTACAAGGATGATATCTAAAGGAGGAGGAGGCATAGTAATGAAGCAATGTTAATTCAAGAACAACAAATGCAATGAGAAGCTTCATCAACTCAAGCTATATCAAGACTCAAAGAATTATAATTCTATGTGAGGATATTAGCTAGTTTTTCTTTTCTCTCTAGTGCTAGAATGTAGGCAAGTAGTTATAGATTTCACTTGAAGATATTGGGATATCACACACACATTTTCATACTTATATTTTTAAGCGTTTTGACAAAATATCATTTTTCACAAAGTATGAGGACCTACTCACAAAATTCCTTTTCTAAACAATTTATTTTTAGTGTTAAAAATATTTTACAAAGTTTTATAATTTTTGGAAGTCATCCAAATATTTTACAAATTTTTTATAGAGTCAAAACAGGTTTCAAAACAGTTTCAGTTTGTATCAGTTCGCCGTCGACCACCACGGTCGATCGCGCATGTGTTCTTTTCTGAGTGGGCAGCAGAAACTTTTGCGGTCGACCGTCATGGTCGACCGTCAGCTCAAAAATTCCTACGGTCGACCGCCACGGTCGATCACAAAAGTTTCTGGAATTTTAGTGAACCTCGAAAGTGGCTCGCGGTCGACCGCAAGATTTTCACTGACGACCACCGCTTACTCAAACAGTCTTTTTGGTACAGATTTTAGGCGCCGATTTTTTCTAGGTTTTGGGGGATTTGGGTATGGGTTTAAACTGCTCTGTTTTCTCCTATTTAAACTCTCATACCCATCTTCTCTCAAGTGCTCTTGTCTATTTTGAAATATCCTGCAAACATGTTTACTGTTTTCAAAAGAACCCTAAAGTTTCAAACATGTTCTCTGTTTTCAAACTCATATCCCAACTTCTGTGTAATCTTTCTCCTTGCTATAGAAACATTGCAAAGAGAGAGTTTTTACACCATTACTACTGTTGTGAGCTTGATCTTGTGGAGATCAACTGTGTGGGAGTTAGATCCTGTAGTGATCAATTATGTAGTTGTGAGATCTTGTGGAGATCATTATGTAGAAGAAGTTTCGGCTTCCAAACCGGGTTGTGTAGTGGATTCTCCTTGAGAGTGGGGAGTGGAGACGTAGGTCAGCGGGCCGAACCTCGTTAACACATTGCGCGTCACTTGGATAACGATTTCTAACTCTATCTTATTTATTATAGTTATTCATTTTGTGGTTTGTTGTTTGTCTTATTTTTATTGCTTTATTATAGCCTTAAGACCCTAATCACCCCCCTCTAGGGTCCAACAATTGGTATTAGAGCTTGGTCTCTATATTAGTTTTTGGTTTAACCACCTTAGAGAAAAGATCTTATGGAGGCTTCAATGAGCTTGGTCTCTATATTAGTTTTTGGTTTAACCACCTTAGAGAAAAGATCTTATGGAGGCTTCAATGAATATGCATATGTTAGAGTTAGTTTTTGGTTTAACCACCTTAGAGAAAAGATCTTATGGAGGCTTCAATGAATATGCATATGTTAGAGATACAATCTACCACTAGACCACCACTTTTCACCGGTAGTAATTTTGATTATTGGAAGGCTAGAATGATGATTTACCTTCATTGCATTGATCTTGATATTCTAGAACTCATAGAGAAGAAATATGTAGAAAAGCCCAAAGTCGGGAACATGACCGATGGAGAAAGGCATCAAGTCAATCTCAATGCAAAGGTCATGAACGCCTTAATTTATGGTCTTTCCCCCCAATGAGTATAATAGGGTTTCTACGTGTGCAACCGCATACGAAATATGAGTAAAATTATGTATTACACATGAAGAAACCCCCCAAGTTAAGGAATCCAAGATTAGTGGGCTTATGCATGAATATGAGTTATTTAAGATGCTTCCTAATGAATCTATTGATACTATGTTTTCTCGCTTTACTAACATAATCAATGAATTGCATGGTCTTGACAAGAAATTAACTATCCAAGAGACGAACTACAAGATCCTTTGGTCATTGACTCTGGTATGGGAACCCAAAGCTACCGCCATAGAGGAAGCTCATGACCTTACCACTCTAGCTCTCGATGGCTTCATCGACAAGCTTAAGATTCATGAGAAGAAGCTCAAGGGAAAGGACAAGGAGGAAGTGCCCCATAGGAAGTTGAGGAGCCATCACTAAAAATGAAGACCATAGCTCTCAAAGGAGCTAGTGATAACTCCTCATCATCGTCGGAGAGTGAAGTTGATTTTTCTAGAGAAGTGGCTCACCTCTCTAGAAGAATTTTTAGACTCATCAAAATAAACAAGAAGTTTAATCCCCGATCTAACAACAAATTTTTTTCACGTATAGGGAAGTGCTTTGAATGCAATGAACCGGGTCATATCGCTAAAGATTACCCCAAGCTCAAGGAAAAATACTTGAAGTACAAGAAGAAGAAAGCCATGTATGTCGGATGGGAGGAATCCGAACCAAGTGATTCGGATAGCAATGAAGAAGGAGCTAAGTTTACTCTTCATGATCTTAACATTTGCTTTATGGCTTATGAAAAGGAGGTAGTTTCCGACACCGAAAATGAATCCTTTTATATACAAGGTGATCTAGCTACGGCATTAGAAGAATTAAACATTGAATTTAAAAGGATGTCAAAAGAATTTTCTTCCTTTAAAAAGTTGCATGCTTCTTGTGATGCCAAACTAGAACAACTACAAACCTCTCTTGCTTTAAAAGATGAATTGCTAGGGAATCTTGATTTTGAAAACAAACAATTAAGATCCAAGATTGAAAGACTTAAAATTGAGAGTGATAGGATTAGACCCACTCATGCTTATGCTAATTATCATCATCATGAGAGAAATAGATTTCATAGATCTCATGCTAATTATCATCATCATGAGAGAAATAGATTTCATAGATCTCATGCCTCTACACACAAGAGAAATTTTATGTGCACATATTGATCATGAGAGAAATAGATTTCATAGATCTCATGCCTCTACACACAAGAGAAATTTTATGTGCACATATTGTATGAAACATGGTCATATTTCTACTCATTGTAGGATTAAAGATAATCATGATTTTTATAGAATGACATGGGTACCTAAAGGTATCAAGCTTACTAACCACCAAGGACCCAAGATTTGGGTACCTAAAGTTATTACACCTTCATCTTTTATAGGGAACATCATGAACACGACATAGAGAGATATGGTACCTTGATAGTGGTTACTCACATCATATGACGGGCAACAAAGAGCTATTTGTAACCCTATCAAGGATTGAAGGAGGTAGTGTCTTCTTCGGTGGTGGAGAGAAAGGTAAAATCATTGGTATTGGATGTATTGGTAATACACCCTCTCCCGTAATAGAAGATGTTTATTTGGTTAATGACTTGAATTATAATCTTCTTAGCATTAGTCAATTGAGTGATAAAGGTTTTGATATTTCTTTTAAACCGGAAAAATGCATTGTTAGCTCAAATGGAAAAACTATTTTTGTTTCTAATAGAAAATCTAATGTTTATATTTTTTAGATGAATGAACTAGTAGATCAAGATGTCAAGTGCCTTGCGGCGGTTGATGAAAACCCTTGGATTTGGCAGAAGAGGCTTGGACATGCGAACATGGAATTGATATCTAAATTGTCCAAGAGGAATCTTGTAAAATGGTTACCAAACTTGCATTTTATCAAAGATACTATATGTGAAGATTGTGCTAAAGGTAAACAAACTAAGTCTACCTTCAAATCCATCAATGAGGTATCAACTTCTAAACCCTTGCAATTACTTCATCTTGATTTATTTGGTCCTATGCGTGTTACCTCTCTTGGAGGTAAACACTATGTTTTTGTTATTATTAATAATTTTTCTCATTTTACATGGACAATCTTTCTTGCAAGTAAAGATGAATGTTTTGAAGAATTTTCGAATCATGTTAAAAGAATTAAAAATAAAAAAGATTTGAAAGTTGTTAAAATAAGAAGTGATCATGGTGGTGAATTTCAAAATATCTTTTTCTATGATTTTTGTGCGTATCATGGTATAACTCATGTGTTTTTCGCTCCAAGAACACCACAACAAAATGGTATTGTTGAACGAAAAAATCGCATCATACAAGAGATGGCACAAACTATGTTAAATTCTTTCGATTTGCCTAAGTATTTTTGGGCAGAAGCCGTCAATACGGCTTTCCATATTTTAAATCGTGTTTTGATTAGGCCAAATCTTAAGAAAACTCCTTATGAACTTTTTTATGGCAAAACTCTTTTTATTGGATATTTTCGTATCTTTGGTTGTAAATGTTTTATTTTAAACACAAAAGATCACCATGATAAATTTGATTCTAAAATTGATATTGGTATTTTCCTAGGATATGCACCTCGAAGTAAGGCTTATAGGGTTTTCAACAAACGAACTCTTGTTGTTGAAGAATCTGTAAACATTATTTTTCATGAGACTAATATTGGTTTACAAGTTGGTTTGCCTAGAAAAGATGATGATGATGTTGAGGGAGGATTGGAATTTTTGCAAATAAATAAAACACCCTCAATAGATGTTCAAAAGGATGGGGATTGCAACAACATTCAAGAGCAAGAACAAGAAGAACTCCCTATAGCATGGAAATTTACACCAAGTCATCCAAAGGAGCAAATTATTGGGAATCCTTCACAAGGGGTTATAACTCGCTCAAAGGCTTTGAGTGAGTGTGGTAATGTTGCCTTCTTATCTCAATTAGAACCTAAGAAGATTAATGATGCTTTAATGATGAATTTTAGGTTTTAGCTATGCATGATGAACTAAACAATTTTTGAAGAAATGATGTTTGGAAACTAGTTCCTAGACCTAACAATGCTAGTGTAATTAGAACAAAATAGGTTTTTAGAAACAAACTTGATGAACATGGCATTGTTATTAGAAATAAAGCTCGTTTGGTTGCCAAAAGATACAATCAAGAGGAGGACATAGACTATGATGAAAACTTTACACCGGTTGTAAGGTTAGAATCAATTAGGATGTTTTTGGCATTTGCAAACTTTAAATATTTTAAATTATTTCAAATGGATGTTAAAAGTACTTTTTAAATGGTTTTATAGAAGAGGAAGTATCTATTGAGCAACCCCTCGGTTTTATGGATCATACTTTTCCTAATCATGTTTACCGGGTTCAAAAAGATTTATATGAGTTGAAACAAGTTCCTAGAGCTTGGTATGCTCTCCTCTCTAGTTTTCTTCTTGGAAATGATTTTTCTAAAGGGAAAATTGATAATACTCTTTTTGTGAGAAAAAGAAAAAATGATTTTATTTTAGTTCAAATATATGTTGATACTCTTTTTGTGAGAAAAAGAAAAAATGATTTTATTTTAGTTCAAATATATGTTGATGATATCATTTTCGGTGCTACTAATGAAAAAAGAAAAAATGATTTTATTTTAGTTCAAATATATGTTGATGATATCATTTTCGGTGCTACTAATGAATTTCTTTGCAAGGATTTTTCTAAAGTTATGCAATATCATTTTGAGATGAGCATGATGGGAGAGCTCACATTCGGGCTCCAAGTCAAGCAAACTAAGGATGATATATTCATTTCTCAAAGCAAATATGCTAGAGAATTGGTGAAGAAATTCAATTTGGAGAATTCTAAGCACGCACTAACTCCCATGAGTACAAGTGTCAAGCTTGATGCGGATGATAGTGGTGAGGATATGGACCAAAAACTATACTGAGGTATGATAGGTAGTCTTCTTTATCTCACTGCTAGTTGTTTGTGTCAAAAATTGTTATATTCATTGCGGTATTCATTACAACTTCGGTCGTTACAATGAAAATACAAAAAGATGGTCTTTTTATAAGACTCTTACACAATGAAAATAAAAAATACAACTCTCGTTCAAAACAAACGTAGGAAGATTGTTTATCGGTCTTCTGCTTGCGTGGGATCTTTGCCTGTGCCGGGGTTTATCCGTGGACCGCCTTTGATCTGGATCCGGTTAATGAAAAATTCAGCAGAGCTTCGTCTTCACCGAGGAAGTATTTGATTTGAAGCGTTGAGATCGACCAAGCGAAATAGGGGCTCTTCTCGAGATTAAGACCAAGCCTAATCTCAAGGGACGGACGGGAACGGGCGTCAGATCTCTCGAACTCTCCTTCTTTATGCCGAAGAACTCGCCAAGATCTGTCAATCCTCGCTGAAATTCGTGCTCCTTTGACTCCACAATCCGGCAGCACCTCCTCGTCTTGATAATCAACCGCCCCGCTGAAAGGAGGCCCTAGGCTTGTATTTATAGGGCTTCGGAAGTGGTTATTTGGATGAGAACAAGTGATTTGGCCTTATCTTTAGTCAATAACAGCCTAACCACGTTTGTAGATGATATCAAGTCAGTTGGGAACCTATGGAACTGAAAAGATCTCGAGAAAATCGTCAAAACCGTCGAAAAACACATCAGGGGGTCAAAACAGCGCGACGGGTCGAGCTGACCCGCGGGGGCGCGGGTCGGCTTTGGCCCCGCCGACATGCGGGTCGGCTTCGGTCGACCCGCGCCTCCGCGGGTCGGTTTGGTCCGTACCGCGCGGCGTGCTTTTGGGCTTCGCTGACTTTCGTGTTTTCTGGTTCTTCCGGGACTTGTATTTTTCCCCGTTTTACATGTTTGATCGTCTTGTTAACTTGCACGCTTCGTTGCGGGATTAACTGTAGAACACGCGTTGGTTGATATACGCGCGTGTTTGATTGATGCACGTGTGTTGACCGACACACACGAATTGATTGATGCGTGAACTGATTGACATGCACGAGTTGAATGATGCGTACGTGTTAACTGACTGTTGGGGGCGTTTGTACGCTTTGAGTTGATTGACGCGTGCGGTCTACTTGGCGTTTCCCATTGTGGTGGTTCGTTGTCGTGTCATCAACAGTTTGCCAATTCGCTTCATGCGCTTGTCGACGTCGGATAATCATCTTTGCTTCGAATAATAATATTCATCGCCTGCTCTTTGTCTTGAGCTATGTGCGGACACCCATAGGTATTTTTAGACGCCTATATATACCCCCTCCAAAGTATTTCAGACTTTTTCTTTTATAGAGGAGTCTGGAATGCTTTGGATAAGATAGGTCATCTCCTCCATTTCGTATAGTGACCTTTAACTACCTTAATTCTTAACTTCTTCAGTCTTCAATCTATTCATTGTTTCATCGAATAGGTGAAGTTCTTCCGGTGCTGCGTTTATCGTCTGACCGTTGTCGAAATCTTGAACTGAGATTGGTGTATAACTTTCTGAACTTAGCTCGTACCATTGAGTTGACTTTGAACTGAACCTCTCCGTCGGGAATTCACATCTGATTGTAACTAAAATCCTTGGAGTCATCTTTTGCCTTATTTTGGCGAAATTGCTGATGCGTTGATCGATATTGATCTTTACTGTAACGCGTTGACCGGCGTTAACATAGTTTAAGCTCTTAAGGTATTGGAGCGTGGCGGTCCCAAATGTTGGGCTGCAGGACCAACTATTAAAGCTGATTCATCTGCACGTGTCTTATCCTGAAGTTTGTTGGATGTTCAAGTCATGAGACTAACTAATAAAGCTGATACGTCAATGACTCGCATTTATAGAATTTTTGGCAAATTCTCAGCCATCAACGGGTTTGATAAGCCTTTACTGACTACCGTTTGAGTCGGGCTAGCATGCGGATTATTTAAGTCCGTTCTTCATGTAACGTTATGCTAAAGGAGTTAACTCTTTTAGTGCTACGATATTGAATACGTAGACTTCGTCTTTCTCCTGTGAAAAGACTAAACAGCGACGTGTATTAGACGTAGACTTTAAGGTTTTTGGCAAACCCTCAGCCTTCAACGGATTTGGCGTGCCTTTACCGATTACCGTTTGAATCGGGCTCGCATGCGGATTGTTTAAGTCTGTTCCGCATATGATGTTGTGCTACAGGAATGAACTCCCTTAGACTTGATGCTATGATATTGAATACATAGACTTCTCCATTGTTACGGGAATAGGCTACCCGGCAACGTGTGTTAGACGCTGACCTATCCCTACTTAGGCTTCGGGATAAAAGTCTCCAGATTGGAATTCTGGTGTCTTCTTCAATCGATGAAAGACTAAACCGGCAACGTGAGTTAGGCGTTGACTTATCCCTACTTAGGGTTCGGAATAAAATTCCCCACGCATGTGAGTCGTGGATTTTGGCGTTATTAATAACGGCCTGCCACAATGTCGAATATGTGGGCTTTTGCCCTTTTCACGGCAAAAGACTAATCGGCAACGCGTGTTAGGCGTTGACTTATCCCTGCTCAGGATTCGGGATAAAATTCATCGTACGTGTGAAGCACGGATTTTGGCGTTATGAATAATAACCTGCCACAATGTCGAATATGTGGGCTTTTGTTCTTTTTACGGTTAAGAACTAACCGGCAACGCGTGTTAGGCATTGACTTATCCCTACTCAGGATTCAGGATAAAATTCCCCGTACCTGTGAGGCACGGATTTTAGGAGTTGAAAAGGTGGTGTCTTCTCTTGGAGCAAAGACGAACCCGAAACGGGAGAGGAAGAATTTTATATTCTATCTCCCAAAGCTGAAGAGGAAGAATTTTATATTCTATCTCCAGTTGTAAAAGGAAACTCAAAGTGGGATCTCCACTTCAAGAATCCGGGAATGTGAAACTCTCCAGTTGTAAAAGGAAACTCAAAGTGGGATCTCCACTTCAAGAATCCGGGAATGTGAAACTAAGAGTGTGATCTTCACTCCGATAATCAAAAAGATTCGGATAACCCTAACTGTCGGAAGGTTTGATTACCGAACTAAAGATGGATTTCTCGTATTTCGAGAGGGAATTGTGGTTTTGGTCCTAACTGTAGGAAGGTTTGACCAGGTGGGAGGTTTAAGGCGACCCTAACTGTAGGAAAGTTTGATCGCTTGATTTATGGACCTCTCGTTCATTGAAGAAACCGAGAGGGGATTTTGACTGTGGTCCTAACTGTAGGAATGTTTGACCAAGTGGATAGTAGGAGTGGGAGATAACCCTAACTTTTATAGGTTTGATCACTCGATTTGTGGACCTCTCGTTCATTGAAGGAATCGAGAGGGGGTTTTGACTGTGGTCCTAACTGTAGGAAGGTTTGACCAAGTGGATATTGGGAGTGAGAGTACAAATCATAGCGAGAGTATTGACTTGTACAAATCACTCAGTAGGGGTTCTTGGTGTTAAGTGATAATGACTTAGCACGAAGGGGTTTGACATTTCGTCAAGGATTGACAGATCAAAATTTTAAGCATTATATCCGGACTCTAACCATGAAAGTGTTGAGTGTACGAACATAGCGGGAGTTTGAATGGATTAAACAGGAAAGAATTTTGGTGGTCCCACCGTCAATTAGTCTGATCGGTGGGGGATTTTGTGGTGGGAGACCGTGAGTCGTTAAGCACCAATGAGAGTTTTGTGAGGGAAGATTGATCTAATGAAGTGATCGAATCTCATCTCAGCAAAAGAGTATTTGGAAGTCATACTAGGAGTTTAGTGTTTATCACTTTGTTCATAATGATCAGGTTATCCCTAAGAATATTACATTTAACATTCTTCCGGGAACTTCCCGTTACATGAATTATCCACCCCCAGCTTTCTTTGCAAAACTGGGTGTAACGAGGAGTACGTTATCCTCAGTCGCATGTTCGGGTTATCCTTAAGAATATAAGATTCTCCAGGAACTTCCCGTTACATAAATCATCCACCCCCAGCTTCCTTTGCGAAACTAGGTTTAACATTGTACTTAGTTGGATGACCGAAAAGCAGTTTATACTTATATACTCTTTGGAGTGTGAGAAGGAGCAGTTTATACTCTTATACTTATCGGAGTCTTCATTCGTCTCAATTGAGCGATATAACGCCGACTTCAATCAAGGTTTGGATGCTATTTTTGAGCGCAAAGCAATCCTTGGTGGGATGAAAGATCCTCCTGTGGTACGCACAGTATTTTGGATCCGCAGTATTGTCAGCTTCCTCCTGATTTACGACAGGTGGCAGCTTGATCTTGTTGTTTTCAAGGAGGGACTCGAAAATAGCTGGAACATCTTCATCCTTGAAGGAGTACTCTTTTTGGAGTCTTGAACCCGAAGTCTTCTGTTGTCTTCGGGGTTGCTGTTGCGACGTCAGATTGGCGTCAACAGTTGCTGCAGGTGTTTTCCCTTTACTACGGGAGGCGAAATTTGATTTCGGAGAATTAGCCGTCAGTTGGCTTCTTTCGGCCTTCTTCCTTCGGAGGAAGCGTTCGGCTTGTTCACCGTGCACCTTCAAGTCTTTCCAAGTGTTGGACGGTGCGACTCCCATAACTTCCAATATCTCAATAGATAGGTTGTTATGACATGTCTGGAGGATGAAGTCCTCCGTGATCGGATCTCGGCAATTCATTGCCTTATTCTTGAAGCGTTTGACGAAGTCATCGACTGTTTCGTCATCTTCTTCTTTCTCATCGAAAAGTGTTCTGATGGATACCTCGTCGTCGTCATCAAAGAAACTGCCGAGGAATGAGCTCTCCATATCGTCCCAGTTGTTAATACTTTCGGGCTTAAGATGGCGGTACCAATCGAAGGCCGGCCCGCGAAGGGTGCCAACGAATGACCAAACCATCAAGGCTTCATTGCCGAAGATCATACCCAAGTGGGACTTGAAGTAGATCAGATGCTGTGTGGGAGAACCATTCCCGTCAAACGGCATGAAGTTAATCAGGTTGAACTTCGCCGGGTATGCTATTGAATCCCACTCTCTTGGATAGGGACATAGACATTAGAGCGTTGATTTTGCTCTCGAGATCTTTTATTTTCTCATCCTCGCTCGTATCGGGGCTTGGACGATTTGTGATAGGAACAACGGGGCCACCCCCGGTGTTGTCATCATTGGTGGGACCACCCCCAGCGTCATTATTTTTAGTGGGACCACTCCTAGCGTTCTGGTCAACGGTAGGTTAATCAGCATTGATATATTCATCCACGTCTGAATCACTAACTGCTTGGCTAACATTGTCACGACGACCGGAGTCACCTAGCTGATTCGACAAGGCTCGGATCTGTTGGTCATGCTCTTCCCTCATCCGTAACATAGCCATTTCCATTTTGAATTTAAATGCTTGCTTCTGCTTGGCTAGAGCATCCTCAACCATTTTAGTTGCTTCTTCGGTGTTAATCATAAACACTTCGCGGGATTGCCCTGGGCTAGATACCGTATTGTCAAAAGCAACTGCAGAGTTAGCATCTGATGCTTCATCGTCCGACGATAACCCTCTCTGCATTCTTTGGTAGTCCTTGCGTCTAGTGGTCCCTGATCGCAACCGGGTTAGACGATGAGATATAAGCGGGTTAGAGCTAGAAGGTCGAATCGACTTTCCCTTATCAGCCATATTTATTATGACTTCCTGGAGTTCGTCACCTTGAACAACCGATCGCTTTTTACGGAGACACTTTGGTTTGGACTTAGTCATTCCGTTGGAGATCCTCTCGGATACGGAGACCCTCTGCGAAGCGGTCTTGGGGCAACTGCACGCTGATAATACTACCCTGATTAGTCCGGTGCACGGGCAGTGAGATTTGGTTTCTCGGGCATATCTCTTCCGAGACTCGTTCATACCCCCAGCCCGATAGTACAACTCATCGGTCAGATGACCGGAGCAACCTATCGTGTGTTGACATGACTCCCCTGGTATAACGTTGTTGTCATCAGATGAATACGTTTCTTTCAGGGGATTTGCCTCTTTATTAGCATTCTTAAGAGTCACGTGTTTAGAACTACACTTTTGGGAGCGCATGATCTCAACAGACTCTTGGTTTTGGATAAACACCCCCAGGCGGGTAGAAATTGGAGTTTTCCCTTTATGAGAAGGCTTGAAATTGTTGCGAGGGCGTGTGTGACCCCCAGCTTGACGAGTCGCTCGGGGTTCAGTCACCGGACCCAAGCATTCTTCGATTAGAACTTTGCCTCGATCCTCGTGCAAAGGACCCAGGCGATCGACTATCCTCACCTTGAAATGGGACAAGTCCACACTGTCCCGGTGCTCCGTCGGAGGTGCGGAACTCAAAGGGATCGACGAAACATGTGCATAACTTCTTCTGTCTTTACCCTGACGCGGGTCAGACTTGAGTGTAGCGCGGGTCGGAGGGTCGGATTTGGGTGACCCGCAAAGTGGAGGGTTGGATCCAAGTGACCTACGAATTGGCGGGTCGGATCTGAGTGACCTGCGAATCGGCGGGTCGGATTGGAGTGACCTGCAAATTGACGGGTCGGATTAAAGTGACCTGCAAATTGGCGGGTCGGATCGGAGTGACCTGTAAATCGGCGGGTCGGATTGGAGTGACCTGCAAATTGACGGGTCGGATTGAAGTGACCTGCAAATTGGCGGGTCGGATCGGAGTGACCCGCGCGCCGGCGGGTCGGATTCAAGTGACCCGTGATTCTCGATCTTCTCGGCTGCCGTTTTGGATTTTGGCCTCCAAGTTTGATGCAGTCTTGGTTGTTTCTTAGCTATGTCCTTCTGCGGGTCGGATCAGAGTGACCCGCACGCTGGCGGGTCGGATTCAAGTGACCCGTGATTCTCGATCTTCTCGGCTGCCGTTTTGGATTTTGGCCTCCAAGTTTGATGCAGTCTTGGTTGTTTCTTAGCTATGTCCTTCTTCTGCATCTTTTGTGCTTTTTGCATAAGAATTCGCGTGTGCGCAAGCGCGCGGCGCTTTTGAATTCGCTCCTCCAGAGTTGAACAGATCCTTTTGATTTGGACCCATTCATTTGCTATTGGTTTGGAGGGGAGGACATATGTCCGCTGTTGGGCTGCTTGGCGTTGCCTAATTTTCAGATCCGCCTCGTATCGGATCCCGTCAATTGACTCCAAGGCTCTAGCGAGTTGGCGCGCACAGCGTTGGCGCTGCCTTTGACGAGCTCTCTTCGATAAAATGGGCGCGCCTTCTGTACTCAACTCCTTGATTGAGGAGGAGTTCTGATTTACAGATTCGGACTCATTGGAGGCCGGAAGGGTGTTGCAAGGTTCAGCTACCGCAATAACGGGGGCGTTGATCTTCCTTCGCTTGCGAGAGGAGGAGGATCTGGAGGAGGAGGACGATAGATATTCCTCGAACTTCAGTTGGTCAAACTCGTATTCGACTACTTCTTCAACCGGGATGCAGATCCGAGGTTGCGACACGACAACTCCGGCAGCGAAGCTGTTGGCTCCCACTGTGGTCGCCAGTTTGTTTGCGTCAAAAATTGTTATATTCATTACGGTATTCATTACAACTTCGGTCGTTACAATGAAAATACAAAAAGATGGTCTTTTTATAAGACTCTTACACAATGAAAATAAAAAAAATACAACTCTCGTTCAAAACAAACGTAGGGAGATTGTTTATCGGTCTTCTGCTTGCGTGGGATCTTTGCCTGTGCTGGGGTTTATCCGTGGACCGCCTTTGATCTGGATCCAGTTGATGAAAAATTCGGCAGAGCTTCGTCTTCACCGAGAAAGTATTTGATTTGAAGCGCTGAGATCGACCAAGCAAAATCAGGGCTCTTCTCGAGATTAAGACCAAGCCTAATCTCAAGGGACGGACGGGAAAGGGCGTCAGATCTCTCGAACTCTCCTTCTTTATGCCGAAGAACTCGCCAAGATCTGTCAATCCTCGTTGAAATTCATGCTCCTTTGACTCAACAATCCGGCAGCACCTCCTCGTCTTGATAATCAATCACCCCGCTGAAAGGAGGCCCTAGGCTTGTATTTATAGGGCTTCGGAAGCGATTATTTGGATGAGAACAAGTGATTTGGCCTTATCTTTAGTCAATAACAGCCTAACCACGTTTGTAGATGATATCAAGTCAGTTGGGAACCTCTGGAACTAAAAAGATCTCGAGAAAATCGTCAAAACCGTCGAAAAACACATCAGAGGGTCAAAACAGCGCGACGGGTCGAGCTGACCCGCGGGGGCGCGGGTCGGCTTTGGCCGACCCGTCAAAACGCGGGTCGGTTTGGTCCGTACCGCGCGGCGCGCTTTTGGGCTTCGTTGACTTTCGTGTTTTCCGGTTCTTCCGAGACTTGTATTTTTCCCTGTTTTACATGTTTGATCGTCTTGTTGACTTGCACGCTTCGTTGTGGGATTAACTGTAGAATGCGCGTTGGTTGATATACGCGCGTGTTTGATTGATGCACGCGTGTTGACCGACACGCACAAACTGATTGACGCGTGAACTGATTGACATGCACGAACTGAATGGTGCGTGCGTGTTAACTGACTGTTGGGGGCGTTTGTACGCTTTGAGTTGATTGACGCGTGCAGTCCACTTGGCGTTTGCCATTGTGGTGGTTCGTTGTCGTGTCATCAACAGTTTGCCAATTCGCTTCATGCGCTTGTCGACGTTGGATAATCATCTTTGCTTTGGATAATAATGTTCATCGCCTTCTCTTTGTCTTGAGCTATATGCGGACACCCATAGGAATTTTTAGATGCCTACACTAGTAGATCTGATATCATGTTTAGTGTGTGTGCATGTGCACGTTTTCAAGCTTCTCCTAAAGCATCTCATTTGATTGCGGTTAAGAGAATTATTAAATATGTTCATGGAACAATTGATCTTGGTTTATTTTTTCCTAAAAGCACCTCTTTTGATCTATATGGTTTTTGTGATACCGACTTTACCGGTTGTAAGGTAGATTGCAAGAGTACGAGTGATACATGTCAATTCTTGGGTAATTTCCTTGTCTCTTGGGCTTCCAAGATATAAAATTGTGTTGTCTTGTTCACTACGGAAGCGGAATACATTACCACCGGCTTATGTTGTGCCTAAGTTTTATGAATGAAACAAAGTTTAGTTGACTATGATTTGATTTTTCAAAATATAAAAATCTTTTGTGACAACACTAGTGCTATCAATATTTCAAAAAATTCGGTTTTGCATTCTAGAACCAAGCATATTGATGTGCGCCATCATTTCTTACGCGATCATGTAGAGAGGTAAGATGTATCCTTGTGTTTGTTGACACAAAATCTTAATTAGCGGACATCTTTACCAAACCTCTTAGTGAAGATGATTTTTGTCGCATAAGAAATGGTTTAGGTTTATGCACTATATGAAAGTTCTACTTGCTTGCTTGATTAATTGTATTTCACATGCATTTTTGTTTATATTTTTTTTACTCCATTTTGATGGTGACAAAGGGGGAGAGAAATCTCCTCATTTGTGCACATAGTAAGGGGGAGCTCATAGATAGGGGGAGCTACTATCTATAAGCTATATTTATTTTACTCCTATATAATGGTTGGTTGTCATCATCAAAAAGGGGGAGATTGTTAGCCCTTATGTTTTGATGATGTTTTACAACTACCATTATCGATACTAATTGCTTGTTGAGTGATATTATAGTTAATATATATATCAAGCTTGTTAGTACCATGTATGGAGGATTGGATGGAATATGAGCTACAACGATGATATCCAAAGGAGGAGGAGGCATAATGATGAATCAATGTTAATTCAAGAAAACCAAATACAATGATAAGCTTCATCAACTCAAGCTATATCAAGACTCAAAGAATTGTAATTCTATGTGAGGATATTAGCTAGTTTTTCTTTTCTCTCTAGTGCTAGAATGTAGGCAAGTAGTTTTAGATTTCACTAAAATCTATTGGGATATCACACACACATTTTCATACTTATATTTTTAAGCGTTTTGACAAAATATTATTTTTCACAAAGTATGAGGACCTACTCGCAAAATTCCTTTTCTAAACAATTTGTTTTTAGTTT
The DNA here is from genome assembly GCF_001876935.1 of Asparagus officinalis. Classification (NCBI taxonomy): domain Eukaryota; kingdom Viridiplantae; phylum Streptophyta; class Magnoliopsida; order Asparagales; family Asparagaceae; genus Asparagus; species Asparagus officinalis. Next base: position 18,617,737 of record NC_033802.1, on the reverse strand, counting down.
TAAAAACATTTTACAAAGTTTCATAATTTTTGGAAGTCATCCAAATATTTTACAGATTTTTTATAGAGTCAAACACAGGTTTCAAAACAGTATCAGTTTGTATGAGTTCGCGGTCGACCGCGCCTGTGTTGTTTTCTGAGTGAGTAGCAGAAACTTTTGTGGTCGACCGTCACGATCGACCGTCAGCTCGAAAATTCCCACGGTCGTCCGCAAAAGTTTCTGGACTTTTAGTGAATCTCGAAAGTGGCTCGTGGTCGACCGCAAGATTTTCACGGTCGACCGTCGCTTACTCAAACGGTCTTTTTGGTACAGATTTCAAGCGTCGATTTTTTTTAGGTTTTGGGGATTTGGGTATGGGTTTAAACTACTCTGTTTTCTCCTATTTAAACTCTCATACCCCTCTTCTCTCAAGTGCTCTTATCTATTTTGAATTATCCTGCAAACATGTTTACTATTTTCAAAAGAGCCCTAAACTTTCAAACTTGTTCTCTGTTTTCAAACTCACATCTCAGCTTCTGTGTAATCTTTCTCCTTACTTTAGGAACATTGGAAAGAGAGAGTTTTTACATTATTACTACTGTTGTGAGCTTGATCTTGTGGAGATCAATTGTGTGGGAGTTAGATCATGCGGTGATCAACTTTGTAGTTGTGAGATCTTATGGAGATCGTTGTGTAAAAGAAATTCCGGCTTCCAAACCGGGTTGTGTAGTGGATTCTCCTCGAGAGTGGGGAGCGGGGACGTAGATCAGTGGGCTGAACCTCGTTAACACATCACGCGTCACTTGGATAACGATTTCTAACTCTATCTCATTTATTATAGTTGTTCATTTTGTGGTTTGTTGCTTGTCTCATTTTTATTGCTCTATTCTCTATTCGAAGGGGGTTTCCAACATGTGGTGGCTCCCCGAGCATGATGTGGAGCCTATACCATGTCTTGCAGAACTCGCGGATTCCCAAATAACGGCTGATAAAAACTTCAAAGTTGAAGCTTACAAAATAGCAGCTATGAAGATGAACATGAAATTCAAAACCCAGTACACCCACTTCATGTGATTAATCACATGAAAACTTAGAAAACTAGATTTGAGTTTATGAAGGCTTACACCAACGTAAGTGGTGCGGGTTGGGATGAGGAAAACTATATGGTAACCCTAGATGAGGAGACCCTTAAAACATAGGCTAAGGTATTAATTCATATCATAACAATGAATTCCATTTTAATTGAACGTGGGAATGTTATAATTAATTTCACACTACATTTTTAACATATTGCAGGACAATAGTAACTCTAAGCTAAGAGGATATATAAACAAGCCTCTCCCTTTCTACAAACATTTACAGAAGATCATGGGTGATGATCACGTTAGGGGTGAATTTGTTAAGCCACTTTATGATATGATTGGTGTTAACAACGCCATTTCTATTGATGATGATGATGGAGGCAATCAACATGAGAGTGAGACTGAGCCTCAATCTGATTCTAACAACACACCAAACTCCACTTCTACAAAATCCCAGCATAAATCTAACAAAAGGCCTTCCTCAAGCAAAAAAGGCTCGAAAATCCAATGATGATGAGTTGATACGTAGCTTTGTTGAGTCAATGTCGGAATCAATTCGAAATCAACATATCATACATTAGACTGAGCAATTAGCTACACCTTTGAGGTCCCATAGTAACACATATAGTGACGTATTCCTTGACATGACATTAGATCACTTGTATGAGTCTGAGAAAGAGGCAAGGAGGTTTTTTTATTAAAACAAAGGAGACACAAAAGATGTTTATTGAAAGTCTTGCAATGGCCCAAGGATGGGATAGATCCTTAGCTTGGTGGATTCATGTGATCTTGTGGGCTTGGTTATTTTGTGCGCACGACACTCTATTTTGCTAAATCACATGATGTTCATATACTCTGCATTCATGTTGCTAATTATTAAACACGTACACGTACTTATATTTTGTTAATTGCAAACGTTAGATGTTGCAATACATGTAGGTAATATTTGTTATTGGTTATATTCATGTTGCTAATTGTTATTATTGGTTATTTGTGCTTAGATTGAGCTAATGGTTGTTGGTTCCTTATGGTATATAATGTTCGATATGAGCTAAATGACGCATGACTTTTTGGTACTCTATTTCGGGTAGGGTTCTTTTCGTACTTGTTTATTTAGATGGGCAATGATGATGATAATAAACTGAGAATACAGTCTACATTTATTGTGTAATGCTTAGGCGAGGCAATTTTGTGTGGAATGCAATCTACATTGATATTTCAATGTATGGGTGAGACAAACCATCAAAAGAGTAGCCTATATTACATCATAAATGTTTAGGCGAGGTAATCTTTTATGACAAATATTTATATCCTGAGCCCTAGTAAGTATTCATGTAATGGTGGATTTATGCTCATTGTCGAGGTGTTGGTGTTGTTTTCTTTTGGTTGGACTGACTTTAGAGCTTGTTTGGCTCTCTATTCTATATCGTATTGGTGCATTTTGCTCGTTGTCGAGCTGTTAGTGCTGTTTTCTTTTGGTTGGACTGGCTTTAGAGCTTGTTTAGCTCTCTATTCTACATTATAATGGTGGATTTGTGTTCGTTGTCGAGCTGTTGGTGCTATTTTCTTTTGGTTGGACTAATTTTAGAGCTTGTTTAGCTCTCTATTCTACATTATAATGGTGGATTTGTGCTCGTTGTCGAGTTGTTGGTGATGTTTTTTGTTACTATGCTGATTTTGAGCTTGTTTAGCTCTATATTATGAGGTTTTTGGTTGATATTTGAGCTCAGTTTGAGCTGTTGGTGTTGTTGTTTTGTTACTATACTGATTTCAAGCTTGTTTAGCTCTATATTCGATGAATATTGTTCGGATTTGAGCTATTGTTGGATTTATACAGGTTCATGGCTGATTTCGAGCTTGTTTACCTCTAGCTTGTGAGGTTTTTGGTTGATATTTGTGGTCAGTTTGAATTGTTGTTGTTGTTTTTTTGTTACTATGTTTATTTCAAGCTTGTTTAGCTCTATATTCACATAATATTGTTCAGATTTGAGTTGTTGTTGGGTTTATACAGGTTCATGGCTGATTTCATGCTTGTTTAGCTCTATATTGTTAGTTTTGTGGTTGATATATGAGCTCAATTTGAGCTGTTGGTGTTGTTTTTCTGTTAGTATGTTGATTCGAGCTTGTTTAGCTCTATATTCACATAATATTATTCGGATTTCGATCTGTTGATGGTGTTTTGGTTCCGTTTGGAGCTTAGTTTAAGCTTTTGGCAATGATGATGGTCAACTAAATAAGATTGCAAACTAATTTACAATGTTCATAATAAGGTAAGGCGTTTTTACTACGTTATTAACTCAATCTACGTGAACTTGTATGTTTCAGTTGAGGCAATCAATTTTGATAAAAGACTAATAGCTGAGCCAAATTTCTACATGAAAATATCAAATTACGACATGAAATTGGGAAAGTGATACGATTATTGAATTTGATCTTACCAAAGTAAATAAACTTCTAGTCCATGATGCTGGCCAATCCTCTCTTTACCCATGTTGGGCACAGACTCATTGTTACCAATATCGTGTGCGTGAGTTAAGAGATCATTCATATTCCAATTTGTGTAGGGGATATCGTTGCAATAGGGATATTTCCACCACTCGTTTTGGTCTCTAACTTTCAAAGCATTGGCTCTTAGCATTATTTCTGCTTCTTCTATTATATCCAGCATCTCATCACGCTCTCGATCTTCATCCATATATGAAAATAATTCTTCATGTGTTGTTTTCTGTGGTATTTTTTGAGCACGCTGATTACAAAAAAGAAAAACTAGACTCGGGTCATTGGGAAAATATTAATAAAATTTTTAGTTTTTTTAACCAAAATACATACATTTGGATTTTATGAACTTGACAAGTCACCACGGTCTTTAAAACTCTTACTCATGTTTTTTAATTGTGGAAATTTTGTGTTCATGAATAGTTGAGGATAGAAGGATTTTATAAGATTTGAGAATGTGAAACTAGCCGTTATAAGGGTCTGTTTGGTTTAGTTTCTATAAAAAAGAGGAAAAAGAAAAGTACTCAAAATTTGATTTTCTTGTATTTCTATAAAATTTATAGGAAAAATTTATAGAACTTAAAGAGTACCATTGTTATAGTGTTCCCACTCGCCGAAATATAATTTATTAAAAGTGACGGATAGATGTATTTTCGCAATCAATGCCCTAATCAACTTAGTGGCCCAAGCCCAGCAGAGTCTGACTTAACCGACCGGTCGAGTCGATATTCCTTCATGTTGACTTGAAAATAAGTATTAGTCGACCCGCTTGTCAAAGACGACTCACCAGGAGTCCACTCGACCATGTGACTAACGCCTCACGAGGACGACTCGAATGACGTTACTTCTCGACAAAGCTAGATGATAACTTCTGCTTCAAGCTTATCCTCGTTGACAACGTGTCCACGTTACATTTAATGCTTAACAGACATCATCATGACTCTAGACACAACAGTCTTTATGACTCATCAGACCACGTGGGCTACTGTCATACTCCCTCTTAATGCTGAGGAGATTCTCCCTCTAGTCACCAGCCGACACTTTTAAAGCAGATGTTAACTTAGCTGCCAGCCCACACTTCATCACCGTCCTTTGTGCTCGGCCGAAGTGACCAAACTACCCCTTATGCACTGAGAATAAATACATGCACTATTCTAACATTCAAGGGGTTCACCAATCTGATCCTCTAACGCACACACTGCAAGATTACAAGAACACATAGTTTTTCCTTTACTCCACTCAAGTCATTAACTAACTTGACCATTGGAGGTACAACGGGAGAACCAATCCCCACCCTCTCGCGAATTTCTGCATGTGTAGATTGTTCATTAACCCCGTTCAAGAACCAAACATAAAGTCAGATAAGAAAGCAGTCCCTCTTTAATACTGAACAAACCGATCCTATCTTGGATCTAACTAACTGTGTGATCATATAAATCATCAACAACCATTTTTTTTTGTTTTTTGCCATTTTTTTGTTTGGTTCAAAGTATGAAAAAGTTTCTAACTTTATAGAAAATATGTTATTTTCTTTTCTTTTGTTTGGTTGAATGTCACTTTATAAAAAATAGCTTACTAACAATGCCCATGGGATAACATGGGAAGGGTACTGATGTACTTAATTATTATTTTTAATATATGCGTTAGATTTCTAGGTGATTTTCGTCCATTTTTGAGCGAAAATTGTTTCTATAAAATAGGGTACTTTTCTATACTTTAGAGAAAACTTTTCTGTAATTTTTTTAAACCAAACACAGTTTATAGAAATCTCTAGAAAAGTTTTATTTACAAAACTGCCACTATCAGCAATTTTCTATAAAGTTTCCTATAAAACTACTCAACCAAACAGCCCCTAAAGTGATAAATATGATAGTTAACACTTTTATAAATTTAAAATATGTAACCAAACAAAAGAATTTTTTTTTGCTATTTCTATAAAGTAATGTGCCCATTTTATTGTTTTGAACCAAACAAGTAAGGTACAAAATTAAGCAAATTGGTATTTTCTAAAATCTCAAAACTTTTCTTATAATTTTTTAAAGAAATATAAAAAAATCTGGGGAAAATTGCTTCCAAGCCCAAATTTTAAAAATCAGTGTGACCCAGCCCCTCCTACTTTTACCTATGTGTTGCACCCCCTAATTTTAAAAAAAATTGTATCCCAGCCCCTCCAGCTCACATCTCCCCAAGTTTCAATGCATTTTATATCAAAATCCCAACTTTACCCTTAACAGCCTTCCTTCTTTCTTCTTCTCCTCCTCCACTCCCCCTCTGCCCCCTTCCTCAACTCTCTCCTCCTCCTCCTCTCCGATCCTGTGGTGGCGCTGGCTCCCTCTCCCACACCGAGATCCGTTGCTTGTTGGGGTTTTTCTAATGGCCGATGATGACATCGCCAATGAATCCGCTGTCGTTCTCAGCTACAGACATCAACAACGACATCGACGACGAAGACGCCTCCCCGGCAACGAAGCTTCCAACTCCCCAACCACTCTATATCCAACTCCTATAAGCACACAACAGCCCCTTCCCCTATCCAAGACAAGTCTGGTCAACCTTAGCCCTAACCTCGTTGATTTATCACCGCCACCACAACACACTCCGCCCAAATGCACACCACATATTTGACCTAATGACTAAACACTACGCCCAACTTTTGCACCTCCCAATCTTTGAAATGTTACATCAGCCTTTAGCCGATGCTCCGCCTCAAATGTTACACCACCAACATCATGCTACGAAGCCTCCCTACCCCAATGGTGTACCACCTACACCGTAGAGTTTGACGCTGAGGTGGCGACCATCAGGTTGGCGATGGTGAACGAGTTGAATGAGATGGGGGCGATGATGCTATTCATTGTGGCGGAGAAGGGGTATTTGGATATTGTGGTGGAGTTGTTAAGGTACATGCATAGAGAGAGCTTGGCGATGAGGAATGGGTTGGGGTTTGATTTGGTTGATCGTCAAAATAATTGAGAGGGGATGTGTTTGTGTTTGTGTGTGTGTGTGTGAGTTTGTTTGTGACGCAATTATTGTAGGATTTTGGTGTGTGTGTGAAGCGTTGAATTTTATCTACTATCCAACTCAGTGAAGAAAATAGCGATGAGGATGAAGTCAAAGGGTGGTAGATGAGGCTTATCGGATTATTGGGTTCCAGATTTGTATCGGATGGTATATCGGACTCGGGGATGGCCGACGATCGACAATAGAGGGTGGGGCCCATGAGGAGGGGCAAAGGGAGGAGTGGTGGTGGCGGAGGCGGATGTGAAACACTTTTGTAACGAACCGATCGCCACAACCGAGCAACTTGCACAAACTTCGCCGATTAATATGAGTTGCGGATGTGAAACACTTTTGTATGTATGAACTAAAATACTTTTGGGTGTATGTAATGGCTAAATACTTTTATATGTATGTAATAGCTGTGTATATGAACTGAAATACTTTTGTAGGGATGTGAACTATAATGCAAATGTGATATAAATTTGATGCACAAATTTGTCCTATTAACTATTGAAATACTTATATATGTCATTAACTATTAAAATACTTTTGTTAGCTTGTTAAGTTACTCTGTTAGATTGTTAAGTTACACAGGTAACATGTTAACTTTTCTTGGTAGGTTGCTAAGTTACACAGATAACATGTTAACTTTCACATGTAGATTGTTAAGCTACACAGATAACATGTTAACTATTTTTGTTAACTTGTTAAGTTACACAGATAACATGTTAACTTTTCTTGGTAGCTTGTTAAGTTACAAAGATAACATGTTAACTTTTACAGTTAGATTGTTAAGTTACACAGATAACTTGTTAACTTTCTTTGTTAACTTGTTAAGTTACATATGTAACATGTTAACTTTCGCAGTTAGATTGTTAAGCTACACAGATAACATGTTAACTTTTCTTGGTAGCTTGTTAAGTTACACAGATAACATAAGTATATGCCCACCTACAAAAAATGTGAACGTTGAGGATTTATATATGTCAATAGCTGTGTATATTTGTCCTATTAACTATTGAAATACTCATTTATGTCATTAGCTGTTTATATGAACGTTGAGGATTTACCTGTTAACTATAATATATAGCAAGTTAACCTGATGTGGTATATACTTATGCACAACAGAATGAGGTTAACTATAATCCATTACATGTTAACTATAGTTGATTAGTTGTTAACTATTTACATGTAATTTGTTAACTATAATAAATATCATGTTAACTCTTAATCCATAAGTTAACATGCTAACCATAAGTATTTGTCAACCTATAAAGTAGTTCTGTAGTTGTATCATATTACACCCTAGATATGGTTAACATATTAACTATAATTTATGTATAGATTATAGTTTGCATTGATTATAGTTAACAGGTAAATCCTCAATGTTCATATACACAGCTAATGACATAAATAAGTATTTCAATAGTTGATAGAACAAATATACATAGCTATTGACATATATAAATCCTCAATGTTCACATTTTTTGTAGGCGGACACATACTTATGTTATCTGAGTAGCTTAACAAACGAACAAATAAAGTTAACATGTTATCTGTGTAACTTAACAAGCTACCAAGGAAAGTTAACATGTTATTTGTATATCTTAATAATCTAACTGCGAAAGTTAACATGTTACATGTGTAATTTAACAAGTTAACAAAGAAAGTTAATAAGTTATCTATGTAACTTAACAATCTAACTGCAAAAGTTAACATGTTATATGTGTAGCTTAACAATCTACCTACGAAAGTTAACATGTTATATGTGTAACTTAATAAGCTACCAAGAAAAGTTAACATGTTACCTGTGTAACTTAATAATCTAACAGAGTAACTTAACAAGCTAACAAAAAAAAATTCAATAGTTAATGACATATTAAGTATTTTAATAGTTAATAGGTCAAATTTGTGCATCAATTTTATATCACATTTGCATTATAGTTCACATCCCTACAAAAGTATTTCAGTTCATATACATAGCTAATATATACATACAAAAGTATTTAGCTATTACATACACCCAAAAGTATTTCAGTTCATACATACAAAAGTGTTTCACATCCGCAACTCATATTAATCGCCGATCGGTTCGTTGCAAGTTGCTTGGTTGCGGCGATCGGTTCGTTACAAAAGTGTTTCACATCCGCCTTTCCTGCTCTTCCATTTGCCCCTCCTCATCCCTCCAACTATCCTGCTCCTGCAGTAGGCTCCACCCTCTACTGTCAATCGCCGGCCATCCCCGAGTCCGATATACCATCTGACATAGATCCAAAATCCAATAACTAGATAAGCCTCATCTACCGCCCTTTGACTTCATCCTCATTGCCATTTTCTTCATTGAGTTGGATAGTAGATAAAATTCAATGCTTCACACACACCAAAATCCTACAATAATTGCGGCACAAACAAACTCACACACACAAACACAAATACATCCCCTCTCAGATATTTTGATGATCAACCAAATCAAACCCCAACTCATTCCTCCTCACCAAGCTCTCTATATGCGTGTACCTCAACAACTCCACTACAATATCCAAATACCCCTTCTCCGCCGCAATGAATAGCGTCATCACCCCCATCTCATTCATCTCGTTCACCATCGCTAACCTAATGGTCGCCACCTTAGCGTCAAACTCTGCGATGTGGGTGGTGCACCATTGGGGTAGGGAGGCTTCGTAACACGATGTTGGTGGTATAACGTTGGAGGCAGAGCGTCGGCTGAAGGCTGATGTGATATTTCAAAGATTGGGAGGTGCAAGGGTTAGGCGTGGTGTTCAGTCATTAGGTCAAACATGTGGCATGCATTTGGGTGGAGTGTGTTGTGGTAGCGATGATAAATCAGCAAGGTTAGGGCTGAGGTTGGCCGGACTTGGCTTGGATAGGGGAAGGGGCTGTTGTGTGCTTATAGGAGTTGGATCTAGAGTGGGTTGGGGAGTTGGCAGCTTCGTTGCCGGGGAGGCGTCTTCGTCGTCGATGTTGTCATTGATGTCCGTATCTGAGGACGGCGGTGGAGTTGTCGAAGATGTTGTCGTCGGGCATTAGAAAACCCCCAACAAGCGGGGGATCTCGGCGCGGGAGAGGGAGCCGGGCCGGGCGTCGCACTGGATCGGAGCATGGAGGAGAGGAAGAGGAGGAAAGAGTTTGAGGAGCGGGGCAGGTGTGATGAAGTGGAAGGAGGAGAGAGAAGAAAGAAGGAAGGCTGTTGAGGGTAAAGTTGAGATTTAATGAAAATGCCATTGAAACTGTGTTAGATGAGAGTGAGCTAGGAGCAGCTGGGTAAAAATGTTCAGAAATTAGGGGGTCATTCATCAGAGTAAAAAGTAGGAGGGGTGAGTCACCTGATTTTTGACCAATTGGTGGATATAGAAGCATTTCCCAAATCTATATTTTTGAGGGTTGTTATGGTTCGTTTTCTAGATATAGGAATTCATTCTATGTACAACACACAGTTTGAGGTTTTCCTAAACTTTTTCAAGAAAGTAGATGTTTCTCTTGGTTCCGCACAAAAAAATGGTGGGAAACCAAAGTTTTATTTTCTTAATGTTTGCTTCGGCCATGAAAAACGGGAAACTTTTGGTTTATATGATATTTTCCTTAGCTTTTCTTGTATTGTGGTTCGTTTTGAAGTTTGTACAGTGCCCAAGTGTTTATGGTCGTCATGGTAAGATACCCACCCCTATCAATACACATTTATTTGTGCTGTTATAGATTAATCTTAAGTCATATAAACAGTTCGAATGTAACATGAAGGGAAATAATATGCTAGAATGATTATAAATTCTTTTCGTATTACTCATCGTTCTCACAAGCAAGCAATTTTTACAAACAATTTTCTGTTTGAATACTATCCTTCTCCCAAAAACAATATTTTTACAAGTTCGGCTACAGCCTTCTCTGAGCCTTGAGTGAGACAACTTTTATTGAGTTACCACTTGATTATTTCTTAGATCCAGGTGGGATACGTGCTGTATAACTGCAGTATCAGGCGGTTGCCGTGTACTTATATTATCTGAGTAGCTTAACAAGCGAACAAATAAAGTTAACATGTTAGCTGGGTAAATTAACAAGTTAACCAAGAAAGTTAACAAGTTATCTATGTAACTTAACAATCTAACTGCGAAAGTTAACATGTTACATGTGTAATTTAACAAGTTAACAAAGAAAGTTAACAAGTTATCTATGTAACTTAACAATCTAACTGCGAAAGTTAACATGTTACATGTGTAACTTAACAAGTTAACAAAGAAAGTTAACAAGTTATCTGTGTAACTTAACAATCTAACTGTGAAAGTTAACATGTTACATGTGTAACTTAACAATCTACCTGCGAAAGTTAACATGTTATCTGTGTAATTTAACAAGCTACTAAGAAAAGTTAACATGTTACCTATGTAACTTAACAATCTAACAGAGTAACTTAACAAGCTAACAAAAGTATTTCAATAATTAATGATATATACAAGTATTTCAATAGTTAATAGGACAAATTTGTGCATCAATTTTATATCATATTTGCATTATAGTTCACATCCCTACAAAAGTATTTCAGTTCATATACATAGCTAATATATACATACAAAAGTATTTAGCTATTACATACACCCAAAAGTATTTCAGTTCATACATACAAAAGTGTTTCACATCCGCAACTCATATTAATCGCCGATCGGTTCGTTGCAAGTTGCTTGGTTGCGGCGATCGGTTCGTTACAAAAGTGTTTCACATCCGCCTTTCCTGCTCTTCCATTTGCCCCTCCTCATCCCTCCAACTATCCTGCTCCTGCAGTAGGCTCCACCCTCTACTGTCAATCGCCGGCCATCCCCGAGTCCGATATACCATCTGACATAGATCCAAAATCCAATAACTAGATAAGCCTCATCTACCGCCCTTTGACTTCATCCTCATTGCCATTTTCTTCATTGAGTTGGATAGTAGATAAAATTCAATGCTTCACACACACCAAAATCCTACAATAATTGCGGCACAAACAAACTCACACACACAAACACAAATACATCCCCTCTCAGATATTTTGATGATCAACCAAATCAAACCCCAACTCATTCCTCCTCACCAAGCTCTCTATATGCGTGTACCTCAACAACTCCACTACAATATCCAAATACCCCTTCTCCGCCGCAATGAATAGCGTCATCACCCCCATCTCATTCATCTCGTTCACCATCGCTAACCTAATGGTCGCCACCTTAGCGTCAAACTCTGCGATGTGGGTGGTGCACCATTGGGGTAGGGAGGCTTCGTAACACGATGTTGGTGGTATAACGTTGGAGGCAGAGCGTCGGCTGAAGGCTGATGTGATATTTCAAAGATTGGGAGGTGCAAGGGTTAGGCGTGGTGTTCAGTCATTAGGTCAAACATGTGGCATGCATTTGGGTGGAGTGTGTTGTGGTAGCGATGATAAATCAGCAAGGTTAGGGCTGAGGTTGGCCGGACTTGGCTTGGATAGGGGAAGGGGCTGTTGTGTGCTTATAGGAGTTGGATCTAGAGTGGGTTGGGGAGTTGGCAGCTTCGTTGCCGGGGAGGCGTCTTCGTCGTCGATGTTGTCATTGATGTCCGTATCTGAGGACGGCGGTGGAGTTGTCGAAGATGTTGTCGTCGGGCATTAGAAAACCCCCAACAAGCGGGGGATCTCGGCGCGGGAGAGGGAGCCGGCGTCGCCACAGGATCGGAGAGGAGGAGGAGGAGAGGAGGAGAGAGTTGAGGGAGGGGGCAGTGGAGGAGTGAAGGAGGAGAAGAAGAAAGAAGGAAGGCTGTTGAGGGTAAAGTTGAGATTTTAATGTAAAATGCATTGAAACTTGTAGAGAGGTGAGCTAGAGCAGCTGGGGTACAAAATTTCAAAAATTAGGGGGTGCATCACATAGGTAAAAGTAGGAGGGGCTGAGTCACACTGATTTTTAAAATTTGGGGCTTAGAAGCAATTTTCCCAAAAATCTATATTTTGAGGGGTTGTTTGGTTCGTTTTCTAGATATAGGGAAATGCATTTTCATGTACAAAAACACAAGTTTTGAGTTTTCTAAACTTTTTCAAGAAATAGATTGTTTCTCTTTGGTCCGCACAAAAAAATGGTGGGAAACCAAAGTATTTATTTTTCTTATGTTTGGTTCGCATGGAAAAAAAGGGAAAACTTTTGTTTATATGATATTTTCTACTTTTCTTGTATTTGGTTGGTTTTGAAGTTTGTAGTGAAAAGTGTTTATGGTCATCATGGTAAGATTACCCCCACTATATACAAATTTATTTGTGCTCGTTATATGATGTAATCTTAATCATATAAAAGTTCGAATGTAACATGAAGAGGAAAATAATATCCTAAATGAATTATAAATTTCTTTTTGTATTACTCATCCTTCTCACAAAACAACAATTTTTTACAAAACAACATTTCTGTTTGAATACTTATCCTTCTCACAAAACAATATTTTTTACAAGTTCTGCTACACCTTCTCGAGCTTGGAGTGAGACAACTTTTATTGAGTTACCACTATTATTTCTTAGATCCAGTGGGGATACGTGCTGTACAACTGCAGTATCAGGCGGTTGCCGTGCTAAAAGCTTCAACAACAAATTCCTGGAGAAAACAATCAGAAATTATAAGCTGAAAAATTCCATCTTCAATGAGAGAAACTAGGCAATACTGAAGTTGGAAGAAGGATTTCGTAGTGTAATATATGTACCTTAAATCTATTGCTCTCAACAGTCCATTCCTGACTGAATTGATTACACAGATGAAAAGCCAAAAACTAGTGCAAGAAAGGTGATCTTATAACTAGTTAATTAAGAAAGAAAATGCTTACTTTGTAGCATCTGAGTTTAGAAGCAATCTATTAATAAACCATGCATCACAATTTGAAAAAAAAAAAGAATTCTCAAAGCAACATGGATAGAAGAAAGATATTAGGAAGTCACTTTCTGATTTCGACGTGCCTCCTTCGAGCAGCTATTATCTGTCAAATAAACCATGCTTGAAAATAATTATTGACATCATGTCAAATAAATACGCCACATGTATATGCGAATTATGACTGTGGGCTCAGAACTTGTTCAATATCATCATTGTTAGCCTCTAGTGCAACATCAATAGATACTGCAGGTTGCTAATCTTAGATAAATTGAAAAGCATCATAGCCTAATTTGAACACTGTAAACAATATCATCCAAATCAAATCCAGCGGAAACAACAACAACCAGGCTCACAACCAGAAATCCCCAAAACAAGCACAAAAGCATCAGTTACCCAACAATGAACATGATGCACCAACCAACCAACGAAAAAAGAACCAGGATACACCAAGCAGCCACGAAAAAGGAACCACACAACAACACCAAAAGCCAACAATAACATCAATAAACAAGCAGGCTCACAACATCAAGAATGCAGCCAAAAATACCAACAGGCAACAACAACCCAGCCAACAACACCAACAGGCATCAACACCAACAGGCATCAACAGCCAACAACACCAACAGGCAACAACACCACCAATTCTACAACATCAGCATACAAGCAGGAGTTTATGGCCAGCCAACAATACCAACATGCAACAACCCCATGTAGCCACCAAGCAACAACAGCCCCAGCCAACAACCTCAACATAACAAGCAGGCTTACACCAACCAACAACACCAACAGGCAACAACCCCATATAGCCACCAGGCAACAACAACCCCAGCCAACAACATTAACGTACAAGCAAGCTCACAACCGGCCACCAACACCAACAGGCAACAACCCCATGTAGCCACCAGGCAACAACATCACCAACCAACAACATCAGCATACAAGCAAGCTTACAACTAGCCACCAACACCAACAGGCAACAAACAACCCCATGTCGCCACCAGGCATCAACTCCATCAGCCAACAACATCAACATACAAGCAGTTATAGCTTGGCCCGATTCCTCAAAAATATATAGCGTGGTCTAGACCCTCTCTTAATTATGTTATCACTCTGTGTCCATCTCTCAAATAAAATCAAGTAAATCAAGGAATTGAATGACTAATAATCTTTGTTAACCCTAATCTCAGATCTGTATAGACAATTTTTACCCTAATCTCATATTTGAATAGGGACCGAAGAAAAAAATTAAACTAATAATCAGAATAGGGCACCAATTTCTCTACAAAATTGATCTAAATTAAACTAAAAACTGAAAAATAAAAGAAAACAATTTTTACCTTTGTTTGGAAGCAACAACGTCGACAAAGACCAGATCTGATAAATTGGTGGCACAAGATCAAACCCACTCCCCCAATTTCTTCGATTACAGGGACAACCAGAAGAGAACAAAAGTTTATGGCGGGAGGAGAGAGGTAACTATTAGGGGCTGAAGGAAATCAACGACGAAGCCAGAAATCCGATGTGACAAAGTTTTCGTCGATTTCACTCGGATGGTGAGGGAATCAGGAACGAAGAAAAAAACTGAGGTGGCGGCGATTTGCGGCTTCGTTTTCCTCTTCAGCCCTAGAGAAACAAAACTGTGAAAGAAATAGCGTGGAAATGAAAAATCTGAGGTGGAAGGGAAAAATATGATGTGGAATAGTTGTTAAAGTTTTCTACGGGCCAAAAATGCGAACCAAACAACCCCTGAGCGTTTTACTTTTCATGTAATTTATGGTGTGTTTGGGAGTTTACTAAGGGAAGGGAAGGGAAGGTAAACAACGGGAAGGGAGGGGAAAGGAAGGGAAGAGAATTGTAATATGTTGTTTGGGAGTTGAGTAAGGTGAAGGAAAGTAAATATATGTAAATTTACATAAATGACTTTATACTAATAACACATCAGCTCTTTTATTTGTTTAGTAAATATATGTAAATTTACATAAATGACTTTATACTAATAACACATCAGCTCTTTTATTTGTTTTGATGGGGGTAAGAATGTCATTACACCCACTAATAACACATCAGCTCTTTTATTTGTTTTGATGGGGGTAAGAATGTCATTACACCCATTTACCCTCCCTTACCCTCCTCTAAGGCTTGTTTGGATTGAGGGGAATGAGGGTGAAGGGAAGTTAGGAGAACCATTCACCTCCATTCACCTTGTTTGGGAACACTTATGAAGTAAAGTTAATTCACCCTAGTTCCCCTTAGGGTTTGTTTGGATTGAGGGGAATGAGGGTGAATGGAAGTTAGGGGAACCATTCACCTCCATTCACCTTGTTTTGGAATACTTAGGAGGTGAAGTTAATTCACCTCCATTCACCTTGGTTCACCCCCTAATAGTATAAAAATTGTTACCCCCCAAATTGGGGTGTAACCAAGGGGAAGGGAATTCCCTTCCCTTCCCTTCCTTTCCCTTCCCTCCCTTCACTCAGTTTCCCTTAACTTCCCTTCACCCCCTACGAATCCAAACAGGCCTTTAGTTCACCCCCTAATAGTATAAAATTTGTTACCCCCCAAATTGGGGTGTAACCAAGGGGAAGAGAACTCCCTTCCCTTCCATTCCCTTCCCTTCCCTTCTCTTAGTTTCCCGTAACTTCCCTTCACCCCCTACAAATCCAAACAGGCCCCTACCGCCCAAATCGGGGGGAAAGAAAACCAAGCAATTTTACTCTCCGTTCCCTTTCCTTCCCCCTCTCTATCCTCTTTAAAAAAACTCCCAAACAAGATGAAAACTACATTTCTCTTCCCCTCCCCCTTCTACCCTCCATCCAAACAGGGCGTTATAGAAATTGAACAAAACACACCCCTTAATCCTGCTTCCTCACTTCCAGTCTTTCACCGTCCGTGAAAACCAATATCAATCCCGCCCAAATTTTAAAGCGAGCGAGAGCGAAAACATTTTAAAAGCAAACCTAAACAAAACCCAAAAAAGAAAATCTCCCCAGTTCCCTCTATCGCCTTTGATCAAAACCCTACTCTTTCCTAATTGTGCTCGAATCCTGTTTCATCTCCTGCAATTTCAACCCTATTCTAAATTTCTAGGGTTCGTCCGCTCTCCTCCGCTAGAGATCGCGGGTAACGCCTTTAAATCTCTCATCTTTAGTATTTGATCAATCGATTCATCGACTTCTGTAAGAAAAAATGAAATCTTTTGGATGTTCTAGGGTTCTAACTTGTTCAAGATTACTGTTTCTGTCTTTCCTGAATGACGGCAATTTGTATGGTTAAATGTCAAAATGAATAATTTTACGGATCATTATTTTTCTTTTTATTATTAATTTTCCTTACTGCATTTTCAAATATAACATGTGGTATTAGGAGCAATGTGTTATGCTATCTGATGATTAGATGAATAGAGGAGCGTCATCAAGGCATGATTAGCAGTGAAGATTGTCCTGTGGATTTCCTTTGATTTTTATTATATGATATATTAATACTCCATGCACTATATGCAGTAAAAGCAAGTTAGATAAAGGATTTGATTGCGGGGAAAAACTTCCCAAGGTGAATTGGCAGCAGCATGCAGCAGCTTTTGACAACTTCACGTGTCAAGATAAGTACTTGAGCTCTGGTTTCCTCTACTCCTTGGAATCACAAAAACCTCAACCCGAAGGAATGCTGTGTCCAAGGTATACCATGTTTTGCACTTGTGAATTCTTTTTCAGTGTCTCAATGCACAATATCACGGGAATTTAATTTTTTTTATATATACTATCTCTTGTTTGGTTTAAGATATGTTGCAAGCCATGTTATGTGGAAATGTCCAGCTGACCTATGTCACTTGTATATGTGCTAATGCATCTAAAAAAAATAAGAATCCCTATTTTGTTGGAAAAATGTTCAGCTTAATATTTTGCAATGGACTCAAGCAGGTGCGAGAATCCGTTCAATGATTTGGGATTCCCAACTACTGATTTTGTTACTTGGTGACAACCTACCAAATGTCCAGATGTAAACATAGCCAAGTATGCTGTCTGGCTCTCTTTCTCCTTAAGACTGAAGGTTCCCCAACCAGACATATTTTCTTAGTCATAGTTACCACACACTGATCACAATTTGTCAGGAATAATATCCGTACCAAATGTAAGTGTTGGGGTCCAACTTCAGTACCTCACTGTTTCCTTCTCGTCCTCTTGTCTTTCTCTCTCTCATATTCAAATTTCTCCTGCAGTGGTCTTTTGACGTATACATTTGCACATTTAACCTGCCTGATGATGCATTGTGTTTGTTATTTTTTGTGATAATGCAGTTGGAAATATGGCTATAGAAAATGTAGGTTTTGTTTCATTATAAAAGTTAGCCTAGAGTTCAAATGAAGTCCAACTAACTCTTATGAAAGACATGAAATCTATGAGAGTTAGTGTGTGTAACATAACTACATATTTGAAAATATTTGTACAAATAACACTGCCTTTAAGATGGATCCTTGAGCTATAATTCAATGTCTAACTCTGATGGGACATAAGATTTCATCCTATTCTTTTCTCAAAAGTGCACAACTCCTAGACCAGAATCATTCGAACCAATCAAGGCCTTGCACTCTAGAATTAGACAATATTCATTGCAATTTACCTATAGGCAATCTGAATTATTCAATATAAATTTTGTTGAACAACATTTTTTATATTGGCAAAACATTTTAGTTAGACTTATAGTACAAAATTAGACACATTCAAATGCATCAAATACATCTTTTCGTTTAATTAGTAGTCTAATGTTTAACTTAACTGATTATTGTATACATTGATTTACCTCACCTTAACAAGGATCTACTATGTCTCTAGACATCAAATCATTTCGTTTTGGAATACATTTATATACCTAACCTCAATAATGATTTACAGTGTTTCAAGACATCAAATCATTGGTTTTGGTATACGCTGATATATTTAACCTCAATATGGATCTATAGTGTTTCCAGACATTAACACATTTAATTTTGCTGCTGCTGCATTGGCTAGATCTAAAATGGCACATCTAAAGATTTGTTGAACTTCATACAGTATTCTATTTATATTTCAGTAAATTAGCTTGAATCTTGTTTCAAAATTCAAACTCATTCCTTGGCTTATGGTGTACCTAAGAGGCAAATGCAGCTCTGTGTATCAATTTATCTTTGTTATATTGTCTCTCTTAGCCTAGCAGATACTTTGGACAGGAGCCACAAGCTTGAAACTTCGTTACCATGAGATTTGACTATTTGACTATCTACCTGTTAGATTTTGGTTCTACTGTTTTCTGGCAAGTCCCTCTTGCCTTAAATTTTTTGTAGTCTGAAATTATCATCATCGTAACGGTTGATATCTGCATGTCATGTTGTCTTAAATTGTCCAGTTACGGACCTCACTTGAGAAAGAGCTTTGGCAACGATGATAATTATTTAGTAACTTGTCTGCTGCTCAGACATTCTTCTTTTGTGAAAATTCTCAGACATTCTTCTTTTGTGAAAATTCTATCCACAAAAGGAAATTGATTCGTGGATCGATTTTAAACTATTCTATTTCTGTGTAATGTTTCTATGGCTTTAATTTATAATATTTTCTAGAAGAGATTGTGCACAATTTGACTGAGATTAATTTTACTTTTTCTTCTTTTTGCGTCATTAGACTCTGATAGTTATAACTCGTTTTGATACATGAGATATTGAGAAATACATTTACTTATGCTACCAATTACCGGTTGCTTTCTTTTTCCATCCATTCTGTTGGATTTTATTCTTACATGTATGTTCATGATTTTATCCCATTTGATTCTTAATGCCCTTCAGGCCTATGACCTGTAATATTCAAAGAAATGGAAGGCTACAAGGTTCCGTGGTCGAGAAGGTATTCTTAAATGATTTATCCATCCTTTTATATTTGAATGTTTCAAAATTTTAACAAATGAGAAATTTGAAATCATTTCTCATTATTTGATGTTTATCAGTTTTATTGCTTATTTTCTTTTGAGAGAGATTTTCTTCATGCCTGACGATCAAATTGGTTCCATGTGATCCTAATCCCATTGGATCCAAACATGACAGGCATGGAATATTCTTTCCAGAAACCACTTGACATGCAGGAATTATTTAAGACCTGGAATAACGGCTTCAGTTCCTAATCATGCAAATCAGTTCCCCTCCCAGGCGTCAGATTCATGCAATACTATACAAAAAGCACCTCACTTCCAAAAATCTGGAGCCTCAGCTCATGAAAATTTGTATACACATAATTATGGATCTGATTCACCACATGGAGCGAACAATGGGGTTACCACTTCTCTAAATTGTACAAGGAATTCTTTCATGAATGGTGGTATCTGCAATAATAATGTTGATGCAGCTCCAAACGTGGTGCAACCGGGTATGAGAAAAATGCAGGTTCCCTGTGGTTCCTCTAATGAAGGTTTGGGAACCCCTCACAATGCTTCGACTAAGTATGGGGATAAATATGTTGAAGAAAACTGTGAAGATGTTATGAATGATGATATTTTGGAGGTATTTTGTTTGTATTTTGTTTACTTACTGCTAGCTCTTTTGAAGCTTATTACTTGATAGTAATTTAGTGATCATATACACGCTCTATGTGTTATCTTGTTTTATTTTTTTCTCAGAATATTGATGTAGACCAGATAGTTATGGAACACTACCAAAGCAATGGCACACCTGAAGGATCCACATCTAAATATGCGGCTTTTACTCCAATGGGGTTGACAAGTAATGTCACAGGCCCCTGTGAAGAAACCATTCCCTTGGAACTACGTGAAAACTGTTGTCATGGATTCAAAGTATGTCTCTCTATTTTTGGTTTCACCTTTCTGCTTCTGAAATTTCTTTCACTATTATTAATGTGCTTTATATTTCATTATCCAGCTCGGACTTTGTCCAGAAGCAACAACTCATATAAGGGAGATGAAGGACAGACTAATTGCTATATCAAACGATCTTCTAGACAATGTTGAGCTTACTTCAATGCAGATTGAAGATCTTCGCCATGAGCGGTGTGTCGCTATGTTTCATGTTACTCAACAACATTTTTTAGAGTTCATTTGGTCGGTGCGTAGAAGAATCAATACATTTCTTTATGCTCCTAGATTTGCTTCTTTTCAGGTTGCATTTGAACAAACAGATTCAGCAACTTGAAAAATATGCCTTCTGCTCAAACCAAGATGATGAAAAGCACATATCACATCCTATGACCTCGACAATTGCTGCCAAGAATTCCCAACCTGGAACTCCAGTAATGACATCAGGAGTAGATTCATTGAGCTCCTTTTCTCAAGTTCATATAAGAAATGAAGCAGGAAGCTACGGAGGTTGGAGTACTCCAATGCAGTTTTCTTCCATGGATAGGCTAAATTCTCCACTACCACCAGCTGAAAGAGAAATATTTACTCCAAAGCTTCTGGACATTAATTATACTGAAGGTTCTGTTGATCCGAAGTGGAAGCGTATGGACTTTCCATGGACGAAGAAACTTGAGGTTTTCTTCCTTGAAAATAAAAGAGCAAAATTTCCCATCTTTCTTTTCTGTTTATGCTTACTGCATTTGACTCTCATACCAGGCCAACAACAAGAAAGTGTTTGGAAATCATTCCTTCCGCCCTAGTCAAAGAGAGGTGATCAACGCGACAATGAGTGGTTGTGATGTTTTTGTTTTAATGCCAACTGGTGGGGGAAAGAGCCTAACATACCAGGTAAGCTAATGACTATGGCCATGGACTTCATTAAATCTCATAGTAATTTCCTGATATTACAGCGGTTTACTCTTTTGTTAATCTATGGTTAAGTTGTGTGCACTTCTAATTCTTTTCCTTTCTTTTTTGTCTATGTAATACGTAGCATGTTTCGAATATGTACACTTCTTACAGTGTCATTGTAATTTTATACGTTTTACTTAGAGTTTGCATCGTTTTGCTGTATTACGTTTGTATCTGAATTGGTGTATATGTGCTTATTCTTTGTTTTATGGTCCTATTTCGTAAAAGGACTCAAGATGTAGAATTTTTTAGTTTTTGGTCTGAGAGTTACAGATTTAGTTGTTTGAAACACGGTTAACGAGTTATGATTGTTAATGAGTTATGATTGCCTTCTAGTGTTGTGCTGTTGCTATAACCCAAGGAAACAGCTAGAATCTCTGGGAGCTTCGAGATAACTCTGGAAGCCAGTATCACCTGGACTCTTGGGCTGTTTGGTTGGAAAACTCCAGCTAATTCTTACTGTGTAGGTCCTGCACAAAGCAAATGTTAATCACTCTTTTAGGTTATTACGACGGATGTGGATTGTCTACACTGGTTAGGTTATTTGATAGTTGAGCTGGCCACATTTAATAGATTAATGGTCTTCTTTGCCATATTCACTGGGCAAATTGTACATTTATATTTACTTTTTTGCTTGAATGCTAACATTGTTTCTATCTTTATTTGCTGGTGGCTATAAATGTTCACCTCCTGTATTAATATTTGTTATCTTCTATTATAATCTGAAGTTAAAATGCTTTGCAGCTTCCTGCTCTAATTTGTCCAGGAGTCACGCTGGTAGTTTCTCCTCTTGTTTCACTTATCCAGGACCAAATAATGCATTTGAAACAGGTAGAGCATGTTGCATTCTGTTGATTTTTAGATATGACAATAATATTGTGAAACAGGTAGAGCATATTGCATTCTGTTGATTTTTTAGATATAACAATGATATTGTGATTAANCGCCAATATGGAGTGGACCGAACAACAGGAAATCTTTAGAGAACTAATGTCCAGTGTCTGTACATACAAGTTGTTGTATGTTACTCCAGAAAAAGTTGCAAAGTAAGTTTTGTACGTATTTTAGATGTTCAATGCTGGTTTGCATGTTTGGTAAAAAATTAATACCACCATACTATCACTTTTGATGCCTCTGTGAGGGTGGCTAGACCCCTTAAGTATGGTTAGTTTTATAATTTTTTTGTAACTAGCTTCCCTAAGGAAGCCATTTGGAAGGGTGATATTCTTTCAAAGGGTTAACTTCACCTTATAATATGTGCCTCAAAGGTTTATATTAAAATTAGAAGAAATCAATTATCATCAACCGTTTTAACTATTTCTTCGGAAAGAAGAGAATATAAGATAAAAATAATTGGACACAACGAAATCTATGAGTATCTGATAGTATTTGCCATATAAAAAAGTAAATTAATTTAATGAAAGTGGGGTATCCCACCCATATCCGGGCGTCTCTATGAGTGTATAATTCAATATAAGTTTCTGCTGAAAAGTTAATGCTTCTGAAACCATTTCCTTTTGTAATGAGTCAATCAATGTTCAAGTGTCCTTGATTAACCAGCCATGCATAGAGCACTATGTAACCAATCATTACTCATACCTGTGCCTCCTATTGTTGCTCTATCGACGTCTGCTTGGACCTGGTCCCTGGATCCAGCATGCTACCTCATCATTCATATGCTACATTTGCATGTTTGTCCTGTTCAACTTATGTATGCTTTTAAAACTTTCAACATACTATTTAATAGCTACCATTGATACCCTCTTTTCATCTTGCGTTGTTGAAAAACCTTTCTTTAATGTTTACAATTGCCATGTAATCTTTAAGGGAAGTTTTGCTTTGTCTTATCCTGTATTTTCTTTTTTGGTGGTGCAATGACTGAGCACAGTGATGGAGCATGACGTATAGCGGCTACTTGAATTTAGTGAAAATGATCTCTAGGAATGTGGTTCCCATCCAGTACCAAGATTTGGATGATCAAGGATAGCTCAAAAATCACATATTCATCAACTGTGAATGCTAGTGTATACAAACCAAACATTGCAAGTATTTGGATGATCAAAGATAGCTGATACAGAACATAAAAATCCAAAAGGAAAGAAGTTAGCCCTTAATGGAGAGCTAATGGAGAAAAGAGGAATTAGTCTAGCTGATTCCAAAATATGGGATAATGAGCTCTGTTGTTATCGCAGAAGGTGAAATTTAAGAAACCATCATGATTCGCACCTCGAGTTTTTTTTTGGGGGTCTTCTTAGAGTGTTACACTGCTGTTAGCTAAAGCTTCGAGTTATTATGGATACCCTACAATGATCCACGAAGTTTTACCCTGCTCACTACTACCTTACCGATAAAGATGCAAATATGAACAGTGAAAAGAAAGTAAATTTATAAGACTGATTGTATATGCAAAATATTTGTATGTTCTATGTCATGTTTAATGGGATGGATTTCAAATTTCTATGGCCTATTTGTACACTGTGCACTTGGGTAGTGCATTTTTCGCATAGAAATTCTAAAATTATTCTTGCTCCACCGTTACAGTGTTCCCCAATTTAATACAAGCTTATCTGTTTATACATATTTATGCCATCACAGAAGCGATGTTTTGTTGAGGCACTTGGACAGTTTATATTCTCGTGAATTACTTGCTAGAATTGTCATAGATGAAGCTCATTGTGTAAGCCAATGGGGACATGATTTTAGACCGGATTATCAGGTAAGAACAATCAGAGCTCTTTACGCAGTTTATCATTTATACATTTTGGAATTTATTATTTCATTGCTCGTATTTTGTATTACGTCAGGGCCTTGGCATTTTGAAACAGAAGTTTCCCAATACTCCTGTGCTGGCCCTAACTGCTACAGCAACCGCTAGTGTCAAGGAAGATGTTGTTCAAGCTCTTGGCCTTGAGAATTGCGTCATTTTTAAACAAAGTTTCAACCGCCCAAACTTATCGTGAGTGTGATGCAAAATAATTTGAACTGTTAGTTTTCAGCAAATCATTAAGATAAATTTTGCAGGTATTCTATCATGCCCAAGACAAAGAAGTGCTTGGACGACATGGATAAATTTATCAAAGAAAATCACTTTGATGAATGTGGCATCGTTTATTGCCTTTCAAGAATGGACTGTGAGAAAGTGGCTGAAAAATTGCAGGTTCTACCCTTTCTTAAGTATCACTGTAGCCAGACATAGAAGTTCATCTTAGTTTATGATATATTGTTAGAAACACTCTTATATGTCTTCTTCTCTCTTTCTATCTGTGCATCATGTTTAGTCATTTTGTCCCATATATACATCTTTGACATGATACTCTATCAACCTAGTTCAGTCTATTTTTGTATCATTTTGAGATGACTACCTCCTTTCTAGGAGTTGAATCATCCTCCAACAGTCATTGTGCATTGAACCAGCTTTAGGATTGTCGCTGTGGTATGAGTGAGTTAATTGATGGATTTCAGTGGAGGACGGTAGTCTTCTTCCAAGCAGGAGAAAATTCGTAGATGTTTTTCTCTCAGGTACCAAGGTCAAAGAGGAACCCTTAAATTCCAAACCTGCTAGTCATACCATCTAGATATTGTAAACTTCATCGGAATATTTGCTCTCTAACCACACTCAAGCTTATACATTATAAAATAAAAGGTCCTCTTGTGTTAGATTTGAAGGTTTTGAAACCCGGGTCATTGTAGACACCCTTGAGCAGTGGCAGAGGGACCACACTATATCTGGGTCTTTGATTGATATGGTCACGGTATCTGAACCAAAACCTTTTTTTTTATTTCCTCGCTCTATCTTGTTAAACCAACATTTGCCTTCATCATTTCCACTCTCTTGCACTTATCTTGTCGACAACTTTCATTCTTAATGTCTGTTAGAATTAGTATTTGGGTTATTGGGTTAGGGCCCATTAACCTATTAGCCTATTACCCATATGTAACCCTATATAAACTCATGTGAATGAATGGAAGAGGAAAGCTCTCTGATTTCTCACTTCAACATGGTATCAGAGCCAATTTCCAAAACCCTAACCCTACTGCCTCCAAAACCCTAGCCGCCACAAAAAAAAACTATTGTACCTCCGAGCCCTAGCTGTCGTCGTCATCCTCTGTGCGAAGAAGGCTTTGATCTCGGCTGCTGTTCTCCTTCCACACTCGCCGTCATCGGAGATCATATCCTAGTCGTCGCCTCTGTCGCTTGCTCTTGTCGCCGTCGTCATCATCACCTGCTCGAGATCATATCCTAGTCGTCGCTGTCGCTTGCTCTTGCCGCCGTTGTCATCATCGCTTGCTCGGACCGTCACTCGTCGTCCTCAACCTCGACACCGCTGCTCGAGACCGCTGCCCCGTCGTCATCCGAGACCGCCGCCATCATCGATGTCTTACACTAGGATCTCTTCTTTTTTTTAGCCGCTGTCATACGTTGTGATTGTTGGGCTATTTGTTGTGTGATTTTCTTGTTTGGGCTTCTCTGTTTAGGCCTCTCTTGTTTTGACCGAGTCAGAGTTTGTAACAAAAAAAAAAACACGACCTTCGGTTAAAATCGAAACCCAAAAAAAAAATCCGACCTTTGAGTTCTCTTTTTTAACCTTTGGGTTCCTGACTACTGACCTTCGGATTCTCTCCTTTTAACCTTCGGGTTTATGACTACTGACCTTTGGGTTTTTTCTTCTACTCTTCGGGTTCTCACCCGGGTTCTGACCTTCGGGTTCTATTTTGACCTTCGGGTTCCTGCAAAATGACATTCGGGTTTTCTACTCTGACCTTCGGGGTATAACCCAGGTTACTCAGGTTCTGACCTTCGGGTGAGTTCTTTTCTAACCTTCAGGTTTCTACTTTAGACAAGGAGACTGTTACACTCCTGATATCGTACTATCCTGTTCTGTAACAATGACATGATTTGACATCTCTTCTGCTGCTACTACTACACATACTACTGCTGAGATTTCTACCCCGAAAGTCATTTTGGGGACCACCGTGAAGTTAAATGGCACCAACTACCTACTTTGGGCACAAGCCTTCTGCATCTTCATTGATGCTCAGAATAAATTGACTCATCTTTGGGCTCCACCTCTCACATCCACAGATCCCATGTATCCCGCATGGCTCTCTGCTGACTGTTGTGTGATGACTTGGTTTCTTATAGCATGGAAGCCCAGATCAGTAGCAGTGTCATGCTCTCGAGCACTGCTAAGAAAATGTGGGATAATTTAAAAATTATGTACGGGAATGAGAAAAATGCTTCCCGTGTTTTCGAGTTGTATGAACGTATTTTCTCTCTTCAACAGGGTGATCGCTCTATACTCGAATACTTTGGGGAACTGAAGAGTCTGATCGATGAATTAGAAATACATCAGCCCACTGTTACGGATGCCGCAACACTGTTGGGATATCGTAGGGACCTTGTTGTCTCCAAGTTCTTATCTGGTATGAATCCCACTTTGCAGTCTCAGATACGGGGTCAAATACTCGGAGGAGATACTATCCCGTCATTGACTGTTACATTCTCCAGGGTTATGTAAGTAACTACAGGATTGACTACTGCATCTCCATCACCGTCCGCTCCATCACTTGATCAATCTGCTATGTTCTCTGGACGTGACAGAGGTCGTGGTCGTGGTTGAGGACGTGACCGCGACACAGGGGGAGGACGAGGCACCTTTGGGAGACAGACAAGGTTGTTGATAGCGGATCGCGGCGCGTCGCGGCGAGGTACCGCTAAGGCTATTGCGCGCTATTGCGGCGAAATAGCGGCAAATAGTGCACTGTCAAATAGCGGTCAAATATAAATACATTTAAATGTTCTAAATAATAAGAAAAATCATATAAAAATCTAAAAATTCTACAAATGCATAATTGATAAGCTTGTTGTATGAAATATGAATGAACTATGAAGAAATAAATTCAAGAAATATAGCATCTAATTAGTTAAAGGGAAGTCGATTACCTGTTTCTCTGTTGCAGACGAAGCCGCTGCCAACAAAGATGGAGATGTTGTCGTCTGAGCCTGGAAATCTGACGATCGTCGGAGCCTGGAAGTCTGTTGGTCGGAGCCTGGAGGAGGATGTTGTTGTCGGAGCTTGGAGGAGAGGACAGTAATCGTCGGAAGTCGTCGTCAGAGGGCCGTGAGAGAGAGGACAGTAATCGTCGGAAGTCGTCGTCAGAGGGCCGTGAGAGAGAGGACAGTCGTCATCGGAGAGAGAGGGCAGTCGTCGTCGTCGGAGTCGTCGTCGTCGGGAGTCGGGAGTGGGAGAGAGAGGGAAGTCGTTGGAAGTTATC
>NC_033802.1:18581789-18590234 GCF_001876935.1 Asparagus officinalis | reverse complement strand
GTCGGAAGTCGTCGGAAGTCGTCGTCGTTGACCGGAGACGGTGCTGGAAGGAGTCGTCGGGAGTGACAAGAAAGAGAGTCGGCGGCTAGGGCAAAAGAGTCGGGATTTGGGAGAGATTGGCTTTTGAAGAATGAGTTCGGGTCGGGTTTGCGGTGAAGTATCCGCTTACTGTAGCGGGTTTTAGCGGTTTTAACCGCTTTTGTCCGCTAAAACACCGTTTTTTCGCGCAATTCGAGCACATCACGGTTTTCTCCGCTAATTCTCCACGCGATCTCATTAAGCGGCGCGGTGAAGCATCGCGACCGCGATTAGCGGCGCGAAAGCGGCGCTATTTGCCGCTTTTTACAACAGTGGAGACATGTTGACTCAGATAAGACTCTGCGTCAGTGCTGACATTGTGGAAGGACTAATCACACCTTTGAGAAGTGTTGGGAGAAATTTGGTCGCCCTACTTGGGCCCAGACTGCTGATGTTACACCTCTTTCTGTTGATTCTCTGATAACTATTTCTGCCCCCACCACTGTTCAGATTTCGCAAGCCGAGTATAACTGGTTGCGTCAACTTGAATCCTCTCAGAATATCCATTTTGCTACTCATGCATCTTCTTCAGGTATTGATGCCTACATTGCCTCTCCTCACAGGTCATGAGTATTAGATTTTGGTGCAATCTTCTCATATGACAGGTATAAATGATCACTTTGTTTCTTTAAAACTTTCTGACCGGTTTTCATCGGTTCGCATTGCTGATGGTACATACTTTCCTGTTCTTAGTGATGGAGTAGTCCATGCTACTTCATCACTGATCCTTACTGATGTCTTATATCTTCCCAAATTCCCTGTCAGTTTATTATTTATTAGTCAGTTCACCAAACACAACAACTGTAAAGTAACATTCTTTCCCTCTTATTGTGTTTTTCAGGACCTGACAACTGGGATGCATATTGGTTCGGGACATGAGAGAGGATGCATGTACTATTTGGACGATAATATGCCTGCTACTGGTCTTATTACAGCAAAATCTGATCACCCTTTACTATGGCATCAACGCCTTGGTCATCACTCATTATCCAAGCTTAGATCTGTCATTCCTATCCAATCGTCTGTTTCGTCTTTAGGTTGTGAGTCTTGTGAACTGAGTAAGCACCATCGTGCTGCCTATCCGAGTCGTATTGATCACCGCAGTAGTTTTGCGTTTGAGTTAATCCATTCTGATGTTTGGGATCCTTGTCGTATTCCTTTCGTTAAAGGTTATCGGTATTTTCTTTTCTTTATTGATGATTTTTCTCGCATGACTTGGCTATATCTACTAAAAGAGAGATTTGATGTTTCGATTGTTTTTGAAATCTTTTACAACGAAATCAAAAATCAATTCTCCACCTCTATCCGTGTCATTCGTACCAATAATGCCTTAGAATACATGAAAAATAACATCTCTCGTTTTTGTGTAAATATTAGCATTATCCATCAAACTTCATGTTCTCACACTTCACAACAAAATAGAGTTGCAGAAAGGAAGCATAGACACATTTTAGATGTTGCTCAGACCATGATGATACATATGAATATTCCAAAGTATTTGTGGTCTGATGCTGTTCTCAGTGCATGTTTCCTGATCAATAGGATGCTCTCTTCTGTTCTTAATGGTAAAATACCATTCACCTGCCTTTATCCTAACAAAAATCCTTTTCCTGTGGTTCCTCGTGTTTTTGGTTGTACTTGCTTTGTTCTGGATTTGTCTCCAGGAGTGGATAAACTATCTTCACGATCTAGTAAGTGTCTTTGTAGGCTACTCGCGAACTAAAAAAGGTTATCGATGTTATAATCCATCCTCCAGGAAATATTTTGTGTCTGCAGACGTAACCTTTTTTGAGTCGGTTCCATACTTCTCCTTGACTGGTTCACCCATATCTGTCAGTTCATATGTGCCTCTTCCGTCTCTCGCTCCTACTACTGTTCCATTACCTGCTTCGGTTTCTTCTGCTGATGGATCTTCTCCGGGACTACAAAATGCTTCCACTATGCCGTTTGTACCACCACCACTACTGACGTATTATCGTCGTTCAAAAGTTCCTATCCCTCTCTCTGCTCCAGCCGAACAGTCATCTTCCATTGCAGGTCTGCCTCCTAATCCATCTGATCAAGATATTCCAATTGCTCATCGAAAAGGTAAATGATCTTGTACTAATCATCCTATATCTGATTTTGTTTTGTATGACCGTCTTACTCCCTCTTCTCGTCAGTGTGCTTTGTCCTTGTCCTCTATATCTCTACCCAGGTCATATGAGGAGTCCATATTAGATCATGCTTGGAAACATGCTATGGATGAGGAGATTGATGCACTTGTTTCTAGAAGGACTTGGGATCTTGTATCTTCTCCGACAGGCGCTATTGTAGTTGGCTGTCGGTGGGTTTATACATTGAAGTATCGCACCGATGGTTCGATTGATCGTTATAAAGCACGTCTTGTTGCTAAGGGATATACTCAAACCTATGGGATCGATTATCTTGAGACATTCTCTCCCGTAGCCACGTCTTGTTGCTAAGGGATATACTCAAACCTATGGGATCGATTATCTTGAGACATTCTCTCCCGTAGCCCGTCTCAATTCCATTCGCCTACTTTCAAACCTATGGGATCGATTATCTTGAGACATTCTCTCCCGTAGCCCGTCTCAATTCCATTCGCCTACTTTCTCTATGGCTGTTAACCTGGACTGGACAATGTTTCAGCTGATGTTAAAAATGCCATTCTGTATGGTGACTTGCTGGAGGAAGTCTATATGGAGCAATCTCCAGGGTTTGTTGCTCAGGGGGAGAATACTGTCTGCAAGCTTAAAAAGGCGATTTATGATCTAAAACAGAGTCCACGGGCATGGTTTGAGAAATTTAGTACTGCTATATCTGGTGTCGGTTTCAAACAATGTCAGTCTGATCACTTCGTCTTTATCCGACGCACTACAGCTGGTCTGGTGATTCTGACCGTATATGTTGATGACATCCTGCTAACTGGGAGTGACCTTGCTTCCTTAACTGAGACTAAGGAGTACCTTTCACGTCACTTTGTGATCAAAGATATGGAAAAACCCAAATACTTTCTTGGGATTGAGATTGCATATCAAAAGGACCATTTGCTTCTATCTCAAAGAAAATATGTATTGGACCTATTAGAAGAAATAGGCCTTTTGGAGTGTAAGCCAGCAAGCACTCCCATGGAGATGAATGTGGATTTATGGCGTGATAATAGTCATTTCCTAGATGATACAGGCCGATATAGGAGACTGATTGGCAAGTTCATCTATCTTACTGTTACTAGACCTGATATTACCTTTGCAGTAGGAGTATTGAGCAGGTTTATGCACAAACCTAGAGGGGTTCACTGGACTGTTGCTTTGAGGATTCTAGCTTATGTTAAAAGTTGTCCTGGAAAAGGATTATTGTATAAGAAGCATGGACATCTACACATCTCTGTCTTTTCTGATGCTGGGTATGCGGGAGACATAGGAGATAGGAAGTCAACTTCTGGATTTTGCACATTTATTAGAGGAAATCTAGTTACTTGGAGGAGCAAAAAGCAAGATGTTTCTCGATCTAGTGTAGAGGCAGAATACAGGGCTATGGCTCACACTACATGTGAGATGATATGGTTATAGAAGTTGTTGACAGAGCTTGGTTTTACTCAGCCTGGTCCTATGCCTATGCATTGTGATAACCAGTTCGCTATCTATATTACAAAGAATTCAGTATTTCATGAGAGAACTAAGCACATTGAAGTTGATTGTAACTTTGTTAGAGATGCTTGGAAAAAGAAAGTGATCTCTCTTCAGTTCACTCCATCCTCCGAACAGTTAGCTGACATTCTCACTAAAGCTATATCACCTAAGGTGTTTTCTATTCTATGTAACAAGTTGGGCATGGTTGATATATATGCTCCAACTTGAGGGGGAGTGTTAGAATTAGTATTTGGGTTATCGGGTGTAGATACAAAAAAAAAAAATGAACAAGCCCTATAAATGAAACTTAATGTGAGAATGATAATACCTCATAAAATTCAAAACTAATGTGAGGGATATTACCTCATACAAATCAAAATCAATGTGAGGTGTAGTACCTCACATAAATAAAAATTAAGTTGAGGATGATAGCAGTACCTCATACAAATCGAAATCAATGTGAGGTGTAGTACCTCACATAAATAAAAATTAAGTTGAGGATGACAACAGTACCTCATACAAATCAAAATCAATGTGAGGTGTAGTACCTCATAAAAGTGAAAATTAAGTTGAGGATGACAGCGGTACCTCATACAAATCCTAATCAATGTGAGGTGTAGTACCTCGTATAAATGAAAATTAAGTTGAGGATGACGGCACCTCATGTAAATTTGAAAGTCATGTGATCATAAGCCTTAGCTATAAAATCTAACTTGTGGATACCCACCCTCATACGAACATTATTTCAACTTAAAGGGATAAGGGCTCTCCATTTACACTTATTTTAGAAACATGAAAGATAAGCAGATAGACACTTGAGAAATGAAAAGCAAAGAAGATGTTCGTTATGATAAACGAGCGCAACAATCTTGATAAGAAAGTTTCGATGAGGAAGTTACAATAACTCCCCCACCAATCCATTTTAAACACCTGGCGATAACTTCCCCTTGGTTTTTGATATAAATGGAGACCTCATTTGCCATTCGAAAGAGGAGGATAAAAAAAGGAACAACAGAAAAGAGAAAGAAAAGACGGAGAGATTGAAAAGAAAGAGAGACTTAGAATTTGAAACAACAACGACAAGGTCCTCTTTATTTTTTTATTTTTGAAAGGGAGAAGGGCTCCAGACCATTGTCTGGAGATCCAAGAGCCCATCTTCTTTCTTTTCAATTTTGTAATACATTAGAAATAATAAAATTGATATCTCTCTATTGATTCTTGATGTCTATTTAATTCTTTGTTTTCTACTAATTAGGGGTTTCTTTCAACAAGAGTAATTAACAGAAAGAAATAAATTTATGGAAGCATGTACCTCCTAAATATTTTTTTTACAAACAAAGTGATATTAATATGTATCGGAATAAATATTTAGAGATTGCTCTACTCTTCTTGAGATTGGTGTTACGGCTTGATCAAGAAGAGATTAGCCTACTCAAATATTATTATTTCTCTGATGGATACTAGCATCATTTTGAATTTCTTTTACAAACTATACACGTTGGGCATTCCGATGCTTACATCGGGTTAGGGTCCATTAACCCATTAGCCTATTACCCATATGTAACTCTATATAAACTCATGTGAATGAATGGAAGAGGAAAGCTCTCTGATTTCTCACTTCAACAATGTCAAAAATGCACATTCTTGAGCTCATCAAAATTATCTGGAGGAGTAGTTCTTAAACATCGTTTCATCCAAATTTCAGGAGTTGACAAGAACTCGTAATTGCATATTGCCCTGCTTGCAAGTGCGTTATGATCTTTCTCAAAGTACTTATAACGGTCACTTTGATCGATTCAACCCTGGCCAATCGATATAGGCAATGCATAGATTGTAGCAGTTGTTTCTGTATCCAGCTAAGACACACATTAAGTATGTTGACTGTAACATGTACTGTTTGTAAGTTTTGGATAATTGAAATTATCAAAATCAATAGCTCTGGTTGTTTATGGGTCTGTGTTTATTCCTTTTAAATCATATTGTTTGCTTTCAGTTTTCGTTAAGGATATGCTCATTGTTTTAGGAATATGGACACAAAGCAGCATTTTACCATGGTAGCATGGATCCCCCTCAGCGAGCTTATGTGCAAAACCAGTGGAGCAAAGATGAAATTAATATAATATGCGCAACTGTGGCATTCGGGATGGGTATTTATTGCTTCTTTTTCTCTCAAGATTTGCTTAGCAGCTATTAGGCACAGGATACTAAAACATTGTTTCAGGTATCAACAAACCTGATGTCCGTTTCGTCATTCATCATTCCCTTCCAAAATCCATAGAAGGCTACCATCAGGTAACATCCGACCAATATTCACACATTTTGTTCACCTCATTTTCGAAGAGTTACAGGAAAATTGGTGATGGAGGATATTGATTTATATAAACCATTCTTTTCCTCGTTTATAAGGAGTGTGGACGTGCTGGTAGAGATGGTCTTCGTTCATCTTGTGTATTATATTACTCTTATGGTGATTACGTAAGTCAAAGACTCGATGCATCTTTCTTTTGCCTCTTCTACATGTATTTTTGCACACTTGAGACTTAGTTCTGGATGTTATTGTTCTCCTTTTGATGTAGATCCGAGTCAAACATATGCTGACTCAGGGAGTCATTGAGCAAACTCCGTTAGCATATGGTTCAAGACGGGGTGCTTTTACAAACAATGATAGAGTACTGGAGACAAATATTGAGAACCTTTTGCGGATGGTATCTTAATTTAGTTCTGCTATTTTTGCTTTCTCTCCAGGAGGACATTTGCAGAGTATAATTTATTTGGTATAATAACTCTTACAGGTTAGCTATTGTGAAAATGATGCAGATTGCCGACGGCTATTGCAGCTTATACATTTTGGCGAAAATTTTAGTCCAGAAAACTGCAACAAGACTTGTGATAATTGTTTGAAAATGTTGCATTGGATCGAGAAAGACGTCACAGATATTGCTAAACAACTGGTTAGGCATATAACATAATTCCATATCTTTGCCCTTGCCCCTCTAGCAGTTCAACGCACTCTATGTTTAGAAATTTTGTTATTACTTGCTAATTAGATGCCTCCATAAGTTTGATACAAATGTCCGCCTTTATGCAGATTGAACTTGTGAAGTCAACAGGACAGAAACACTCCTCAGCACACATTCTGGAAGTATTTAGGGGTTCTTTGAACCAAAATGTATGTTGCTAATTTAGACATTTTTTTAATTCTCCACTAAGTTGATTAGCCACTTATTCAGATTAGTCTACCATTTAGATAAAGAAGTACAAACACGAGACACTCAGCCTGCATGGAGCTGGTAAACATTTAGCCAAAGGTGATGCTTCCAGGATAATGCGCCATTTAGTTGTTGAGGACATTCTTGTGGAAGATGTCAAGAAAAGTGACCTTTACGGATCTGTGTCATCTATCTTGAAGGTATGAAATCTGAAGATTTTGCACTTTCCGCTTGTTATAATTTGTTTCAGCGTGGCATTTGTCAGCAATTTCTATCCTGTAAGGGTGTTCTGTAATGCTCTTGATTTATCTGCAGATAAATGAGTCTAAAGCATATAGTCTTTTCTCTGGCAATCAGACTATTGTTCTGAGGTAGTCTTCTGGCTTGCCTTTATACACTTTGTTCGCTTACTTGATCAAGATCTTTCTTTATGTATGCATTTATACACTTTGTTCGCTTACTTGATCAAGATCTCTCTTTTAAGGAGCAGAGGATTAGTGAAAGAATTCGAATTCTTCATTTAAGGCATAATAAACATGGTGGATCTCACTGAATTAACATACTTTTATGCATGAAAATTATAATACTTAGCTACTGTCTTCTATCACATTTGACTTAATGGTGCTTGAGAGTAGAGAATATGTGTTCTTGATTAGCCTGTTACTGGGTATGGCTGGCTTTGGTTAAAAGCATCTGCCAGAATCTGTGGCTTGGACTGGACCCTTTCCTAATTTTCACCATTCATCTGAACCAGATATTCTGACACATTGGCCTTTCTATTTACCAAATGGTCAAAGGTCAAGTGGGTTCATGGTTTTCCACTACAAAAAATATTATAAATTTATAATCATGACTTAAGCAGTCCAAAAACTCCAATCCTTTTTCCTCTCCCCGGTTCACATGTTTCAGAGGTAGATTAATCATATTTGGTTTCACATCACCTGACAGTTACACTTGAGAAAGATGATCATTATGCATTTAACTTTGCATGTGTGCCATAATCAATAGCTGTCTAGCAATCCGATTTTCCTTAAATGATGTCTGGGTGATTCACCCTCATGCCTTCCTATCCTATAGGCTGGCTGTTCAAACTCCCTTTCAATGTGTTAAGTTTCAAATATCAGCACAAAATCTAGTGTATATGAACTGAAATTTGTGGATGCCAGGGGTTTAAGTTTTTATGTCGCCCTTTATGTTTATGCTGTGTGTTTATAATATACTTTCTTAAATCATCTGCTTTAACTGTTTCATTTTGTAAATGGATTCTTCAATGTCATTTTCTCTTGCCATGCACTTCTTCTCTGTCTACCATCTTTGGCTCATTAAGATGAAAGGTACCGTATGATTAAAAATATGTTATCATGGCTCATTCATGTTTAAGGTTACTGTTGCTAGCTATTCAATACTAATATATGAAAAGCCTAAAATTTAGGTTTCCTGCTGCTGTAAAGCCGTCTAAGTTGACACCAGCAAAGGGATCACTGCTTCCAGAAAGAAGTCTTGAACAGAATGAAATAAATGCTCAA
>NC_033802.1:18330617-18581779 GCF_001876935.1 Asparagus officinalis | reverse complement strand
ATGGATCTATAATAATGTTAATTTTTAGTATACTAGTTTGAGAAAGAACTTCCCAAGATGGGAATATGACACAAAGGGGTAACAAACCCACAGCCTCTGATTTTTTATTCATGTTTTCTAAATATTGGTTCTCTTCTTTTTGTTGCAGAATTTATCAGCGAAGCTTTATGCTTCTTTGCGTATGCTTCGAACTATACTTGTAAAAGAAGCTGGTGAGGGGGTCATGGCCTACCACATTTTTGGGTAAGTTTTTTCCTTGAGTCCTTTATTAAGCTTATGTTCTTCATACGAAATTTTGACCCCTGGCTCATGATGATTCTTCCGCTCTACTTTAGAAACGCCACATTGCAGCAGATTAGCAAGAGAATTCCAAGAAACAAAGAAGAACTTCTTGAAATAAATGGCATCGGAAAGTAAGATCTTCTTTCTTTACTGTTGATCATACACAAAACACATCATTGATGTAAGAGTGTGACAGCCAGGACTTGTGTCAAGTTTCTTTTTTTTTCCTTTAGATCTACTACAATGTGTCCCCTTTAGATAAGCTGGCCTTTTAACCATAATGCTACTGCAGTCAATGAATATTGGTAGACATCCTATGGTTCATTGCCTTTAATAGTATCTTACTACTTAATAATCCACTAGATTTACCAAACACTCCAGATTATAATCCACTTGGATAATATTCCACAAATGGATTATAATCCAAGTTCCCAAACATGCTCTTAGGAATTTCCTTTATTATATGTTTCTTTTCTTGTTAAAGTTCTCCTGCGTGCGTAGGTATTGTACAAAGTGTATTAAGTATGGGACATTACACCTTTATAATCAATGAGAATGTAGAAAACCTCTTCTTACTTTCTTTTATTTCAACAATGACTGAACATATAATCAAGAATTGTGCAAATAAACATGCTTAAATCAATTTGTTATTTCAGGGCAAAGATAAACAAGTATGGTGACCGAGTTTTAGATACCATAGAATCTACAATCAGGGAGTATCAGAAGACAGTCAAGAACAGTAGCAGCGGTAGCAGCAATGAGAGTGCAGATGCAGCAAAGAGAAGGAGAGAATCAAAAGGGTCCCACTCCAATGCGCTCGATGACGATTTTGCCCCCACCACTACTCAATCCAAGAAACGAGGACCAAAGTTGGGGTCTAATAGTATATCAACAAACTATGAACGTTGTATAGATGTTGATTTGGATGGATATGAAGAAGAGGTTGAGGAGTCTGCTTCAAGAACGAAGCAGCAAGAATCCGGCAGAGTCTTGCCTCGGTGGTCAAAAACAGCAAGCAAACTGAAGAATGGTTCTGTGAATAATTTATTCAAGGATTATATGTTCAAGAAGTAGTCTCATTTCTTGCATTAAATGGATGAAAAATTTTGCTACTAACTTCAAGGTGTGTGGTTTGCTAGATTGCGCCGTTAATGGAACTGTTTAATTTTGGTCGGAGGAGGTTAATGTTAATGGTTCTAGTGGAGAAGAAGCGTCAAGGTGTACATTTTGTATAATATATGAAGATTCTGTTAGAATGCCGCTTCATTTGTCCTTGTGAAAGAAAGAGCTATCATCTTCAGCAATGCCTTCAAAATCTTTCAAGCTTTTCGTCACATTTGCCATCATTTATAGTTATTATCATCCCAATAGTAGAATGATAAGCAATACAGCTCTTGATTGCGTGTCTTCATTTCAGGGAAGATTTTTCTTTTTTCGGCGGAGAAGGTGACGTACCCCGACCTAATTGGCTAATGGGCCCAAAGGTGCTTGATAAACTGGACCCATTAGACTGCTTGACCGGTTTTAGTCATGACTTTACGGGACTGTTTTGTATGCAAACAGAGCTTTTTAGCAGTGAATACTGCGAAGGGATTCATATTTAAATTGGTTGATTTTCCAACATTGTAATTATGAATATAAATTAATTTGTGATTCGTATAGTCAGATGATGCATTCAATTTGGTTGGAGCAAAAATTGCTGCCTCTTAGAAAAAGGAATATATATATATATATATATATATATATATATATTATATAATATATATATAGAATATGGGTATGCTTGGTACCAAGCCATAAAATTTGTGCTTGGTAGTGACGGTGGCACATTATCTCCACTCATTCAAATGGGGGACCACATTCACACATGGGTTAAATGTGGTCCCCCTAATTGAATGAGTGGATGAGAATGAGACACATCACTATCAAGCACAAAATTTGTGGCTTGGTACCAAGTATACCCATTTTTCTCAGATATATATATATATATATATATATATATATATATATTATATATATATATATATATATATATATATATATATATTATATATACTAGCTCCTGTATTCTTACGATTTTTGCATGTGCAGGCATCAGCCCACCCCGCCCGCGCTCGAATCGCGGCATAAAAGTCAGAGGAGGAGGGAGTTCGGCTCCAACTTTCATCCTCTCCTTCCCCACCATCGCCTAGATCGAAACTGCATCCGACCGCAGGAAACCCTCATCGACTGTTTGTTTACGAGCATCAACACATGTCATTGATACCAACATGAAATCAAGCTTGACATGAGAAAATATAGCATTGTAAAAGTGAAAAACATTTCAAAAAATAGCGTTCTAAAAGCAAAATGAATAATTAAAGCTCATAAGACAAGATGATTGGTTAAAAGTGGGCTAAAATGACACAAAAGATAATATGGAGTTTGTTCCTAATCCTTGATAAATTTAAAAAAATATATAAAATAAAGATTAATACTAAATCTAGTATACTTTTATATAATAAAAACATCCACATAAACATATAAAAGTACTAAAAAAGTTTTTAAAAATCCCTTCCAAAAATTCCTAACTTACTCCAAAAAAAACCTATTCTATAAAATATTCAGAGAATAGTGTCTTTCATTTCTTTTGTTTTATTTTTTATTGAGACGTTATCAATCATTCTTCACCTTTATCTTTTTTGATAAAATTAGACTACTTTTAGATGCCAAAAAAAGAATAGTAAAACCTTAAAATAAAAGTTAAATTTATATATCTTAATGAAAGAATATCAAACAACTACTCTTTTTTTTGCTATGTTTTGAAATTTTAGTCACTTTTTCGTGATTTTGAATTTTAAGGGTGTGTTTTGCAAATTTTAAAACTTTGGGAGTGTTTTTAAAAAAATTAAATTTTAAGTTGAGTGCTTGTAATTTTCATGTTTCATATGTTGGTAGTAAGTTTTTTAATGTCAGAATATTTCTTACAACTCTGAATTTTGAGGGTATTTTTTATAATTATTGAAACTTTAGATTGTTTGTTGCAAAATTTAAAATTTTAACGGTCTGTTGATAATTTTGAGATTTGATATGTATTGGTTATAAGTTATTAAATTTTAGGGTTTTGTGTGTTTTTTAATTTTCGAAGGAGTTTTTCAGAATTTTTATAACTTTGAGGTTATTTTTTATAAATTTTAGTTTTTTAGTGTCTGATAGTATTTCTTTGAATTCATCTTTGTTGTTCGCAAGTTTTGAAATTTTAGTATTTCCTAGTGCTTTTTTATTATTTGAACTTTTGAGGGTGTTTTTATAGTTTTTAAAATATTGAGGGTTTCATGTTTGTTGTTTTAAGTTTTGAAACGTCTGGATGTTTTGTGTAATTTTATGCTTTTAAGGGTGTTTTGTGCAATTTTTAAAATTTTTTGGGGTTTTTTACAATCTTTATATATTATAGTTTATTATTTTTTAAATTATTAACCAGTAAGTATGTCACATAAGATTAGGATAGGATATAATTATGATTATAATAAATTAAATTTAAATAAAATATTCAAATAGTCAAGGGTAATATTGACCATTGAAAGATTTTACCGAACTCGTATAATTTTAAAATTTGATATGTATTGGTTATAAGTTATTAAAATTTAGGGTTTTCTGTGTTTTTTAATTTCGAAGGAGTTTTTTGGAATATTTATAACTTTGAGGTTATTTTTTACAAATTTTAGTTTTTTAGTGTCTGATAGTAATTCCTTGAATTCTCTTTGTTGTTCGCAAGTTTTGAAATTTCAGAATTTCATAGTGCTTTGTTATTATTTAAACCTTTGAGGGTGTTTTCATAGTTTTTAAAATATTGAGCGTTTCATGTTTGTTGTTTTAAGTTTTAAAACGTTTGGATGTTTTGTGTAATTTTATACTTTTAAGAACGTTTTGTGCAATTTTTGAAAATTTTTAGGGTTTTTACAATTTTTATATATTATAACTTATTAATTTTTAAATTATTGACCTGTAAGTACTTCACATAGGATTAGGATAGAATATAATTATGATTATAATAAATTAAAATTTAAATAAAATATACAAATAGTCAAAGGTAATATTAACCATAGAAAGATTTTTCCAAACTCATACTTTTAAAGGGAGTATATGATAAAAAGAAAATTATCCCACCAAACTAAAAATGACCTTTCCACAGTGAACTCGCAATGGAAAGGGGTTCTTTGGTTTCAGTCCGTTAAATCTGTAGTATTTTGATATTAGTCCCCTAGTCTCCAAATCTCATTACTATGTTGATATTAGTCCCTCTTAACTAAGGGCTGTTTGATTTGCAGCAGCAGAATATTCCGTTAGCATTAACTTTCAAGGTGAACTAACTTTTAATACCCCTTCCGTAACAAACCGAAATCCAATATCCATATTAAATTCATATCCAATTAAAACCTCAAAACTCAGTTCACCTTATTAGCTCCACCTAGTGGTGCTAAATTGTATCCGTATCCGAGGAAATATCTGTAACTGCATTCGTTAGGATACGTATATGGTTACTCAAATCTATAACCGATAGAATATAGTTACGGATATGCTTTATAGTGAAATATCCGTATCCGTATCCGAAATATCCGAATACATATTAGTCATACTCTTACGATAGTTTCGATTCTTAGATTATGTATTTGTGGTTTATTTTGATAATCAAGATGTCTGCTCTTAACTTTCAGATATAGTGAACATATTAACGAACTCTTTTGTATCACATGAACTATGTTTTTCTCAATACTATCTAGTTTTTTCATATCCGTTTTGTATCCGCATGCATATTCGCTTATATACCTGCATGTATATCTGTAACTGTATCCGATTTTAGCGAATATGGTTATGAATTTTCTTTATCGAGGTATATCCGTATCTGTATCCGTATTCGAGATGGGTACACGGATATGGATATGATAAGCATCATATCCGAGCCGTATCTGGACCGAAGTATCAATTTGGGGAAAAGTAAAGATTTTTGATATAAAAACCCTTTTTCTTATGCTGTTGGGCTTCATCGTTGGATCCAAATCACTATTACCATTTTATGGGCCTCCCATGACAAGAAGCAAAGAGCAAGGGCGACCATATTTAAATGCTCTCCTCCCCTACTGCCCCCCTCCCCCTCGCCAAATTTCTCTTCCCCCATCCCCCTTCATTGGCCCTTCTGCTCTCCCTGTTAATATGACCCGGTCAATTATTGACCAAACAAACTAAGGAATATTCCCTAGATATTATTGAGTTGTTAGCATAACTTCCTTAATATCTGTAGAAAAGGGATTCGTGGATGAGTAGAGGAAATTTTGGAGGCTGATACGATTTGGGGTGGATGTGGTTACTGAAAAGCTCTATAAAAGGAAGGGTTATCTCATTGTTTCCAAAACCCCAAATCAAAACCACCCTCTTTTATCCTTTTACTCCCCTCCTCGACAACCCAAAAAACCTCTCTCCATCTCCTTCTCTGAAGAAGAGGTTGATGCTACTGCTGCTGATTAGGTGGGGCCCATTAATGTTGACAAAGTCAAAGTCTCGATCTAGGGTCTCATCGTCATTGCCGCTAAAGTGTGAGGTGGCGGGATTTGTGGCGTAGCAGGAGGGGGAGAGTAAGAGATTTGGGAGGGAGCATGTATTGTGGTGTTGTTGAGCACTCGCTAGTGGGTGGGCAGTAGGGAGGTCAATTTTGGGGAGGTTAGGCGGTGGTGAGAAATATAGCTGGGTAATTTGAGGAGGAGGATGATAATAATGTTTTTGGGAGGACTTATGGCATGTTTGGATGAAGGGTATAGGGCTGTCCAAAAAGCTCACGGCCCAGGCCCGGCCGGGCTGGGTTCCTGGACACCGGGACCAGATCCGAGCCCGGGCTCGGCCCAGAACAGTGCCGACCGGGGTACAGAAACCAGGCCCGGACCCGGGCCCGGCTGCAACGATCACCAGGGGTGACCAACGGTCACCTGAGGTGACCATTGGGCAAAAATATCCGGGCCGGGCCGGGCATTTTTGACCGTTTTGGTTGGGCCGGTCCGGCCCGGCCCAACCATAATGGCCAAAACGGACGTTTTGCCCCTAACAATGGTCAAAAACAGCTATTTTATGAGAGTTTTTTCGTCATTTGCCTAGGATGCTGCATCTATAAATAGAGGGGGGTTTTCACTTCTTCCCCTCATACCAAAACTCATCTACTTCTCTCTAATACTCTCTTATACAATCTTATACTCTCTTATAATCTCTTATACTTTCTAATCCTTCCATCAAATGGCTTCTGGATCTGATTATGAAGAGCAAAACCTATCTCGTATCGATCTTGAAATGAGTCCTACAACTACTCCTCCTACCAGTGTTAATCCCGAATCTGGTGGTGACGAATCTGCACCAAAAGCTCCTAAAAGACCGAGATCCGATGTGTGGATTTTTTTTGAGAAGATAGACGTCACCAAGAATAAATACGGTAGGAAGGCTAAATGTGCGTTGTGCGGCCAAACTTTCCAAGCTCATCATAAGAACGGCACCAACCACCTCAAACACCATATAGAAAAACACAACAAAGGCCAAAATCCTCAAGATGATATCCGACAACCTATGATTTCCCAATCCTCCTCTTCTGGTAGTCTCGGTAGTTAGAATTATGACGTGCCCGAGTCAAAAAATGCGTAATCAGGTTTATCATTCTTCAAAAACATTCCTTTTAAATTAGTAGAAAATGATGAATTTAAAGATATGTTTAGAGATGGTTTTTATCCCGCATTTACAAAATTTTCTCGTCAAACCTGTCAACGTGATATTTTAAAATATTATCAGAAGGAACAAGGAAAAATAATTTCTTATTTTAAAAATTTAAACTGTAAATTTTCTTTAACTTTTGATATTTGGACATTTAGAGCACAAACTAGTTATTTATGTATCACAACACACTGGATTAAAGAAAATTGACAAATTTCTAAAAGAATTGTTTCTTTTATTACAATTGAAGAGTCACATACTAGT
Source organism: Asparagus officinalis (assembly GCF_001876935.1). NCBI lineage: Eukaryota > Viridiplantae > Streptophyta > Magnoliopsida > Asparagales > Asparagaceae > Asparagus > Asparagus officinalis. Next base: position 18,574,510 of record NC_033802.1, on the reverse strand, counting down.
ATTAATATTGTAAATTTAATAATTGAAGAACTTATAAAACTAGAAATTGATCAAAGAATATTTTTTCTTTCACTAGATAATGCAAGTAATAACAATGTAGCTGTTGATTTTATCAAAACAACTTTGTCATTGCCATGTCATGGTGATCTTTTTCATATTAAATGTATCTGTCATAATTTAAATTTAATTGTTCAAAGTGTATTTACTAAAATTAAACCCATGATAGAAAAGGTTAAAACAGTTGCTAATATGCATAATGCCTCTAAAATGAGAATTAAAAGATGGAAACAATGTTGTAAAAAAAAATTATAAGCCCAAACTAATTCCAAAAGATGTTGACCATAAGTGGAGTTTCACCTATGTAATGTTAAGTGTAGTAATAGATTATAAAGAAATTATAAATAATTTTATAAATTTTTATGCTTCTACTTCTAGCTCTGGTAGTACTTATGGAATAACTGAAGATGAATGGACAATTATGTGTAATTTAAATAAGATGTTACAAGTCTTTTATGATGCTACAATGTTATTATCTGGCTGTTATTATCCAACAATTACTTTAGCTGCTTTACAAATTTTAAATATTCAAATTTTTTTGTCAAATATCGTATAAATGATACTTTTGGAGCTATAATTTTTCAAATGGAGAGCAAATTTAATAAGTATTTTAGGCCTATTCCTCATATTTTTGGTTTGGGGGTTCTTATTGATCCATGTTTGAAGGATATTGACATTCGAAGTTTGTTACAATCATTGTATAGTGGATGAATTATAGACTTAGATGATGGATCCACCCTTACTGCTACTTCTTATCATTTAGCTATTAGAAATTATTTTCAAACATTATATGATGAGTATGCAACTAAACATGGTGTAGCTGTACAACAGTCTACAACTTCGGTGCCTTCGAACACAGGCCGAGGTAAAAATGTAAGTTTTGATAGGTATGTAATGACAGCTGAACTAACTAGTGGATCTGGACTTGGATCAACATTATAGGTTTTCTGAAATAGATGAATATTTATCTACTTCTTTAGTTAAATGTTAAGGAAATGCTTTAGATATTTTGCAATGATAGAGAGTATATGGATCAGTTTCATATCCTATACTTTCTACCATGGTTCGTGACTTACTAACAGTGTAGGTTTCGACGGTAGCTTCAGAATCCGCCTTCAGCACAACAGGACGTTTGATCGACGACCACAGGATATGTTTAGATCCGTATACTGTACAAGCGGTGATGTGCTTACAAGATTAGCAGAGGTACGAGAAGCGAACACAAGGCATTGATCGGATGGTTGTACTTGAAGATAAATTTGAAGAGTTGGGACTAGCAGATATGTATCAAGATTAAACAATATTCATCAAATTATAATTTTTATTTCTTAGATTTAAAATTTTAATGAATTATTTCGAAAACAGTTACAAATGATAGTGATATAGGTGAGTAGATAACAACATAGTTGGGATGTACTCATTTATTGTGATGCGACGAATTTCGAAATAAATTTATACTTGTAAAGGATTTACTGATTATTAATAAAGAAGTTATTTTTATCATATTTTATTTTTATAAATTTTTGTACTTGTAATTTATGTCATTTCAAGTTATTAATAATATGATTGTTTTTTATTAGCATTTTCTGTAATTTTTATGTATATTTTATGACTTATGGGGATTTTTAAAAAATTAAAAAAAATAAAAAAAACGTGCCGGCTGGCGCCGAGCCGCCGGCTTCGCTCAACAGGCCGGGACAAACCGGCCAACCGGGGCCCTGATTTTTTTTCGCCGCGGCCGGATGGAGCATGCTTAGGAAGAGAGATGAGAGAGAGGGGGGGGGCGGGGAGAGGGGGGGGGGGGGGGGGGGGGGGGGGGTGGGGGGGGGGGGGGTGGGGGGCGGGGGGGGGGGGGGGGGGGGGGAGTGGGGGGGGGGGGGGGCGGGGGGGAGGGGGGGGGGAGGGGGGGGGCGGGGGGTGGTGGGGGGGGGGGGGGGGGGGGTGGGGGGGGGGGGGGGGGGGGGGGGGAGAAGAGAGAAATTAATTTTAACTTGTTTAGAGGGAGTTGCTATTTAGGCGGTAGATGGAGGGGAATGTAGGGAAAATTTGAGCTAAAATCTTACACCCCAAATTGGGATGTAATGAAGGGGAAATGAAGGAAGAGAAACTTTTCTCCTTCCTTCCCTTCCATAAGTCATCTCCCAAACACACTGTTAACTAGAGGAGGAGGGTGTTTATGTAATTATTAACCATCTACGGTAGCCAATAACGCGACTATCGGTGGCGGAAGTTAGGAATTTTTCATAGAGGGGCCAATACGAAACTATCATGGAAATATTAACACAAAGCAACTTGGATCACTATTCAGAGTAGAAAGGCCAACTTTCTCAAGTTTATTATCTTCAACCTCTAGAAGTTGATCAACAGCCAGAGTTTTCGGATCTGGAGCAACTTTTTGCTCACTATGATTCGGTTGAGTAAGAGATTTCTTCTTAAAAAAAATTGCCAATAGCAGTTGATTTTATCAAAACCATAAACTACAAATACCATCTTTTTGAAGACCTATCAATCAGAAATATATAAGCTTAAAATAAATTCATAAGAAGAAACTTGTAGCTTTTATTTTTCAGTTTTATATCTAATCTAATACTTCTAATACTATTATAAAAGTGGATTGGGATGTTAAAACATTTCTTCCCAAAATGCCCTCCAAATCTCATACATGCACACATATAAAACACATACATACATACATAAACACATATACACACATTATTATCATCATCTCATACATGCACACATATAAAACACATACATACATACATAAACACATATACACACATTATTATCATCATTATTCATATTTTTCCATTAATTAATTAACATATACACACATTATTATCATCATTATTCATATTTTTCCATTAATTAATTATTGATTATTGACAACAACATGCACTCCAAAAAACTTCCAATTAATTAATCCCATAATCACTTTCTAAGTCTAACGTCTCACCCCTCTCTAATTGATCCAATAATTAATATGTTAGAGATAAGATAACTACCTTGTAACTTACATGCACATATAAATGATCTTTATAATTAGCTATTAATATGTTAGAATAGCTATGCCTTTTATGTGGTCATGTTATTATATTCAGCTAACAGGCAAGCAACTTTGTAACTTCCATGCAATATATATGTTATAATTAATAAATAATCTTTATAGTTTTCTATTAATATGCTAGAGTAGCTTTGCTTTTATGTGGTTTAGTGAGTATTCAGAGAACAAGCTGTTGGGCTTCGAATATGGGAAAGCCAAGTGGGTAGGCAAACTTTAATTCATAACATTCGACCTTTTAACTGCTACGTAACCGTTTAGCTTGTATGTAATAATAACTAATTAAGAGGTAAACCTCTTCTTCATAACATCAAGTCAATGAACTATTGGCCTTCTTGTTTTGATGATGATTTACAAACAATTTACTATTAATGTTGTTTGTCTAGTGTTTGTGCGTGTTTGTGCATTCCTATGTATTGTAGACAAACAACGTAGTTGGAGGATGGATGGATTGCGCCATAACGATCATATCAAATGGAGGTTGGCGGAATTGTGGAGTGAAGCAACGTACAATTCAAGTTAAAGATCAAGTTCAAGCTTCATCCGCAAAGTGTACCAAGTCGAGCTCAATGAAGATCAAGATCATTGCTTGGGTATATTTAGTATAGGTTTATATTATGTGTGTTTAATACTCTAAGCTCAATATCATATACACACACAATATTGGATTTTCTCACAAAATAAGCTATTTTGAGAAAACTTTGTGATATTGTTTTATTGACCATGTTTACTTTATATTCATGTGTTATAATGTTTATGAAGACATTTCATAAAGTTTTAATATGCGTTTAAACTCTTTTTGTCAAAAACACGTTCTTAACAAATTCATATTCATGCATGTTTTTACAAAATAATGAGTTTTCACAATTGAGAAATTAAAATTGAAAATTTATTTTTGTAACATGTTTGTTTTCATGTTTATAAACATTTTGCAAAGTTTCATCAAGTTTGGAATTGATTTGTTATGTTTAATGGAATTTACAAAATCATGTTTTTGTTTGTGCACATGTTCGTGCATGTTTTACAAAACAGATGAGTTTTTATAAATGGGAAGCGATATTCAAGAAATTCTTTCTTTGACATATTTATCTACATGTTTATAAACTTCTCTCAAAATTTTACTATTTTTGGAGTTGATTTACTGTGCCCAATTGATTTTACAAAATCACGGTTTTTAAGAAACTATAAATCTATGTTCAAACATTTATTTCTCTCAACTGGGAAATGATTTTTTAGAAATTCTTTCTCTACCATGTTATTCTATATGTCTATAACCTTTCCACAAAATTTCATATTTTTTGGAGCTGTTTTACTATTTTTAATTGATTTTACAAAACTAAAACGCAGTGCTACAGTACTAGCGGTCGACAGGTACGGTCGTGAGCTTCCAACTATCATCCCTCCATCTCTTGTTATCAAATTGAGAAGTTTTCTAAACTCAAACTCTAGCTTTACATTTATATACTTGTTTGATTATCATTGTTCTTAAGCTAGATTTTATATTTGAGTTTAGTTTGATTTTGATTTTACTCATTGTTACACACACCCACATTGAGCTTATTGTATCTTTCATACATAGTATAGTTGGGTGGTGAGAGATTGTAACTTTGAGTTGTGCTTTAATTGTGTTCTCATCCATATTAGAGAACAAATTATATTTGTTGCATTGTGAGATTGTTAGGTTTTCGGTGAGCTAGAAACCGAGTGCGTTGTGAAGTTTTCTGTGAACTAGAAAACCGAGTGTGAGGAGTGAACATTGTTCGGTGAGCGTTGAAAACCGACACTGTGAGGTATAAACGTTATTCTGGTGAGCGTAGAAAACCCGGTTGTGATAGTGGATTTCTCCCCGGGAGTGGGGAGCGGAGACGTTGGACGGAAGCTCCAAACTCCGTGATCATATAGTGTGTTTGAGTGTGCTTTGACGTTCATTTATATTTATGTTCATATCTTATATTGCCATTATCCATAGCTCATTATTTATATGATCCATTATCTAGTTCATATTGTTTACCCCTTATGTTAGTTTATATATCCTTGCATATATATATAATTCATCATATAGGATATATCTCATTGTTTACATTGCTTATCCTAGCTCATATATCTTGTGGTATTTCATACTTGCTAGGATAACTTGTTAATTAATTTTAATTGGCATTTAATCGGATTAGATTAGCAAAAGACCCTAATCACCCCCCCTAGGGTCTAACAATTGGTATCAAAGCTTGGTGCTCTTTGATTTAAGGTCTAATCGCCTTGAGTTAAAGATCCAAGTTATCTTTTTGTGCTAATCTTGTTTTGATTACATTTGTATCTTGCTTGCATATTTTTATAAATTATGGATATGAATGATGCATCTTGTTTAGGCTATGATTCTAGTGTTGCTCCTAAATTCAATGTTTTCCCTTATGCTCAATGATGTTTTAGATTCAAATTATTTGTTCAATCTAAAAATATCGATTTATGAAAAATCATTGATTGTGCTTATATTGTTCCCACATTGGAGAAATCCAATTGGAGCAAACATGATAAAAAAATGTTTATTATGAACAAGCTTATGTTAGAATTTTTATTAAATGCATGTGATTTATTTATGTCTAACAAGCTTGATTCTTTTGATAGCGCTTATACATTATGGAAATTTATAGAAGCACATCAAGGAGACTTGGAGGCGATCCGACAAGCTTTGGAGGATCCCGCTTCAAGTTCTAAAGGAGCTTCATGCACACGAGCACTAGACGATAGCCCTAGTGAGGTTTGCGAGTTCGAAACCGATAATGATTTATATAGTGATGAACTTGCTTGTGCTAGTGATAAATTATTGCATGCCTACAAGAAATTACAAAATGATTTCATTGACTTACAAAGCAAGCATGTAATTTTAAAATCCGATCATAAGTCTTTAGCTTCTAATTTTGATACAATTTCTAATGAGAATATGATCCTTAAAGAAAATAATAAAAAATTAAAATTGGATCATGATTCGTTGCTTTCAAACTTTGCTAAGTTAACTCATGAAAGAGATAATGCCATACTAGAAGTAGTAGCTATTAGAAATGAATTTGATAACCATATATGCTCTACTTCTATTATCAATGATATTGTGCATAATGATGATTTGAATCTTGTTAAGGAACGCATATCATGCTTAGATTCAACTTTAAAAACATGCATTGATAACCATAAGAAACTTATGGACAAGTGTGCTAAATCTAGTACTAAAAAATCACCTATAAATTATGCACACTTGTATAGCAAAGTTTATAAATGCTCCATTTGTGGTCGTAAAGGCCATTTAGCTAAATTTTGCTATAATGCACAAAAACATAAGAATGTTAATCCTTCTTGTGCATCTCATCAAGTTTCTTCATCACATGTACACACACATGCACCTATTTCTCATCATAAGCATGCTCACGTGTATCATTGTGACTTTTGTGGTAGAGTTGGTCACTTAGCTAAGTTTTGTTTTGATTTGCGAAAAGTTTATAAATCGCAAAATATTTCAAGTAGACCAACATTGTTTCAAAATGTTTCTCATTTGCAAAATAATCTTAAAAGACCATCTTTATTTACAAATGTTCCTCGTGCACATTCACATGGTCAACATAATCAAATGTATCCTCTTCATTGTACTTATTACAATCGAAAGGGTCATTTGCATAATTATTGCTATGACCGGACCCATGCACTAAATGCGCCCAAATGAGTTCATAACCCAAGGGCTTTGAGCTTTAATGATAGGGGTCATGTCCCTAAACAAACCAGCACCAAGAATACTTGGGTGCCAAAATAATTTTTTAAGCCAAGAATTTTAGTACTTTTATTTTTTTTTCTTGGTTTTGAAAAATATATTTTAAACTTTTATGAAAACAATTCCTTTTATTGGTCAAACTCTTTTGTTTTCATGATTATTAGAGTTGCCTCTCTTGATTTTTGAAAATCAATGATGATTTGGTTTTATGATTTAAATTTTGATTTATGATTTCATTTGATTGATTTATTTTCATTTGAAAACATTTTGCATGATTTTCATGTTCCTTTTCTTTTGATTTCATAAATCTACTTTTGATCTTTATGTTTTTGTTAATGAGACACTATTCTCATATTGACATATTTATATGTGTTCTCATTATCTTTTTGTATGTGAGTGGTGTTTAGCATATTTTTTCATCTATGCTTGCTCACATATGTTTTGCCATGATCTTCACTTCATATCTTCATATGGCATTTTGATAGGGGGAGCTATTCTCTTTTCTATTTTTATTTTTATACTCACCTATGCTTATTGATAGGGGGAGCTTTCGCTCTCTTAATTCTTTTGTCCCCTTTTTGATGTTGTCAAAGGGGGAAAAATATTATGAGTATATTCTTTCTTGTTTATATGCATGTGAATTATAATTTATATATCTATTTCCTTTCATGCATATATCATTTTTGTAAATTGATTGTCATCATCAAAAAGGGGGAGATTGTTGGCCTTCTTGTTTTGATGATGATTTACAAATAATTTACTACTAATGTTGTTTGTCTAGTGTTTGTGCATTCCTATGTATTGTAGACAAACAACGTAGTTAGAGGATGGATGGATTGCGCCATAACGATCATATCAAATGGAGGTTGGCGAAATTGTGGAGTGAAGCAACGCACAATTCAAGTTAAAGATCAAGTTCAAGCTTCATCCGCAAAGTGTACCAAGTCGAGCTCAATGAAGATCAATATCATTGCTTGAGTATATTTAGTATAGGTTTATATTATGTGTGTTTAATACTCTAAGCTCAATATCATATACACACACAATATTGGATTTTCTCACAAAATGAGCTATTTTAAGAAAACTTTGTGATATTATTTTATTGACCATGTTTACTTTATATTCATCTCTTTTTGTCAAAAACACGTTCTTAACAAATTCATATTCATGCATGTTTTTACAAAATAATGAGTTTTCACAATTGAGAAATTAAAATTGAAAATTTATTTTTGTAACATGTTTGTTTTCATGTTTATAAATATTTTGCAAAGTTTCATCAAGTTTTGAATTGATTTGTTATGTTTAATGGAATTTACAAAATCATGTTTTTGTTTGTGCACATGTTCGTGCATGTTTTACAAAAAAGATGAGTTTTTATAAATGAGAAGTGATATTCAAGAAATTCTTTCTTTGACATGTTTATCTACATGTTTAGAAACTTCCCTCAAAATTTTACAATTTTGGAGTTTATTTACTGTACCTAATTTCCCTCAAAAGTTTACTATTTTTGGAGTTGATTTACTGTGCCCAATTGATTTTATAAAATCGCGTATGTCAGCAGTTTTTCAGAAACTATAAATCTGTGTTCAAACATTTATTGAGTTCATTTACTATTTTAAATTGATTTTACAAAATAGTTGCGCACTGCTACAGTAACTCCGGTCGACCGGACCGGTCGACCGGAAATGTCTCTGGACGTTGGTTACTGTAGCTAACGGCTATAATTCCCAGATTTTGATATATCCGTTTTTTTGTCTTTTTGCTTGGTTTTCTTGGGTTTTTGGGCTTGTTTCATGAGCCTATATATACTCCATGCCCTCATACTTCTAAGGGTACTCAAGAAATGTTTTAAACAAGTTTAAAGAGTTTTAAACAAGGGTTTAAGTGTGTTTTAGTGTTTGTTTGGTTTGAAGATTGTTTTCACAAGTGGAGGAGATCATCTTCTTGTTTGGGCTCCAATCTCCATCTCTCCATCTTGTCATCTATTGGAGAAGTTTTCTAAACTCTATCTAGCTTTACATTTGCTTAGTTATTTGATTATCATTCTTTAAAGCTAGTTTTTTATATTAAGTTTAGATTTGATTATATTATCTCATTGTTACACATACCCACTTGAGCTTATTGTATTTGCATACATAGTATATTAGGGTTGTGAAAGATTGTAACATTGAGTTGTGCTTAATTGTGTTCTCATCTATTGTAGAGAACAAATTTATATTTGTTACCTTGTGAGTGTTGTAAGGGTTACCGAGTGTGAGGAGTGAACTTTGTTCGGTGAGCGTTGAAAACCGACACTGTGAGGTGTAAACGTTATTCGGGTAAGCGTAGAAAACCCGGTTGTGATAGTGGATTTCTCCCCGGGAGTGGGGAGCGGAGACGTAGGACGGAAGGTCCGAACTCCGTGATCATATAGTGTGTTTGAGTGTGCTTTGGCGTTCATTTATATTTATGTTCATATCTTATATCGCCATTGTCCATAGCTCATTATTTATATGATCCACTATCTAGTTCATATTGTTTACCCCTTGTGTTAGTTTATATATCCTTGCATATATATATAATTCATCATATAGGATATATCTCATTGTTTACATTGCTTATCCTAGCTCATATATCTTGTGGTATTTCATACTTGCTAGGATAACTTGTTAATTAATTTTAATTGGCATTTAATCGGATTAGATTAGCATAAGACCCTAATCACCCCCCCTCTAGGGTCTAACATGAACCTCCCGCTCACGTCTTGAAGATAGTCTCCTTTTAAAATCAAACTATGAACTTCATCTTGATGAGACATTCATCATTCCATTATGGTCTTCGACATAGATGATAAGACACCTTGAGGATTTGACTTAAGACTGGATTAGTACAAGGAATGGGGAAGAATTGCTCATAAAAGATCAAGGGGCTTCTCATGCAATAATGTTTATTAGATTAGTTTGTTTTTCTTCCCATTCTAGCCATGAGCATTTAGCGATCCAAATTTTATTCTCATTCCGACCCTGATATGGTATCAAGATTAATTAATGCTTTGTTATTTTTTCTTTTGTTTTGTAGGTGGTTCTCATGTGGAAAGTTTAAAAATCTTAGATTCCTTCAATTGCAAATGGATTATGGAGTTCTTTAGTCTCCTTCACAAGAAAATTTAAGGTTAGAAAATATTTTTCCTTCTTGTGGTAATTTGCAGAAACCTCTTTTACATTTTTCTCATTATTATTTATTTGTTTCAATAGATAAACTACATCGTTCTACTAGATTTATGCTAAGTGATTTTTGTGAATTAAATTTATGTGTATCGTCTATAAATCTAGCTTAGCAGTATGAAGTTCTATATTCTTCTTTAAAAAATTATGGAGTTTTAAAAGATATAACAATTATCAAAGGGCTAGCATATGGTTAATTTTACAGTGAAGGATGTTTGCGAGTTTTAAAAGATATAACAATTATCAAAGGGCTAGCATATGGTTAATTTTACAGTGAAGGATGTTTGCACAATTCAAGTTTTTATTGTTAGGGAATCACGTTGTATTATCTCATTAATTTATTTTCAAAATTAACATTACAACATAAGATCAAGTATAGGGTTTTATGTTAGGGAATCACGTTGTGTATGATATTATACACATATTTTCATAAAGAATATTAGCTATATTAAATTTAAAAAAAAATTATATTTCTTTGTTTAGAATCTCTTTTGTTAGAAGAAAAGGAAAAAATTCTTAAAATATAGAGAGTAGTTTATATTATATATAATATTTTTATTATTGTAATGATATTATTTATCTAGGAGTTCTTCAAATTATAAGTGGTTACTAGAGACAGAATCTAGGAAAATGGTGTACAAATATTCTAATTAAAATTTATTATTATCTCGATGAAATCTAACCTTGACTTTAGTAGACTTTAATCTATATAATTTTAATATGCTCTATTCTATGGGACCAAACTTTAAATTCTAGACTAATATTTCAAGAAAACATAAACCTCTTATTTTGTACCAATATGAGATTCTTTGTGAAAATACAAGTTGATTTATATGACTTCAAATGAACTCGTAATCGACACTAAAACTTATTTATTCTATATATTTTATGTAAGAGACTCTCATTAATTGAATAATTAATTGAAATTTATTTATTTGAATAAATAATAATTATGCCCATGTGCAACACACATGCACTATACTAGTACTATTATAAAAGTAGATTGGGATGTTAAAACATTTATTCCCAAAATATCCCCAGCGCATCCATCCATACATATATTAACATACATACCTCTCATTATAAATGTGATATAGGGCACATACATACTTGATATGATACATAGTATTATCTAATCTAATATATACTATTATAAAAGTGTGTTGGCATGTTAAAACATTTAATATTATAAAAGTGTGTTGGCATGTTAAAACATTTACTATTATAAAAGTGTGTTGGCATGTTAAAACATTTTTTCCGAAAATGCCCTTTAAAACACATACATGCTTATATAAAACACATGCATTCATGCATAAACAATACCTCATACATACATAACCCTCAATTAAATGCATTATTATAACCTCTCATTAATATATTAGTCTCTTATAATTCTCACTAATTATCACTACCATAATTTAGTACGTAAACAAAATCATAGTTTATATTACACTACAACAAAACATAAATAATAGTTTTGATTCAATATTATAATTCTAACACTATTATTTTAAAGAAGAATATTACACTACAGCAAAACATAAATACATTATATTATTAGTACGTTGATTCAATATCTATATAGTATACTATAAAATATGAATTATGATAAAATACTATTATTTTAATTTTTTCAAAATAATATAAATACATTATATTATTAGAACATTAAAACTTTTTTCCCAAAAATATCCTCAATAATAACATCAATTGACAACAAATAATACTATATATCTAATACATGTGCTTATATGCGCTACATATTAATGTACCCTATTTGAGGTCAAAAAGGACAATATCTAGGTGGTTATTCAAAGGGATGATCTTTAAATTTCATGAGGAATTGAAAGGTGAATGCATAACGTTAATTGAAGCTTAAGGGTTTCATTTAATAATAGTCCCTCTCTACTAACGTTAATTTACACCTAATTATGAGAATTCAAATTCTTATTCACTTGTAATAAAAATTGAATTGATGTATTCAATCATTTCTATAGCGAAAGTTATATGTATATGTTGTTTGTATTTGGATAAATATTAGCTCAATAAGGATAATTAAACTTTTCATTATCTTTTTTTTTTTCTAAAAATCATCATAATCTTTCGGACTCCACTAATTAAGCTTTTCTCAATTTATTAACACCTCATAATTACTTATGAAGTGTTGTCTTAATTCAAACCTCTTCCTCTCCTCCATCTTATAACCGGCAAACAATCAATCTATAAATACGATCTCTTACTTCTGCCCTCACAAATCCCTCGTCTATCATGAAAAATAAGTTTCTCCTCCAATATTAAGCTCTTGCCCTCATAATCTCTCTTTCTTTCACTCTCGCAATAGCCCACGAGCTCTCGCCAACAAACTCAATCAACCTCTATTTGGTCTCATTTATCGATTTCCTTCAAGGATGACAACGTTAGCCTCTGGGCTACTGGAGCTTACTATACATCTAAAATTAAGCTCCTGCTGGACCTTGAGTTATCGGCATGATCCATCTTGATTGAATGTTAATTTTTTTTTTGTTTCAGGAATTGATTTTAATGTGATGATAAAGATTTAACCTTTTTTTTACTTTGGAGTATAGTTTGGTATTAGATAAATATACAAAGCAATTGAAAAGTTAGTTTAATAATATATAGAAGCACATGCAAAATAATAGTATTTATGTTTTTAAAGAAAAAACATACATATTTTATTTATCATAAATATGCATTCAAAATCAAAACATAAATACTATTATTTTAATAATATATAGAAATAAAAATTTAAAAATAATAGTATTAGAATTATAAGATATAAACTATTCTTATTTTATATTATATATAAAATGATAGCATTCGGAGGGCAAAACATGTATGTTTTTCCTTTAAAAACATTTAGTATGTAAAATCATAATTATTTTAATAAATTATAAATAAATAATAATTATTCAAACTATAATAATTAATCATATAGTTATTTATACATATTTTTATCATATAATTTATCACTTAAACAAAAAATAAAATGAGTATGCTCTTTGAACGTGCACTATACTATCATAAAATGTTTAAATTATGTAACTTTCTCGCGTGTAGTCACATTTTTTGTTTCTACATGTATTAATTAGTGTTTTTCTGCTATTTTATTTGTTGTTTTAATTTTTCACAAAAGGAGAAATCTTATTACACAATTTTATTTATTAACACATAGTTTTACTATTCAATAAAAAAGCGAAACTTAAAAACATGTATGTTCACGTGCAAAACACGTGCATTATACTAGTACTATTACAAAAGTGTGTTGGTATGTTAAAACATTTCTTTCAAAAATGCCCTCCAAACCACATACATGCATCCATAAAACACATACTTACATACATATAAACACATACACCTCCAAACCACATACATGCATCCATAAAACACATACTTACATACATATAAACACATACATATACATGCATACATTCTTAATAATGGCATAACTCTCCTATTAATTGTCCACTAATATTTAACTTCTATTTTTTGTAACCCCTCCACTAATCCGATATTAATATTATCATAATTTTTTTTAAAAGATTGTAAGTTGTATTGGACATAATAGCCGAGAATTGAATGCACACACATATGACAAACTAATAATATACGTTTCAATTTGCAAACAAAGTGTCAACTTAAAATGCTTACATGCATACATTCTTAATAATGACATAACTCTCCTCTGTGCATTATTTAATTAAAGTGGAGTTATATATTGTTGAATGTAGAGGTTATGATACAGAGATACAAAGACCATTAAAATTTTATAAATTTATAGAAAATACAGAAACTTCATAATTTTTGTACAATCTCAAGATTAAATTTTTTTGCAAATAAACTCCTATATAGTTCAAAACTTAAATCTTAAGAAGATTGAAAGAAGTATATGATCTAAATTGTAAGAAAATTACAAATAAGTCCTCAAATGTTGTTATAATTATATTCAAAATGAAACTCTTCCATTAATTAAATAATGAATTGTGTAAAGTATTACAACATAAAACAAATATGTCCACGTGTTCACTATTATAAAAGTGAATTGAGATGTTAAAACATTTCTTTCGAAAATGCCCTTTAAAACATATACATACATACATACATAAAATACATGCATCCATACATAAACCATAGCATAACCCCCAATTAAATGCATACTCATAATATATAAAATACATGCATCCATGCACCCGTACATAAATTATAGCATAACCCCCAATTAAATGCATACTCATAACTCCCAAATAATTTTATTTTAAAAGTCATAAACGTGCAAGTCATAAACCCCAATTAAATGCATACTCATAACTCCCAAATTATTTTATTTTAAAAATCATAACGTGGTATAAATGGTTTTTATTTTATGGTAATCATAATATTTAAATATAACAGTTATAATAATAACAATAAATTAAAACTCAAAACAAATGCACTTTTAATTATGTACTAAATGTTGTTTAAACTTTTGTAACCTCCCATCATCAAATTCGGTTATGGTAATAGCAAAAGGAAGGAAAGACCATTGAAATTCACTCATTTGACTGTTACCGAATCCAAAGAGCCTGCTTTTTTTATTTATCATAATAGCCCTTACTTACAACCTATATAAATTCACTCATTTGATGATTTAGATTTACACTCACCTCTTATAACCCTAACATCCTATACTCACCCCATAGCTTTACTATGATATTATTTGGATGATACAAGCTCGCCAGTGAAACCATTATCCCTTCAGAAGAGATAACAACAAAGGGGGGTGAAGACGATTGAAGTTGTGATGAGGAAGTACTGAGCTTTACTCGGATTATACTTTATAGTGATGTGATTGTTAGACTGACGACTATATGCGGATTGAGGATACGATTGATACAAGAAAATGTGGAGAATTCAGATTGAGGCTAAAGTTTGAGGTCTAATTGGGGGGGGGGGGGGGGGATGAATTTNGGGGGGGGGGGGGTTAATGAACTTTTTTTTTCTATTTTATTTTGTTATAATGGATTTTATTTTGTTATAATGGATTAACAAAAATAAAGATAATTAATATAAACTGGAATAATATGACACACTTAACATAAAAGTAAAGAACAAATTTGAATTTTTGTCTTTTGGGTAAATTTTTTTATATAATAAGTATATTATAACCTCCCTAATGTTAAAACTATATTCTAAATTTGCACATAAAACTACGAATAGTTATTAAATGCTATTCATTATCTTAAATTATAAAGTAAATAGAATTATGTCTTTTAAGATAAAAAACTTGTATCTTTTGGGTATTCCATGATTTGTCAATATTCACAAAATAACCCTTAACTTTTTCACAAACAACCATGGATCTTTATAATTTTCACAAAGACCATTGAAGTTTCATAAATTTATAGAAAAATACAGAAACTTCATATTTTTTTTACAAATAAACCCCTATATAGTTCAAAACTTAAATCTTAAGAAGATTGAAAGAAATATATGATCTAAATTGTAAGAAAATTATAAATAAGTCCTCAAATGTTGTTATAATTACATTCAAAATAAAACTCTTCTATTAATTAAATAATGAATTGTGTAAAGTATTAGATCATAAAACAAATATGTCCACGTGTCCACGTGCAATGCACGTACACTATACTAGTACTATTATAAAAGTGGGTTGCCATGTTAAAAAATTTCTACCAAAATGCGCGCAAACACATCCACTCATACATACATGCTCAATTTTTTTATAACCTAATTATTTCTTGCTCATCCATGTATACATACATACAGACATACATGTTCAATTTTTCATAATCTTCCAATTGTTTGTGTAGGGGTAAAATTTGATTTCCCAAAATAGGGGCTTCGTTTGTATTGATAAAAATAGCTTATTACAAACAAATGAATCAAAATTATAACAGAAGTGGAGGGAATGCCCTCCTTGTTTAACTTGGGGACTTTGGTTGCGATAGGACGTCTCGCTCAGTTCTCGCATTGAACTTACTTCCCTTGGACGATTCGATCGCAGTTACAGGAGAGCTTCAGTACGCAGTGGAAGCTCATGTTGGTCGAGTTCGGGTCCCCGAGCTCTCTGGTGGTCAAGGCTGAAAGCTAGAAGGAGATGCTACGGTGCAAGAATAATGCAGTGATCAGTTCCTTAGCTCGATCGGGAATAGAGAGCTGGTGGTCCAATTAGCTGACTGAATTAATCAATAAACTGTAAAGACACGAACCTTGAACCTCTTTCCTGTAGCCAAGAGATGCTCTTAAGTAGAGGAGAGATGGCGTGGTCGCTCCCTTGGATCATTGGATGTGACCATGTACTGTTGAGAGATGCCATACTTCTCACTTGTACTGTAAGCGGCTGCTTGATGAGCTTGGAGTATTGTGCTCCTTCCCCTCATGTCGCGGGACATGGGAAGGCCCATCCCTGTACATGATATTATGGCTGCCAGATACTTCGACGAGTTTAGCGAGCTTGTTGATTGCCCGGCTGGTTGCTTGAACCCGTAGGCGAATCCCAGTGATTTGGATGAGCTTGACTCGTGCAAGCAAGTCTGGCATGCAGGCGAGGCGTGGATTTGACTGGTCATTCGTACTGTGAGCGGCTACTTGATGGGTTTGGAGTACTATGCTCCTTCCCCTCACATCGCGAGAAGTGGAAAGACCCATCGCTGTATGTGATATTGCGGTTACCCAGCACCCAAGTGAGTCTGGCGAGTTCGTCGATTGCTTGGCCATACGGGTTGGTCTAACTCATGAGTAGACTTGACCCGTGTAGGCGAGTCGAGTGTGCCAGTGAGTTTTAGGTCGCCTAGCAGGTTGTCTGGACGTGCAGGCGAATTCATCAACCGCGTGGTCTTGACTTATATTGGCGAATCGAGCACACGGACGAGCTTCCCTCGTGCTGGCGAACTCAACTTTTGAGTAGATTTGACTTGTGCATGCGAGTTAAATAAGTAGGCGGAATTCAGGCCTTTCTGCGGTTAAAGCAGTTTTCACCGCCTACAGTTTGCCATTAAATTTTTATTTAACCACCCATTCATAACACTCCTCCACTATCTCATGGTACACTAAATATAAATTTATTTGCACTAATGATAAAAAATATTATAGCTATTCATCTCCTACCAAATCACTTTAAAAAAGTGGTTTGCCATGTTAAAATATTTCTACCCAAAATACCCTACAACACATCCGTTCATACATACATGCTTAATTTTTTATAGCCTCCCCATTGTTTGCACATCAATGCATAAATACATGAAGACATGTATGCTCAATTTTTTCATAACCTTCTAATTGATTGCCGTCAATTTTTCAATTAAACACCCACTTATAACACTCCTCCACTAACTCATGGTATACTAAATATAACTTTATTTGCACTAATAATAAAAAAACATTATAATTATTACTCTCCTACCAAATTACTATAAATAAAAATAACATTTTATCAAATTTCTCCAATCAACATTCCAATTCATAATTAAAATTTAGATTGTGAAGAAAAGAGGTAAATCTAGCTCCCTTTGTTGATCGCGACTTCAGCATTCTTAAGCTCATTTTCTCTACAATCTTTATAATTTCCATGTTCTTTTCTTGATCAACACTACTATAGACTAAGATTTAAGGTGTTCAATTGTTTTTTGTCATTTTTTTGGAGATGATGTGAATACATGCGATTCATTTAATAAATAATAATTAAAGTTTTTGTTCATTTTCACATACTATTTTGGTATCAAACTATATTTGTGCGACATTTTGTTAACTATGAGTTTTTTAATGATTCTTTACATGATTACTTGCATTGAATTAAAGAAGCAAAGAGAAACTCCTATTTTAATTATGTAGCTTATCAGTTGAGGCTGAAATTATTCTATATTAGTAAATTAATTATAATTAATTTAATAATTTAAGTAATAACTAAGTTAATTTAATATATTATAATGACATATTCACATTAGATTCACTAAAAATGTTGGTGGAATAAAATTGAATGATGAAAAAAATAAAAAAATAAAAAATAAGCATATTGATAATTTTACAAGGTCCCAAATCAATTTATCTTTTTTATCTCTGTTTAATCTTTGATTAGAAGAATTTGGTTTGTTGTTTAAACTTTGAAACTAAATGTTGATTTGATTGACGAAGAATGATTTAATCTCTTGCATTGGCGATCTGTTTTAGCTTCTAAATTCTTATATCATGACATTTTTATTGAAATTCATGAAACTAAAAGTAGTTATTCATTCAGTGAAATTATGCAAACAACTAATTAATTATAAATTTTGAGTCAATAAACTAGCATTTCAAAAGCAAATTAGAGTAAGTTATTTGCTAACTAAGAAATTTTTGAACTTGGGTTATTAGATTTATTATGAATTTTTTTTATTCTATGGAAATGTTGTTTACTGCAATCCATTAAACTATTGCTTAATGTCGATCTAGATCAATGACTAGGTAACAAGAGGAAATATATAAGACTATTTTTTCAAATATATCTACCAATATCATAAGTTTTTGGGTACAATAGGAAGTCAAGAATACTTTGATTACTAAATTGGCTGTTAGTTTAGTAAATTTATGCAAACAACGAATTAATAAAAAAATTGAAACCTTAAAGTATCATCTCAGAATGCTAATGAATGGCATGACAATGAGAGGAAAAGAATTAGACCATACATCTCTTTGAATTTATTAAAACAAATTATTAGCTAATTAGGAAATTTCTTAACCCGTGTTATAAGATTCTTTTTAACCAATGTTGTTTCTTGCAAACTATTAAATCATAGCTTAACTTCAATTTAGATCAAGAACAATGTAATGAAGGAGAAAGATATATGTTAAGGATACTGATGTTCTCCATTAAAATTCCTAAACAGACTTTATTTTTTAGGGTTAAGACCAAGTTGACTGATATTATCCTCCTCCTATAGAAGCAAGGTAGGTAAAAATGTAAATAAAACAATTAATAAGGGTAAAACAAAGCTATAATTGACATGTGAGTAACAAATGTGAATAATCAGACATTTAAGTAACATAATATACTAATTTACAATGTTTAAACAAGCTGGGTATATAAATGCAGACTTTTACAGCTTTGGGTTATAAGTAAGAAGTAGGTGAAACTATAAGGTATTTAAGTGTTTTTTAGCCTTTTAGAAAACCCCTTAAATTTGATCATTTCTTAAATAATACTACTTAATTTGTAAAATGTCATAAAACCACCCAAAGCTTTAGTAATCTCAATAAATCCCCTTAAACTTTTAGCAATTTTCAAAAAATCCTTCTTAATGGCATTAACGCTTACTTTCTACATTTTCACTTGTGGGTAGAATTATGCAGGGTGATATTTTTGCCAATAAAAGTTGTGTTTCATGCTTTTATGTTTGAATGCGGTTTTCTGAAAACCCCAAAACTTAAGGAGGTATTGTGACATTTTAAAAATTTGAGGGGCTTATCATGGGGCATTTGTAAAACTTACCCTAAATAGATTGTATAAATTTTATGATCGAAAAAACTGTTTTGATATCTAATAAAATGTCAAATGCAAATCAAACAAATTTGAAATACTATTATATAATAAATATATAGATTAGATATATAGATTTATCATTGCAATGTGCACTTATAGCCTACATATAAGCAAGAAAATGAACACACGTGCAACGCACGTGCATTGTACTAGTAAACTAAAATAAGGTTTACATTAGCTATAAGCCAAGAATCTTGAATTAAACTAACAAAACTGGATCTTAGTTTCAATGCAAATTTGTGACATTTATTAGCCCAAACTCTTAGAAATTTGAATGTAAGACATAAGCCAAATGAACATTCAAGATTTGAATGTTAGACATAAGCCAAATGAACATTCAAAACTTCAAATTGTCAGCAGAAGATGGCCGAAGATGAGAAGAAGAGTTGTAGTGATTTGATTTTGAGGAGTAGAGAGGTCAGGGCGATCGGCGACCCGGAATCACAAGAGATTTTGGAAATCAAACGCGGTGTGGATGGGGCATTTGTTAAAAAAAAATCCACAACTTGGTGTTATGTACTCTGAAGAAGCCCACAAGACCAAAGGCCCATTACTCAAGCCAGAACTCAGTGTTATATTGCTTCGATAAAGGCCCAGAATTTAGTCTCTATTCTGATAGCCCCAGAGCTTGGCCTTAGCATAGGTTGCATACATATTATGCATGCCTATTACAATTTTTGCCAAAATCCACCCTCTGCCCCCTGCCTCAACCCCTGCCAACTATAGTTAACAAAATTGGACGGGTTACCTGACAGAAAGACTAATATCGACATAGTAATAAGATTTGAGGGAATAATATTCTGAGTTTCAGCATAACTACCATCTATGGTAGTTCATGACCATCGATGGTACTATGACACATCGATGGTGCAAAAATACAGATACATGAATACCATCAATGGGCTTCTCAATCATCAGTGGTCTCTCAACACAGTTGATGGTCGAGAAGCACCATCGATGATAAAGTTAGTTGATTGTAGATTTTTATATTTAATCGCAACTGTTTGTCATTCGGAATATCTCTAACCTTTACCATGTTTAGAATATCTCTTTCCTAGGCTAATTGTAAGAGTATACCACTGAAAAAGAGAGATAAGAAAGGAGGATTTCTAGGATTTAATTTTGAGAGATCAAATTAAAACCTTTGATTTCCCGAAGCCTCATCAAGCTCTAACTCAACATGCACATCATCTTCAGATCATTTCAGGGAGGAGAGTTACTCTTGGGTTGATCTTTTTCAACGTTCTTCATCAAACATTTTGCTTATATTCTTTGAGGGACTGTTTGTTTTATCAAATGAGCTATAAGATTATTCTTTTATTTTGAGTTTAATTGTTTTATATTTGGTTTTACTTTAAACTTATTTGCAGCACACAAGCCGGTTGAACTAAAGGTTAGGACTAGCTAGGGCTAGGAGTTGATCATTGTGGCAGTTAGTGTGACGCCCCTGGGTTCACACAAGGCTACAGTTCGAGGTGGAACCAGGAATATCAAACCTGCCATGCTCTACACCGTGTAATAACATGTTTCACCATCATAATTACTATCTCTAATAGAGTTAATAACAGGTGTAGGTACAAAGCAAGTAAAAGATAATACAAGAGATATATGATGAAATAATAGAGATAAAAATAATATTTTATCATCCAACATATAAAAATATAAAGTGAATCTCTGAAATAACTAATCTGTAGATCTCAACAAGTCTCAAATACAGAATATCTGATAAAAGAAAATAAGTCACACAACTTTTACAACTTCTAGAACATATCTCTCAAATGTTTAAACAAAATGTCTACAGTGAAGCTCCCATAAATAAAATAAAACTACAAATGAAAGATGGACGCTAATAAGTATCACCATCAATCTACAACTCTCTATGCACCTGGCTCATTACCTGAAATGGGAGGGGACAACGAGCGTCAAAGCGCTAGTGAGCAACATCACAACCAACCCCAAGGGAGAGGGCTCGTTGCATATAGAAAATACAGTTAATACATATATACATAAAATTATTGATCCTAACAATAAGAGGATTTTAGTATTTAGGAAATTACAACACGAGCATAGGTACGTCGAGCGAAATAATCCAAATAAGAAAACCCTCATGTATATACCTTGTATCTCAAATTGTAAATCCCTAAATACCAAACCCAAGATCTAATACAGGAACAATAATATAAAGAAGACTAACCCATCTCAGAACTCAAATACCATGCCATGTCAAAACCTACATAAGTATCATGTCCAGCCTATGTAAGTGTAAGTGTCATACTCAAAGTTTAAACAGGTGTCCAACACATGAACTAAGACTAGGTGTAGTGGATGCCCAACACATGGACTGCATATATAAATTGTCCAACACATAGACTGAATGATGAATATCCAACACATGGACTGAATATAATGAATGTCCAACACATGGACTGAATATGATAAATGTCCAACACATGGACTGCACATAATAATTGCCCAACACATGAACTGAATGAAATGTGTAGAATATCGACGAGATATATGAAAAGGATGCATATACACTAATTTCACACGTGTCTCGATGTGCAAATCTAAACTCATGTCCGCAAGCCATCTCACATATGAAGATACATAATAAACAATAATTTCTAACGCCAAATATTCGAGGTGACTCCTCGTTCACATTAAAGCACACAACAAAAGTAAACAGACTCCTCGTTCACATTAAAGCACACAACAAAAGTAAACATGCACAAACTGTGCCGGCGATCAACCGAAATAGACAAAAACCCTTCATAGGTTTCTGTCTGCTTCGAAACAAATCTAGAAGTGACATTATTATTTTCCAAGTATAATATTACTGATATCAATATATATGAAACAACATGAAATGAAAAAATAGCATGTAAAAATATCGTCGAAACCCTAAACATTTATATACACATGTTTAAACGTTTTAAAAGCAAAAACTTGTGATTTAATTCATGATTAATAAATTTTAGATCTGAAATTTGTCAAGGTTACTGTTGTAATTAATTAAAAAATTATGATAATGTATTCTCACTTCATAAGTTATAAAGATCTATCTTTTGTACACTAAAAAAATACGTTTTAGGCTCGAAAAATCCGAATAAAACTTAATAAAACGTGCAAAATAAAAGGGTACAAAATTGGGCGAGATATTACTCACCTCAACTGCTGAAAAACTCCTACCATGTGAAAGAGAACCAATCCCCTTCGCTGCACTGCAAAAAACCCGCTGAAAAATCCTCCGAAATCCCTCAAAATCGCTAAAGAAAAGAACTAGGGTTTGAGAGAGGGGAAAAGGGGCTGCTAGGGTTTGGAACACAGGAAAAAAGAGGTATTTTTCGTATTTAAACATGTGTATATATGACAGCAAACCCGAAAAACTATAGCCCAAAACCCGAAACCCGAAACTGGAAAACCCAGTCTGACTAGAAACATACTCTTTGGTATTTTGGCTGTAACTTTCGTATCCGACCTTGGAATGAGGTGATTAAAGATTTGTTGGAAAGCTGATGAAGATATCTACAACTTTGAGTTTTTAAGTTTTTCCATATTAACAATGTATCAGTGTGTAAAATATAAAATCTCTCCACTGATCATAAATTTTCAGATTTATATATCGAGCATGATTTATGCATTTGCTCTTATATATATACATATATACATTGAATTGATCTCAAATCAATTCCTAGCATACTCAAACATCATAATATGTTATTTATAAATTTATAACATATTTATTATTATTTATTACAAAATATTCAAATTTTTGGGGTTTTATAGTTAGGTTAGATGTCTAGTTTCTAGGAGATATCAATGTGCGGTCTTGTAAGCATACAGAATTAGGGTTGTGATTCAGGTGAACTATAGTCACAGTGAGAAGCCACTTTCACGAGAAGGAAGAATGTATGTAATCCGAACCACTATAAAATCTCATGTGTTTTTGGTTGATTGTTTTTGGTGATTGTTATTTTGTTTATTGATTGTTATTTTGTTTATCGCTTTTATTTGATGTTTACCATTGCATATTCTGAGTTTTGGCGAGAAAGGTGTGATGCCCCTGGGTTCACACAAGGCTGCAGTCCTCGGTGAAACCAAGAATGTCAAACCTGCCATGCACCACACCGTGCAATAACATGTTTCACCATCACAATTAACATCTCTCTAGTAGAGTCAACAACAGGTGTAGGTACAAAAGCAAGTAAAAGATAATACAAGAAATACTGATGAAATGAAAGAGATCAAAATGATATTTCATCATCCAACATATAGAAATACAAAGTCAATATCTGAAATGAATAAACTGGAGTTCTTATCAAATCTCAAATACAATAAGTCTGAGTAAAGGAAATAAGGCACATAGCCTTTACACATCTAGAATAAAGTCCTCAAATGTCTAAACACAGTTTACAATGGAGCTCCAAAATAAAGCATAGCTAAAAATAGTCAGCTGATATAATAGATCTAAAATCATTGATCCTACTAAAGAGGGTTTAAGTATTTAGAAATTTACAACACGAGCATAGGTACGTCGAGCGAAATAATCCAAACAAGGAAACCCTCATGTATATACCTTTTATCTCAAATTGTAAATCCCTAATTACCAAACCCGAAGTCTACTACATGAATAATAAACTAAAAGAAACAGCCCATCTCAATACTTAATCAAAAGTCACGCCGAAACCATATAAGTGTCAAAGGTCGATATCACATAAGTGTCGTGTCCAGTCTAGGTAGCTATCATGTCCAAATCTCATGAAATCATGTTATGTCCTGATTTAGATAAGCGTCATACTTATAGCTTAACAAATATCCAGCGTGTGGTCTAATATGCAAGTGAACGTCCAACTCGTGGAGTGAATATAACCGTTGTCCAACGCATGGACCGGATGGTAAAGCATATCCAGCACGAGGATTAAAAGGTATGTCCAACACGAGGACTAAGTAAAATGAATATCCAACACGAGGACTGAATGGAATGAGCGTCCAACACGAGGACTAAAAAGTAATACATGTCCAACACGAGGACTGAAGAAAAATACGTGTCCAACACATGGACCGAAATGATAAGTATCCAACACATGGATCAATAGTAATGTATGCCCAACACATGGACTATAAGTAAAGAGGTGCAATTGTCAAAGGTATATGTGGAAAGATATACATATCCCATACTCGCACGTGTCTCGATGTGCGGGTCTAAACTTGTGTCAAAAGTGTCAACTCACATGTATAGACAAGTAACTATCATTGCAATATAGTGTCAGATAATCGAGGCGACCCCTCGGATGTATAAAATGTACAACCAACACGAATATATGCACAAACAGTGCGGCGGTCGACCGCAGAGCCCCCTCCGGTCGACCGCTCACTGAGCCGAAACTCACTGGGCTCAGAACTGAGCGGCGGTCGACCGCAGAGGTCATGTCGGTCGACCGCTCAAATAGCAGAAACATTCTGCTGAAACTAACTCAGGGCGGTCGACCGCCGCGTCCATTGCGGTCGACCGCGAAGCTGACAGAAGCCCAGTTAGGGTTTCTGTCGGCTTCAAAACCCAAACAAACTTAACGATTTCCATTATAGCATAACTCAAAAATCGTGAACATGTATACCCGTGTTTTAAACTTTATAAAACAATAAAAATCAGAAATTTAACTCTTAATAAAACATTTTCAGTTAGATCTCTTTAACCAAAAATCATTGGTGGGTATTTGAAAACTGAAATACTTAGTTTCCACATCACATATCATAAGGATCTATCTAAGTACGCAAAATAGTGATTTAGGCTCAAGAAAACTCATTAAAATCGTTAGAAAAACTCATAAAAACAAGGGTGAGAG
The DNA here is from genome assembly GCF_001876935.1 of Asparagus officinalis. Taxonomy (NCBI): domain Eukaryota; kingdom Viridiplantae; phylum Streptophyta; class Magnoliopsida; order Asparagales; family Asparagaceae; genus Asparagus; species Asparagus officinalis. The sequence goes on along the minus strand of NC_033802.1, from coordinate 18,549,060 downwards.
ATTGGACGAGATGTTACTCGCCTGAGGGGGTTGATGAACACCCAAAAACGAGTGAGAAAGATCCTCCTTCAATCTGAACAGCAAAGCTCCGCCGAAAATCCTTCGAACGCCCCAAAAATGCCAAAAACGAAGTTAGGGTTTGAGAGGAGAGAGAGAAGGGGGGCTGAGGCTATTAGGGTTTGAAAGAGGGTTCTGAGAGCTTCAAAACGAGTATATATAAGTAGGGTAACAATCGGGTTTGGTATAAATAAAACCAACCCGAAACAGAACTGAACTGGCGTCTGTACGCTGAGCGGTCGACCGCAGCGACCACGGCGGTCGACTGCTCAGAGTTCTGGGCCATGCTCAGACTGGGGTTCGGTAAAAAGGTTGTAACTTTCTCATACGATCTCGGAATGAGTTGATTTAAAATTTGTTGGAAAGAAATTGAAGAGACCTACAACTTTGTTCTTATACACTTTTCCAGATTCTAACTGAATCAGTATGAAAAACATAGAAACTCTCAACGGGTCAAAAATCTCAGATTATCACTATTTGCCTTTGTGCATGTTTTGTGTATTTACACTCGTATATTCACAAATATACATTGAATTGATCTCAAATCAATTCCTATCATACTCAAACGTCAAAATATATTATTTTCATCATATAACATATTTATAATTATTTATCACCCTATATTCAAATTTTCGGGGTTTTACATTCTTCCCCCCTTAAAAGAATTTCGTCCTCGAAATTCGGAAATCGTACGCATCTCACAATATGAACTTCTAGATGAACATATAGAAATATTTATACCTAACGATCTAAAATGGTAATACTCCCACTCGAACCCTAATCTAGTGGAACTAGTACATCGGATGAAAAATCCAAACAAGGAACCCCCCATATATATACCATGTGTTCCAAAAGATTAAGAATTAAGCAGAAATATTCACATTCTAGTGTTAAATGTAAATATAACCTAAGATGTAAACATAATATAAAACACATATCATAAAAATTAATTTACCTGTTCAAACAGGAGTGGGTAGTCGTGACGCATGTCCTCATCGCGCTCCCAAGAAACCTCTGTTTGCGTCAAAAGTTGGTTCTGTCATGGAATTCATTATATCTTCAGTCGATTACAATAAATTCAAAAAAGAGATAGCCTTTTTATAAGACTTCTTTTACACAACAAAATAAAAATTACAACTCTTGGGAAACAAACGCATGATCGTTGTTTGGATCACTGCTTGCGTGGGATCTTTGCCTGTGCCGGGGGTGCGTTAGCTCGTGGACCACCAAATCACAGATTCTGATTGAATCGTGAAGGGTTTAATGATTCTTCCTTCGTTTATCGAAGTAAGAATTTGAAGCGAATATCTTATCGATGTAAGATATTCACTCTTCTAAAGATCAAGTCAGAGCTTAGATCTCTAGGAATCATCAGAAACTTCTTGAGAATGTTTGTGAAGAAGGAATACTCTCTTTCTTGCTCTAATTCACCAAAACTCAAGGCTCTCTGCTCTAATCTGCTCTGGAAATGCTCAGCCCCTGTCAATGATGGCCATAGGGGGGTATTTATAGCCTCCTTAGACGATAACTGAAGAAATAGCCGATCAACAACTGCCTCTTTAGGCGCGGCAGTTGATGCTGTCGCGGCTAAAGGGCGCGACAGTCGACAATGTCGCGGCCAAAGGGCGCGGCAGTCGACACTGCCGCGGCTAAAGGGGCAGTTACACCCACGTTCATACGTGTTTGAAACAGTTCTCCCACGACCTTTAACCACCTTTTTCGTGGTTTAACTGCCTGTCCACGTCAGCACACGTTCTATCTCTAATATGCTGCCACGTGGGCTTCAATAATCATCAGATAACTGCATTATAACTGCTGTAGCATCCCCTATAATGGCCGCGGCACCATGAGTTGCCGCGCCTTGGCCGCGGCACCATAGGCTGCCGCGTCTTAGCCGCGACACCATGGGTTGCCACGCTTCAGCCGCGGCACCATGTACTGCCGCGCCCACACGCTGTAGTTTGCATTGTTCTGTGAATTCACATTGTTTTGTGTTGATTCATAGATCCTTTTGCTTCCTTTGGGCTTGTATGATCTCCCATGACTTAGATACTAATGTTTATCACTTTCTCTTTGTCTTGAGTGGTATTTGGATGTCTGTAAGCATTTTTTGACGTCTACAGATACCCCCTCCAAAGTATCACAGACTCATTATTTTGAAGAGGAGTCTGGGATACTTTGGATATGATAAGTTTTCCTTGTAATTTCTTCAGTACTTTGTTGAGGAAGTTGCGTAACATACTCTATGGATGGCTTCAATCCTTGACTTCTTTATCTTTTAGCTTATTCAGTACTTTGTAGAATAGCTAAAATCCCTCCGGTGCTACGTTTATCACGTGGCCGTTGTCGAAGTCTTGAATTTGAACTGCCGTCGAAGAATGGAGAACTATTTTATACTCATATGATCCATTGGAGTGTTCGGGAAATAGTTTAACCTCATATACCCGTTAGGAGGTAACCAGGTTATTCTTAAGAATATTTTGAGTAATATTCTCCAGAAACTTCCTGTTGAGATTAAGGAAATAAGATGAACCCGGTGATGGAGAGGAAGAATTTTATATTCTATCTCCTGGTCTCTTGTTTGTTGGTAGAGATGAACCCGAAATCGGAGAGGAAGAATTTTATATTCTATCTCCTGATCTCTTGTTTGTTGGTAAAGATAAACCCAAAAACCGGAGAGGAAGAATTTTATATTCTATCTACTGGTCTCTTGTTTGTTGGTAGAGATGAACCCGGTGATGGAGAGAAAGAATTTTATATTCTATCTCCTGGTCTCTTGTTTGTTGGTAGAGATGAACCCGATGATGGAGAGGAAGAATTTTATATTCTATCTCCTGGTGCAAAGGAAACTCGAAGTGGGGTCTCCACTTAGAGACTCTGGCTTGGTTTGAATAATCCTGACTGTCATAGGGTTTGATTATTCAATTCAAAAGTGGACCTCTCGTTCATGAAATGAATCGAAAGGGGATTTTGGTTAATGTTTGACCAAATAGGAGTTTTGAGGCGATCCTGACTGTTTAAAGGTTTGATCATTCGATTTGTGGACCTCTCGTTCATGGAAGGAATCGAGAGGGGATTTTGGCTTTGGTCCTAACTCTTTAAAGGTTTGACCATGAGAGAATTTTGTGAGGGAAGATTGATCCAACGAAGTGATCGAATATTACCTCAGCAAAAGAGTATTCGTAAATCACCGTGGGGATGTAGTGTTTATCACTTTGTTTGTAATGATCGGGTTATCCCTAAGAAAATTACATATAGCATTCTTCCGAGAACTTCCCGTTACATGAACCATCCACCCCCAGCTTTTCTTGCGAAGCTGGGTTTATCATTACGTTTAGCTGTATGATCAGGTTATCCTTAAAAGCACCATGCATGGCATTCTCTAGGAACTTCCCGTGAAAGAAAGGAAATAGTTTAGACTCATATACCTGTTGGAGTATCGAGGAGCAGTTTATACTCATATACTTTTCGGAGTGAGATGGAGAAGCAGTTTATACTCGTATACTTATCGGAGTCAGGGAAAACAGTTTATACTCGTGTACCCAATGGAGTAAGGTCGTCTTTAATCGGCTTGTTTCGCCATTATGACGCCAGAGTCAATTAATGCTTGGATCTTATTTTTGAGTCCGAAGCAAATATTGGTGGGATGTAGAATCCTTCTGTGGTATGCACAGTAGTTTGGATCTGTAATCATCTTAGCACTCTCCTGATCTTTAATAGGCGGTAGCTCGATTTTATCATTAGCGAGGAGGTATTCCAATATGGCTGGAGCTTCATCATCTTCGAAAGAATACTCTTTTGGAACCTTGGATCGAGAGTCGCGTTCACTGGGATTGTGGATGTCGTCGGTTGACCTCTCTCAACTTTCTTTCTTTTAAGAAAGTGTTCAGCTTGTTCACCGCGTATTTTCAAATCTTTCCAAGTTTTGGATGATACGACCCCCAGGGTTTCCAGGACATCGATGGAGAGATTATTGTGGCATGTTTGCAGGATGAACTCCTCTGTAATAGGATCTCTACAATTCATTGCCTTGTTATGGAAGCGCTTGACAAAATTATTGACTGACTCTCCGTCTTTTTGCTTCTCATCCAAAAGGGTTCCGATTGACACTTCGGTGTCATCATCGAAGAAATTGCTGAGGAACAAACTTTCCATGTCATCCCAGCAATTGATGCTCCCTGGCTTGAGACGTCGATACCAATCGAAGGCGGGCCCACGAAGGGTGCCAACGAATGACCGGACCATTAAAGCCTCGTTTCCAGAGATCACGCCCAAATGAGACTTGAAATAAATCAAGTGCTGAATCGGCGAACTCTTCCCCTCAAACGGTGTGAAGTTAATCAGATTGAACTTTGTCGGATACGGTATTGAATCTTATTCTCTTGGATAGGGACATGGAATACCCGTCCTCTTCACTTCTTGAGCCGTCATCAAAGCGTTGACTTTGTTTTCAAGCTCTTTCATTTTCCCGTCATCGTCTATGTCTTCATTCGAATGACGTTGAGGAGAATGAGTTAGACCACCCCCTGCAAAAGGTGCCATCGAACCACCCCTAATATCGTTATTGGGAGGATGTGCTAAACCACCCCCAGCGTTATTGCTATTGGGAGGTGTATCAGCCATAATGACTTCATCCACTTCTGGATCACCGTCATCTACAACATTCCGAGTGTGGTGGCTGGATTCAGCTCGCTGACTGGACTCGGGAGGTTGAGGTTGTTGAGTTAGCAACTCTCTCATTTGTTGAATAGCTAACCCCATCTCTGTCTTCATCTCAGCTCTAATTTCTTCATGTTGCTTCGTTAGAGCTTCTTGAAGCATTTGAGCAAATTGATCAGAGGTGATCGTGAGTACTTCTCTGGTTTGTCCCGTACTAGACATTGTATCATCAGAAGCAATGGCTGAACAAGTGTCTGAGAATTCATCCTCCGAGGACATTCCTTCTTGCATTCTTTTGTAATCTCTGCGTCTGATGGCTCCTAATTGGAGTCGAGACATCCTTTGAGCAATTCTTGGATTGACTCTTCCTCTCGGGGAAAAGTCAGGATTTGAGTCACTTGAATGCCGCTTAGACTTTCTTTTATCAGCCACGTTGATGGTGACTTCAGGGAATTCAATATCTTGGGCAGCTGCAGCTGATTTTCTTTTGCGGAAATGTCTCGGCTTAGGCTTCGACAATACAGAGACTTTTCGTGGGATGGCTTCTCGTTTGAAACAGTCACATTCTGATAATGCTGCTTTAACGAGTCACGCATAGGAATAATGAGAGTTTATTTCTCGAATAACTCTCTTTCGAAAATTATTCATAACCCCAACTTGATAATACGATTCATCGGTATGATTGCCAAAAAATCGTATCGTCTGTTGGCATGACCTCCCAGGTATGACGATATCATTTGGTGAATGCGTCTTCTTCTGGGGGTGTAAAACCTTGTTGGCATTCTCAGGACAATTTATTTTTGTCTTTGAGCGATCCAAGGTTATGTCAGGAGTCGCACGTTTAAAACCACCCCCTTGCGGGTATGAAGTCTTAACGGGCTCTGAATGCTGATTTTGCATAAGTCCAGACTTTGGAATCCAAGCTTGGCAGAGTTTCGATGGTTCTTTGGTCACCGTTTCCTTCCTCCTTTCTCGTCTTTGTTGTAGGAGAGTTCGGACATGAGCAGCATTTGCACGGCGTTTTTGTATACGTTCTTTGAGGGTCGAACGAGTCCTTTTGACAATAGTCCATTCCTCCGTCGTGAGTTTAGCAGAGACATGAATAATTGGTTGTTGAGACAACTGAACCACTCGATGCCTCCTCGACTCCAAGTTCGCATGATAACGAACTCCGTCGGTTTGTTCCAAGGCCTTAGCCATTTGGCGAGCGCGGCGTTGGCGTTGTCTCTGACGAGCTCTTTTCGTCAATGCCGGCGGGTTTTGATTCGATGACTCTTTAACTAGATAAGAGCCATTGTGAGCAGAGGTGTTGCAAGTGAAATCCTCAGCAACAATCAAGCGAGAGTCTTCATTTTGTGCCTTCTTTGGCATGTAAATCTTTCTTAATTATGAGATCCTCTTGTACTTGCGAGACAATGAAGATCTTGAAGAGGATGATGAGAGATATTCCTCAATGTAGTCGGTGAAATTTTGCTGTGAAAACGACTTGTACAGTGGAGATGTATGCAAAGATATTTGTCCAGGAAATAGTATGATTTCATGAAAGTTGGTTTTGTCATGGAATTCATTATATCTTCGGTCGATTACAACAAATTCAAAAGAGATAGCCTTTTTATAAGACTTCTTTTACACAACAAAATGAAAATTACAACTCTTGGGAAATAAATGCAGGATCGTTGTTTGGATCACTGCTTGCGTGGGATCTTTACATGTGCCGGGAGCGCTTTGACTCGTGGACCACCAAATCACAGATTCTGATTGAATCGTGAAGGGTTTAATGATTCTTCCTTCGTTTATCGAAGTAAGAATTTGAAGCGAATATCTTATCGATGTAAGATATTCACTCTTCTAAAGATCAAGTCAGAGCTTAGATCTCTAGGAATCGCCAAAAGCTTCTTGAGGATGTTTGTGAAGAAGAAAGACTCTCTCTCTTGCTCTAATTCACCAAAACTCAAGGCTCTCTACTCTAATCTGCTCTGAAAATGCTCAGCCCCCGTCAATGATGGCCATAGGGGGGTATTTATAGCCTTCCTTGGACGATAACTGAAGAAATAGCCGATCAACAACTGCCTCTTTAGGCGCGGCAGTTGATGCTGTCGTGGCTAAAGGGCGCGACAGTCGACACTGTCGGGGCCAAAGGGCGTGGCAGTCGACACGTGGCAGTCGACACTGCCGCGGCTAAAGGGCGCAGCAGTCGACACTGCCGCGGCTAAATGGGCAGTTACACCCACGTTCATACGTGTTTGAAACTGCTCTCCCACGACCTTTAACCACCTTTTTCGTGGTTTAATTGCCTGTCCACGTCAGCACACATTCTATCTCTAATATGCCGCCACGTGGGCTTCAATAATCATCAGATAACTGCATTATAACTGCTGTAGCATCCCCTATAATGGCCGCGGTACCATGAGTTGCCGCGCCTTGGCCGCGGCACCATCGCGGCACTATGAGCTGCCGCGCTGTAGCCGCGGCACCATGAGCTGCCGCGCCCACACGCTGTAGTTTGCATTGTTCTGTGAATTCACATTGTTTTGTGTTGATTCATAGATCCTTTTGCTTCCTTTGGGCTTGTATGATCTCCCATGACTTAGATACTGATGTTTATCACCTTCTCTTTGTCTTGAGTGGTATTTGGATGTCTGTAAGCATTTTTTAACGTCTACAACCTCCTCAACTCCTTTCTGGTTCCACTGAATTTTCACCAAAGGAAAAAAAATATCCTGTTTCTAAATTTCTTGTCTTCTCTAGCAAGTATATAAACTAGGATTTCAATCGTAGTCAAATCATCCTGAAGCTAAATCTCCGATGCGTTCAGCACTCACTGCTGTTCTTCATCATGTAATTGTTTCTTGAACATTGAAGCATGAAATACTTTATGTACTCTAGACATCGATGCTGGAAGGTTTAGTCCATATGGAACAGCTTCAATAAGCTCTAAAATCCGGAACGGTCCAATATATCTCAGCTCAAGCTTTCTCCGCCTTCCGATTCGCTGAACGTCTTTTATAGACGATACTTTCAGCATAACTAACTCTTCAAATCTGAAACTCTAAATGTCCTCATTTCTTATCTGCATAGCTCTTTTGCTGACTCTGAGCGGCTAGAACCTGTTCTCTGATTTATGTTACTTTCTCAGTAATCTATCTCATAAGCTCTGGCCCAAGCATTAAAATATCCTCCTGCTCTACCCAATATATAGGCGATCTGCAAGGCCTCCCGTACGATGCTTCATACGGGGCCACACCAATTATCGCTTGATAACTGTTGTTATAAGAGAACTCTATCAGTAGAATATGATCCTCCCAGTTGACTTGGAAGTAAATGACACAAGCCCGCAACATGTCCTCCAACATCTGATTTACTCTCTCCGTCTGACCATTCGTCTGTGGGTAAAATGCACTACTGTAAGATGAATATACTGCCAAGTAAATCTTGGATTCTTCCACAAGTGAGGAGTGAATACTGAACCTCGATCCGATACCATCGTGTCTGGAACTCCATGAAGTCAAACTATCTACCAAACAAATATCCTCGCATATGCCTCGGCGGTATAAGTAGTCTTTACTGGAATGAAATTTGCTGGCTTCATTAGTATATCCATTATCATCCAACCAGAACCATTTTCTTTCTTCGACTTCGGCAACCCTACAATAAGGTTCATAAAAAGGTCCGCCCACTTCTATTTGGAAATGGGGAAAGATTGAAGTGTTCCTACCGGTCCCTAATGTTCCACCTTCACTTACTGACCGGTAAGACACTTAGCTATATACTCTGAAATCTTCCTATGCATATCACTTCACCAAACGTGTCTCTTTAGGTCTTTGTACATCTTAATTATTCCTGGATGTACAGAATCACGGATTCATAGTTCTCAATAAACTCAATCCACCATCGCTGCCTCTGGTTGAGTTCCTTCTGGGAGAAAAGATACTTCAAACTCTGGTGGTCGATGAACAACTCAAATTGCACTCCATATAAGTAATGCCTCGTGACTTCAGTACAAATATCACTACTGCTAACACCAAATCATGAGTGGGGTAGTTCTGCTCGTGCACCCTAAATTGTCAAGAGGTATATGCTTCTACCCTCTAAGTCTGCATCAAGATGCCTCCTAAACCTACCAATGATGCATCTGAGAAAACAACGTACGTCCTGTCACTGCTCGAAATAGACAAAACCGGTACTGTAGTCAACTTAGTCTTTAAAGTATCAAAGGCCTTCTGGCACTCTGTGTTCCAAATGAACTATACACCCTTCTTCGTAAGACGTTCAAGTGGCGCCGACATTTTCAAAAAAAAGTCTAGGATGAACTTCCTGTAATAACCGGCTAACCCAAGAAGCTCCAAATCTCTATCACCATCTTCGGCGGCTCCAAAACAAGAATTGCTGTAAACTTAATCGGATTCACTGCCATGCCCTCTCTGCTGTTGACGTGGCCGAGAAATCTAACTTCAAAAAAAAAAAAAATCAAAACCTGTATTTGCTGAACTTGGCATATAACTGGTGCTCCTGAAGAGTCTGCAATGGTACTTGTGTTCTGCCTCCGATCTCAAAAATATGAGAATATCAAACTGGCCCATGAAGGGAGGGAAAACCTGGATCATCAAATTCATGAATATCATGGGTGCATTAGTCAACCCGAATGACCTGACTAGAAACTCTAAAGATTCACATCGAATTAGGAAAAACGGCTTTGGAAAAATCCATCTTCCGAACCCGCAACTATGATAACCAGAACAAAGATCAAACTTCGAGAAACACTACGCTCTCTGCGACTAGTCGAACAAGTCATCAATCCTAGGTAATGAGTACCTATTCCGGATAGTGACCTTGTCCGGCTCTCTATAATAAATGCAAAATCTCATATTACCGTCCTTTTTCTTCACGAAGAGGACCGATGCGCCCCACGGAGAAAAACTCCTACAAATAAATCCTGAGCTAACAACTCGTCCAACTGGGTCTGAAGCTCCCTCATCTTAGCTGGTGTCATACGATAGGGTGCGCGGGATATCGGGACTGTGCCCGGCTACAACTCAATACACAACTCGACCTCTCACACAGGAGGTAACCCAGGTATATCCTGAAAGATATCCTGATACTCTGAGACAACTCTAGTCTCTAATAAATCAATACTCAGATCCCGTCACAGCACCTCCTCGATATACGCCAGAAACGACTCCACAAAACGGTTGCCCTGAGAGGTTGCTACAATCATCTCGGACCCATCGGACGCTTGCAAATTGATTGTCTTCGTAAAGCAGTCAATACTAGCATGGTAGGAGGATAACCAAACCATACCAAGGATAACATCGAACCCGGACATATTCAACGCTATCAAATTGACAACAAACTCTGACTCGTCTAGTCTGATGACATATTTCCGGTAGATAGAGTGGACACCTCTCCTAGACGTCTAGTCTGATGACATATTTCCGGTAGATAGAGTGGACACCTCTCCTAGAGGAGTAGATACTGACAACAGAATATCTAAAGAATGTGCTACAAGGACACCTCTCCTAGAGGAGTAGATACTGACAACAGAATATCTAAAGAATGTGCTACAAGCTGAAGCCTACTAATGGAGGTATGAAAGATGGGTGAATTTTCTAAATCAAATTAGATCCGAGCTGAAAAGAAAATCAAGAATAAAACTCCGTTCGAACCCTGATCATGCGGTACTGCTGAATAGATTCCGCTAGATAATGCAAATCTCCTGGATGATGCAAATATAGCCTGCTGACCCTTAATACTCAGATTAAAAAGTAGTGCCTCTATTTCCCCATTCCTGGCTGAAATTACGACTCTGAGACTATCGTCCGTGACCTCTATCTTGCTGGCTCCCTGTTGGTGTACTGCGACAATTCTTTCGCTCTTTGTTCGATCTTGTTGTGATTGTAACATGTACTCTAAATTCTGTACTACTTTGGCGCTCTCGTATCATATGGTGCTCCTTTCTTATACTGTCCTTGTTGCTGGGTTAAAATCATTCTCCCGCTGCTAGGATTCTCTAGTTTTCGCAATAGTTCTCTTGCCATTGGCGTTTCCACTATTCTGGTTTTGATTTCTTCCTCCACTATGGGCATGTCTCCCTGCTTTACTTAGACTAGCTCTAACTGCAAGTAGTGACTAAAATTCTCCCGAATAGGTGATAATTGCTACCCCATCAAAAATCTGGATGTTGTTGCTATCCTCCAGCGATGCCCTCAGTGCTGAATACATCTAACTTCTGCTTGGTACTGCTGACGGAAACAGATACACTTCTTGCTCCTCGAGTGTTGTAAGATCTTATTGCTAACGATGCCATGAAGTCGATCAAATACTCTCATTGTCTGATATCTTTCTTATTCTTTCAGAGCTAAACCTCCTGCTCTGTGGTTCTATAAATAGCTGATTGTGGTGGTGGTGCCTTCATAAGTATTGCTTCTTTACTTTCACTACGGGTACAACCGGTGATGGAACTCCTTAAAGTGGTCTTGCTGACGGAAACGGATACACTTCTTGCTCCTCGAGTGTTGTGAGATCTCGTTGATAACGGTGCCATAAAGTCGATCAAATACTGTGGATCCTGCTGCGGCTCGGTTCTGTATGCCTAGCTCTCCAGGTGCGAGTTTTACCTCGACCACATCCTCGTTTTGATATTTATAATATCAAAATGAGAGCTTAATTATCACAGTAAGTGAGATAAATATATATATATATATATATATATATATATATATATATATATATATATATGTTACTGTGACGCCCCTGGGTTCACACAAGGCTGCAGTCCGAGGTGAAACCAGAGATGTCAAACCTGTCATGCACCACACCGTGCAATAACATGTTTCACCATCACAATTAACATCTCTCTAGTAGAGTCAACAACAGGTGTAGGTACAAAAGCAAGTAATAGATAATGCAAGAGGTACTGATGAAATGAAAGAGATCAAAATGATATTTCATCATCCAACATATAGAAATACAAAGTCAATATCTGAAATGAATAGACTGGAGTTCTTATCAAATCTCAAATACAATAAGTCTGAGTAAAGGAAATAAGGCACACAGCCTTTACAACATCTAGAATAAAGTCCTCAAATGTCTAAACAAAGTTTACAGTGGAGCTCCAAAATAAAACATATCTAAAAATAGTCAGCTGAACACTAAAGTGTGTCGCCATCAACCTGCGACTCTCCGGGCTCCTGGCTCGTTACCTGAAAGGGGGAGGGACAACGAGCGTCAAAGCGCTAGCGAGCAACATCACAACCAACCCCAAGGGAGAGGGCTTGTTGTATACAGAAAGTACAGTTATTACATAATAGTTAAAATCATTACTCCTAGCAAATAATGGGTTTTAGTATTTAGGAAATTACAACACGAGCATAGGTACGTCGAGCGAAATAATCCAAACAAGGAAACCCTCATGTATATACCTTTTATCTCAAATTGTAAATCCCTAATTACCAAACCCGAAGTCTACTACATGAATAATAAACTAAAAGAAACAGCCCATCTCAATACTTAATCAAAAGTCACGCCGAAACCATATAAGTGTCAAAGGTCGATATCACATAAGTGTCGTGTCCAGTCTAGGTAGCTATCATGTCCAAATCTCATGAAATCATGTTATGTCCTGATTTAGATAAGCGTCATACTTATAGCTTAACAAATGTCCAGCGCGTGGTCTAATATGCAAGTGAACGTCCAACTCGTGGACTGATTATAACCGTTGTCCAACGCATGGACCGGATGTGACCGTTGTCCAACGCATGGACCAGATGGTAAAGCATATCCAGCACGAGGATTAAAAGGTATGTCCAACACGAGGACTAAGTAAAATGAATATCCAACACGAGGACTGAATGGAATGAGCGTCCAACACGAGGACTAAAAAGTAATACATGTCCAACACAAGTGTCGATGATATATTACATACACAAAAGATACAATAGTAATGTATGCCCAACACATGGACTATAAGTAAAGAGGTGCAATTGTCAAAGGTATATGTGGAAAGATATACATATCCTAAACTCGCACGTGTCTCGATGTGCGGGTCTAAACTTGTGTCAAAAGTGTCAACTCACATGTATAGACAAGTGTTCCATATTGTAGATTTAATGCCAGAAAAATCGAGGTAAACCATTCGTACACACAATATACACAACAAAATATACTCCTGCACAAACAGTATCGCGGTCGACCGCAGAGGCCACTCCGGTCGACCGCAAAATGAGCAGAGATGTTCTGCTCGACAGAACGCCCATCGGTCGACCGCACATAGCGCTGCGGTCGACCGCGAGATTGGCAGATGCCCAAATTTAGGTTTTTCTCTACTTCGAAAATTGATCCAAACAATACATCTCTGCTTCCAAATGATATATCACATAATCTAATACATATGAATCATCATATAACAACATTTAGCATGTAAAAATCATCACCAAAAAAAAATCGTGAACATGTATACCCGTGTTTTAAACTTTATAAAATAATAAAAATCAGAAATTTAACTCTTAATAAAACATTTTCAGTTAGATCTCTTTAACCAAAAATCGTTGGTGGGTATTTGAAAACTAAAATACTTAGTTTCCACATCACATATCATAAGGATCTATCTAAGTACGCGAAATAGTGATTTAGGCTCAAGAAAACTCATTAAAATCGTTAGAAAAACTTATAAAAACAAGGGTGAGAGATTGGGCGAGATGTTACTCGCCTGAGGGGGTTGATGAACACCCAAAAATGAGTGAGAAAGATCCTCCTTCAATCTGAACAGCAAAGCTCCGCCGAAAATCCTTCGAACGCCCCAAAAATGCCAAAAACGAAGTTAGGGTTTGAGAGGAGAGAGAGAAGGGGGGCTGAGGCTATTAGGGTTTGAAAGAGGGTTCTGAGAGCTTCAAAACGAGTATATATAAGTAGGGTAACAATCGGGTTTGGTATAAACAAAACCAACCTGAAACAGAACTGAACTGGCGTTTGTACGCTGAGCGGTCGACCGCAGCGACCACGGCGGTCGACTGCTCAGAGTTCTGGGTCATGCTCAGACTGGGATTCGGTAAAAAGGTTGTAACTTTCTCATACGATCTCGGAATGAGTTGATTTAAGATTTTTTGGAAATCTATTGAAGAGACCTACAACTTTGTTCTTATACACTTTTCCAGATTCTAACTGAATCAGTATGAAAAACATAGAAACTCTCAACGGGTCAAAAATCTCAGATTATCACTATTTGCCTTTGTGCATGTTTTGTGTATTTACACTCATATATTCACAAATATACATTAAATTGATCTCAAATCAATTCCTATCATACTCAAACGTCAAAATATATTATTTTCATCATATAACATATTTATAATTATTTATCACCCTATATTCAAATTTTCGGGGTTTTACAAAAGGGTAGCAATTTTATTCACTTCCCTTCTACGCTTGCATCTTAGATCCAATGCTTTCAACTTTGAATCTAAAATTTTTAGACTTTGGATCATAATTAAGAGCTATCTAGTTATGAATATTATCTTTCCAAACACTATCTTTTTCTAATTGATCCCAAACATTATTAACATCATACATCTATGTATATGAAATTTACTTATGTGCAGCCCCTTATTTATTTATTTTATAGCTTGCAGGGTTACAGTTTGGTTAAAGATAATCTGGCTGACCATTCGCAAATAGTTTTTCATTACGAGGAGCATTATTTTTGGAGTAACATGTTGGTTCTTATGGCGTTGGAGAAATCAACAGAAACTTTGAGCAAAACTTTGTAGCTCCGCGTGACCCGATTCTAATCATTTCGGGCTACGCAAGGGTCTACGGTGGGGTCCGGAACAAGCTGCTCATGTCCAACGAGCGGAGCGACCATTTGGGCGGAACCATCGTCCTTATCCATGGGTGAAACTAGCGCTGAGCACGGTTCGGTTCGGATCGGTTTTTACCAAATTTTAAACAACCGAACCGAACCGCATATAATTCAAAACCGAACCGAGCCGTTGCAAGGTGGTTCAGTTCGGTTTGTTCGGTTCTAATTTCATTTTCAGAATGACTTAAACAGTAGACTTGCCAAATGCTAAATCAAATAGAATATATCGTGATGGGTAAGGGATCCCATGAATATTAAATAGTAGTATTTCAGGGGTTGCCGACTTAATTTGGAAAAACAAGAGGGGAAAAAAGTAACAAAATCATCATCCATGAAAACATATATACCAGAAAACAAATTAAGGATTATTATCAAAGCACAAACTCAGAAATCATAAGAGAATAGGAGTGCATAAATGAACAGGAAACTGATAGGTCGATATATCAACTTACTAGCTGCTGTATCCAAGGAAATAAATCAAAATTAAAGAATAATCGCAGTCAGAAGCTTGAAGAAGAGCAAAAGATAAAGTTTATACCTTGGTCTCGGCGACAGCGACGGCGACGGGTGCGAGTGTTCTCCCCAAAGCCGGAGACAGATTCTGAGCCTGAGGAGATGTTTCGGCCTCGGCCATGAAGACTGCGGAAGTGAGGAATAGGAAGAGGAAGTGAGAGAGGTGGACCGTGGAACTGAGGACTGAGGAGTGAGAGAGAGAGAGAGAGAGAGAGAGAGAGAGAGAGAGAGGAACTGAGGAGGCGGCTGGGAAAGGTGGAAGGGAAGTTTAGGTGTTTAGGATTTGAGAGTCTGAGACTTTGTCTTTGGGGACGGGTCGGGTTTGAGCAAAATGGGTATTTAGATCATGGGGTATTCGGTCGGTTCGGGTCGGTTCGGGTTGAAAAGTTTTCAACCCGACCCGAACCATCCTACTCTTAAAACTGATTTTTTCGGGTCGGTTTGGTCAGTTTTTTCGGTTTGGACCGAACCATGCTCAGCCTTAGGTGAAACTCGACGCAGCATGTAGGACCTCTGAAGGCAATCCAAGTCTTGCAGGTGCCGGTGGTGATTATTTTAGAGGTTGCCGGGGATCAACGCATCACTGGCTCCTCAATAAGCAATTAGCTGCATAAAACTTCTCCCCTAACTCTTCTTACCAAATATTTAAAATAAAGGCTTATTATTAGTCCCTCAAATATTCAATAATTACAAATTAGTCCCTCAAATATTCAATAATTACAAATTAGTCCCTCAAATATTGTTCCTTGATGACTGAAATACTCCTCAATTTATGGTTCCCCCATAATCCCTCTTGTTGAGGAACATATTAGTTGAGGGGCATTTTGGTCATCGAGGACCAAATTGTAAGACTCCTACAAAGACTCTAATATCTGAAGGCGCCATAAATAAAGGGAAAAGTTCACAAAACCCCCTCAAATTTGAGGCTTTTTTTTTGAAGCCCTCTTCAACCTCTTCTCCTATTGAACTTTGGGGTGTCTTCCTAAAACCCCTTAAACTCTCAAAACCTTCAAGTGTTTTGATCGTGCAGCTCATTGATTTACCGACACCTTTACTTTAGGGAGCCATGTGGGAGTATTTGAAAGTTTAGCGGGGTCTGAGAAATCCCCAAAGTTCAGGGGGTCTTATGAAATTAATCCCAAGAAAACCATTGCAAACCTCAAAGCAGCAGAGGGCAAATAGGATTCGACCATGGCGACCTTCCCTTCTTTATATGCGCTCTCCCTAATTTTATACCCTCGCCATTACCACACGCTGATCAGATCCCCATCACGTGTCCATCCCAACCCTTATCACTATTTAACCTCTCCCCAACCCTAACAACCTCCTCTCCTTCATCCTCTTGAGCGGAGGAGGGGAAAAAAAAAGAAAAAAAAACACCTAATTTGAAAGAACCGAGGTCAAAAAGTTGGAATCTTTGATGGATTATCACTCGAACAATGGGCTGTTCGTGCGGCGATCGTTCGTTCGGCAGCGGAATCCAGCGGTTCGATGGGTTAGGGATTGGTGAGCCTGCGATTCTATGGGTTTTTATTTGGATTGGTTGATTTTTTTCGAGGGTTTGTGATCTTTTTGTGGGATGTGTTTTGGTTTTTAGGATTCCGCAGGAGGTTGCAGGGACTGGAAAGAGGGTTTATCTTTTGAAGTGGGTTAGAGGTGATTATTAGTTGAAGTCTTCATCTTGAACCGTGTTTACTATCATTTGGTAGAATTTGATGCTTTGATTGATCTTCTTTAATAAGTTGCAACTTTTTTTTATTTAAAATATAATAGTGCAGGGTTAATATGTGGAACATTTTACTACGAACAAATTCAATGTAGCTGGGGAAAGTAGTTGATGAGGAAGGAAAAGAACGAGAATATCAACTAGTGTTCATTGTTTCTCTTGATTAGTAAAAGATGAAGTTACATCCACCTTTATCCTATATTATCGAGGGAAGATAATTATTGTTCCTTAATTATAAGATGAATTCTTTTGAATCAAAGCGTTGTCAAGATTATTATGGAAAACCCCGGTAAGTTTCGTTTCTTTTAGGGTCTGTTTGGTACATTTCCCAAAAAAAAACATAAAACGGTGTTTGAAAACCATTTCTGGACATTTCAGAGGGTTCCCCCCATTTGATTTATTTGGTTTGTTTCACATAGAAATCATAGGCTGGAAAACAAGGATTTCTATTTCTTGGGTTTGTTTGAACATAAAAAAAATTAAGAAATATCATTTCAGCCACCGTTTCAATAGTTCTTTGAGCAATTAAATATTACCTTTTAATCCTAGCCGCCGTTTCAACAGTGCTTTGAGCAATTAAAAATTGCTTGAAGTGACATTTCTCACCCATTTCAGCCCATTTTGGTCTAAAATGGGTTTTCTACAAAAGCTGACGTGGCACCCCATTTCACCCCCTCATTTCTTTCAATCACACAGCGAACCAAATGCGGGGAATGGAAATGTCTTGAAATCAAAATCCTATGTGGCACTGTTGTCACTTGTCAGATTTCAAATCCTCCATTTCTCACTTTTTTTGAGCAAACAAACAGCCCCTTAGACAACTAGGCATGAAAACTTAGAATTCTTTAACTTAATAACATGAAATTTTATATCCAAAATGTGGTATTTCAAAGTAATGCTCGGAGAAACTTAACTTTACTGCGTACCTTTTCCCAAAAACTTTAAAATTTTGGATTTTAAGAGAAACTAAGTTTGGAAAGAGATTTTTTTTGGTTTCATATTCCCTTTTGCTTTTGTAATTACTTACGAGTCTGTTATATTAGTTCTCGTAAGAGTTGCTCGTTATTTTTTTCAAGTTATCTTGTGCCATTTGTTGCTTACCAAATAATGCAAACTCCAATGTGTTGTGTATAGAGGATATGTTAAAAGTTCTGAAAGAGAAGTTTAAGGAGCCTGAACCAGAGGAGCCAAAACCTGAACCAACTACTGAGATTCTCTTCCTCTGCAGCTATGAAGGTTGCAACAAAGCTTTCCCTAATGAAAGTCAATACAGGAAACATGCTCATATCCATGGTGAGAGGCAATATGCTTGCTCTTTTCCTGGCTGTGGAAAGGTAATTCATGCGTAATTATGGCTACCATTGCTTTGAATCCTAACATCTACTTGCGAGCCAAGTCAGTTTGAACAAACGATCAAAGGGAATAATAGGAGATGCAGCTTAACCTATTAGGCTTTCTGTTTAACATAATTTTAGTCTGAAACCTATAGATTGTGTTACAGACATGTACACTAATTCTTTCGTACTCTTTTATTATTGCTAGAGGACAAGGTCCATCTAATTGTTTTGCTAAATGAGAAAATGGGTCTATATATCAATTTCCAACTAAAGTATATTCCTGCTCAGAAATTTATAAAGAAATAAAATGTATAATTTACTTTTAACCGTACGTTCTTTTTGTACCTTTTGTCTTTTCTCTGTCATTTCCCCCCGCTATTATGTGTTTTCTTGTCAGACTGAATGAGTGTGTGAGTAGGGTGGCATTCGGCTAGGTCTTTGGACATGAGTCTTCATGTTTGCTTTCTTCTTCATTTGCACTTCCTTACAACCCCCCCTCCCCCCGCGCGCCCCGCCCCGTCTTACACATGATCTTTTATGTATCCTGTGTAAGACTTTCTATAACATAACCTGATGGGCGAGGTACTTGCTTGAACTTGGAATTTGGCAAATAATATAGTTTCCATGACACATTTCCTCACTTATTTTGTCACTTAATAATTACTTGTTATCACTTAGGATTAGGGTGAGCATTTGCTAATGGTTACCATACAAAGTGTTTGATGTTACATTCAATTTTACTTTGAGGTTGTCCTTTTCATCCATTGATCTCTAGCCTCTTCTGATGCTTTGCAGAAATTTTTAGATAGTTCTAAGTTGAAGAGGCATCAAGTTGTTCATACTGGAGAAAAGAATTTTATTTGTCCTCATGAAGGATGTGGCAAGGTGAATATCTTTCCCTGGTCTAGTGAAATATGAGATCTTGTCAGACATGTTTTTTTTTCTCGTGGACCCTTTTTTTCTTTTTTCTTTTTTGGGTATATATGTGTCAGGCATGTATTTCTTTTCATGGAACAATAATTTGTTTTGCAAACCAACATTTGATGTCACTTGCACAGACTTGAATGCAATTTCACATTTGTAACAAAAAGTGACTTTCACACTTTCAATTAACTTTCGGCTTGCCAAACACTCCTCAAGTTTCAGTTTAATGGAGACTATTCTTTAGCTCAAGATTGCTTCTGTCTTCACTTGTTAATATCTTCACTTGTTAGTAAACTTTGCTGTTTGTGTTTTCAAAACGGTAAATGATTCTTAAATGTTTTCCCTTTAAATAAGAATGGTGAACCCTTTTTACTTGCTCACTCTCTGCTTTTGCTAGTTCATATATTTGCTTATATTGTCTTTTGAAATGTCTATTCCTGCATATATGTTCAATTCTTTTGCACTGATATTGGTGCCACTAAATATCGTACTGTTTAGATTAGAAATCTTGCGTCTTGCAAATAATTGATTTTCTGCCTGTATGCTGTTATGCAGGCGTTCAATTTGGATTTTAACTTAAGGGCGCATATGAAAATTCATTCCCAAGAGCATTATCATGTTTGCCCTTACGCAGATTGTGGCAAAAGGTACACACAGGAGTGCAAACTAAAAAGTCACATCAAGATGCACCATGAAAAGGTAATACTACTCCTTAATAATGATTTTTGAAACTATTGCACAACCATATTTTATATCACTTGTTTTTGTAGTAATATATTATATTCTTGGAGGGAATCTATAAGCTATAAAACACATAGGTCTGTGATGAAGAACTACTTTCACTTTTTTTTTTTGCCCCTGAGAGTTGATTTAATTGGAGTTGGTGCATGCTATCTCACCTTTAGTTAAGATCTGATTTCAATGATTTGTTATTTTTTAGTTGATTTAGTGGTTTACCATTTAGTTTATTGCTATTTGGGTTTTTAGTTTTCGGTGAAATTTAATCACATATTAGTTTTGTCTAGTTAGTTTTTTCTCTTATCTTTAGATTTAGTAGTTTGGTGAAGTTGAATTAATCTTGTCAGTTGGAGTTTGCTAAAAATGAGCAGGTGCAATGCTTACATACCAGCTCTATTATGATAAATTAAATTATTTGACTAACTGGGGTTATTGTTGNTTCTAAGTGGAGAAGAAACTAGAGACAATAGGCTATTTCTAAATGAAACCTGTTCAAATTTGAGGACATTTGTTGAACTCTTTGCTATCTGAAGTTGAGGTGTTTTATATTGAGTTGCCAACATCTGGGCAAATATTGGATGGATGAATAAATTGAGAAAGTCTGTTTTCTTCAGATTATTCTGATGCTCTGCCTGATTCAAAATTTCAGTTCAGTGATAGTTGGGATGTTTTGCTTCCTCAAATCTTTGAAGAAATGGGTATATATGTGAAGTTGTTAATTATAATAATAAACTAAAGAAGTTGAGAAGAAGCAAGCTGGGAAACGTGGCGGAGAATTAAGAGTAATAAAATAAAACAGAGACCGAGTGGGAGAGGATCAGTATAAAAACCTCTTCCGAATTAAGGGTTACCAAAATACCCATACCCATAGCTAAAATAAGACTGTAAGGAGGTTAAAATATTAACAACTTGAAATGGACCAACTTACCTGTTTCCATGGGAACTAATTTGGCCTTTACTCAAGTTTTAGCTATTCCTATTTGCATTAATTTTCATTGATTGCATAAACTGGTTTTCGTTAAACCCAAGGTTTTAAATATCGGATATCGGGGAAATATCGGATGACCAAAATTCATATCGGATTGCGGATATCGGGGAAATATCGGGGATATGTGGTAAATATCAGAATGCCATAATGAATGTTTGCATACATAGTAGATATCGGGGAAATATCGGGGATATGTGGTAAATATCAGAATGCCATAATGAATGTTTGCATACATAGTAGAATGTATTAAAATGTAATCTCAACATATGTAATAAAATTTAAGCATAAAAAATATGAATAATATATGTTTAGGAATCAACCTTCTAAAACAAACAAAAGTGCAAAGCAACGTTGCAACATTCGATCTGCTTTTTTAGGGCAAAATATCATTTGATATAATGGGAAAATCTTGATATCTTGCCTAAAAATTCCAAACACGGTATATTATTTTGTAACAAGCTATATAAAAAGATATATTGATCCACATATCGGCTAGTATATCAGCCATATCGGGGATTTATCACTCCAAATAGCCAGAAAGCGGTAATGAATATTTAAAGACCATATCGGTTGCGGCAAACCCTGTAAAAGGATATATCGGGGGATATATCGGGCCATGAATATTTAAAGACCATATCGGTTGCGGCAAACCCTGTAAAAGGATATATCGGGGGATATATCGGGCCATGTCGGGGATATTTAAAACAATGCGGCAAACCCTGTAAAAGGATATATCGGGGGATATATCGGGCCATGTCGGGGATATTTAAAACAATGGTTAAACCCCTCTGCTTTGTCCGGATAAAAAGGCAAACCAAACCCGATACATATTGCTGTCCTTTTTTGGGCAATTCCTTAAAATATATCTAGAGTTATCAATCATGCAGGCTCCTTCAACTGTTAGTATTTCTGCAAGTACTCACATAGACAAATTTGCACACAGAAGTATTTTAAGATGTTCAGAACATAAGTTTATAAAGGCTTATAGTATAACTATTGTGCAACCTTTTTGATGAAAACATATTTACCTCAGAAGCATGGGATGTCCCCAAAAATCATCTTTTTCGTAATATTCTTCTTGCACATAATATTTTTTTAAACATCTGACAGATGATGTTTATGTACAATTCTATTATTTCAGAATCCGGCAGTGGAAGTGATGAAGCATACACCGCCAGCAGAGAAACCCCACAATATCGTGAAGGCCTCTCCTTCAGTAGTTTACAGTTCCCCTTCTTCTGATCGCCCTTATGTCTGTCCTTACGAAGGTTGTGGAAAGAACTACATTCACGAATACAAGTTGAACCTTCACTTGAAAAATCAACATCCCGGCCATAATACAGTAGAAGAAGCCAGTGATCAAGATGTCTATATTGCAAAAGGCGGTGTTGCCAAGAGTTCTAAAAGAAACAAGCCGAGTCTGCAGCACAAAATGCCACCAGCAAAACTAGCATATCAGAAAAGCTCTCCTTTGGCTTCTGCAAGTGTCAGTGTTAGCAAGCAGCAGCAGTGGCCACCAAGCAGAGATATATATGAAGAAGATAGTGAGGAAACCGAAGAAGAGAATGAGAATGTTGCAGGAGAGAGTTGGAGATATCGGGAGGTAAATGGTGATGATGAAGAAACTGAGGATGAGGACTGAGGCCCGGCATTGTAGAGGTAATTGATATTTGGTTTAGAAAGGAGAATTTTTTAGGATCAAAGTCGGGGAGGTATTGGGAGGTGAACCTTCAAGAAGAGGAAACTGAGTGTGAGGAATGAGCTCAGGTTTGTTTTATGTAAATTTGACTTCTGAGGGACAATAAGGTTGACGCAATGATAGGTAATGTTATCATTGTCTTTGATAATCTAACAAATTTCTTGTTTATAGAGTGGTTCTATTGGTATTTTCTGCTAGTAAGTTTCTTCTATCTCTTTAGTGCGCTTGCAGCTTACAGGATTAAAGCTTATAGGTTCACATGTTTAAAGAAACGCACCCTCTCAGCAACATCAGCTGTTACCACCTGAAGAAAGTTGGAATATTCCATATGTTCTCCTTTGAATGTTTGCTTTTCTAGGAAGTTTTATCAAAATTTTGGAGATGTCTGCCTCATTGACATTGTTATAAATCCAAGAAATTCCAAACTTAACCTTAAATCAAGGCGGAGATTATTTCAATTGTTTTGATCGATGCATATATTTGGATACATACCCAATTGTTTAACTTATACATCCCTGTCAATATCCATATATCTTTAATATATTATATGTGTCTGTAATGGTGTTCCCATTTTCGCTAAAGTGCAATTCATTGCTGTGACACTCCCATTTTAGTCCCACATGGATAAGTGTGAAGAAATGTTAATGGCTTAAATAGAGAAACCTAAGGCCCAAAACAACTAGTGCTAGCATTTTGACAGTGAACTTTAGTCAACATTAAGTTGCTCTCGGTGGGTCTAACGGCTTGCACGCGCCAACGGGCCCATGGGTCCGGAGCGTGACAAATGGTATCAAAGCAGTTTCTAGCTGGAAGTGTGGAGCTAAGTGCTACACCGTATGGATACGGTGTGAGCCACCTCTAGAGCCCGTAGAAGCCACATCTAGAGTCCACATCGCATGACAACGACACTGGGATGTCTCAATTATCATGTCGTGACGACGATGACATCGTCTTTGTAAGGTGGGGTGATTGTGACACCCGCACTTTAGTCTCATATGGACTAGTGCGAAGAAATGTTAGTGGCTTAAATAGAGAAGTCCAAGACCACTTGTTCAACGCCTCGTCACGTGGACTATTGTCGAAGACGACTCGTCCGAGTTCACTCGACCACTTGTTCAATGCCTCACGAGGATGACTCGATGGCCGTTACTTCTAGGCGAAGCTAAAGGACTGTTTTCGCATCAGATCTCTCTCTCTCTCTCTGACAACGTGTCGGCATCGCATTTAATGCATGGCAGACGCATCATGCCTCTAGCCTCGATAGTCTTCATGACTCATTGGACCACATGGACCCCCACTCTGCCACTGCTCACTTCTCACTTAATGTTGAAGTGATCCGTCCCCCAATTACCAGCCAACGCCTGTAAAGCAAATGCTGACGCAGTTGCCAACCCACACTTTGCCACTATCTTCCTGCAGTCGGCCGAAGTGACAAATCTACCATTATACCATAGGTATAAATACAACTACTATTCTGTTTGTACAGAGGACTGAAAATCTGATCCCTGATTTTCTGGATTCTGATCCAAAGTCTCTAAAATTATAAATCATACTGCACACACAAGAACTCACACAGTTCTTATTTACCAAATTCAAGTTTTTTAGCTAACTTGATCGTCAGAGGTACAACCGGGGAACCAAACCCCGTCCTCTCACGAAGTTCTGTATGTGTAGATTTTTCAGATTCCCAACTCAAGAACCAGATATAAAGTCGGGAAAGAAAACGATCTCTCATCAATTCTTAACAAACTCATCCAAACACAGACACATATTGACTGTATAATCACTAGTACATCAACAATGCCCAAATCAGTATATATTTAGTATTTGTATTTGTGTCCGGTTGTTGCATATACATGCAGATACTGTATCCGTCTTCCATTCGTGACGCTCACCCTCTCACAAGTACACAGAAAGAAATGATAATAATAACATTACTAATTCATTCATGAAGATCACGTGATACCAGTTACTGAAGTAGCCTGGATCATCGAAAATTCAAGTACATGCCAGTCCTAGTAAGCTACATCTTTACAAAATTGCCCTAGAGCTTAAGTTCTTTGTACAACAAGCTCCCTGAAGCAGGCTAAAAAAGCCAATCAGGAACGAGGAAAAACTGTAACCAAGGGCTTGCGAATAGAAACAAAATATTAGCAGCTACTTATATACAAACTGTACACCAGTTGCAATTGATCATGGTCTTCCCTTAGCAAGAGTACAAACACGTTCAGCCTCCTTATCTTCGCAAGGAGAGAGTGATCTTTCTTTTTCTTGGGTATCTGAAGCATTGTCCTTGTGATCGATATGGGCATTTGGCGTTTTGTCTTCTTTTATCGGTAAATTGGTTTCTTTGAGGCTTTTGTCAGTAGGGAGTCCATTGGCTATAGCTTGATACAAGAGAGAATCGGGAGGACCTTGTTCCCTAGGAGCGGCCTCCTTCATTTCGCAAGTGTTTGAGGTTCCAACTGTTCTTACTGCTTTATTGCAAGATTCTACATTGCTGCAACGAGTTATTTCACTATCACATTCTAAATGTTCTCTAACAGTTTCAGAATAACGCTCTGCACTGTTGACACGAGTACTTTCATCTAACTCAGCACAATCTTGCGCTTTATCTTCGCTCTCCAATGAATCATTTTCCTTTGTTACAGTACCTGAAAAAGGTCTAGATGTCAGGAAGGAACGTATTTCTTGTAAATGTTAATCAAACGGAAGTGGATTTGGTGACAATAAACAAGGTTGAAGAAAGTTATCTATAGAAAGAGAGGTATATAGACAATAATCAGAACCTGAGGAATTTATTGAATTTACCTTCGCGCAAAGTTTTCTGGAGCAGTACTGTTCCAGGAAATGACAAAAGGCTTATTTTATTAAGCCGTCTCTTTTCACTGTCTTCAATAGGTTGGAAACCGAAACCTGATACCCAAGTATCAGCTAAATCCGGAATTGCCGATAAAACTAGCATTTCAACCTTGAGAGATTTTAGCATCTATATTGAAAACAAAGGTAAGAAGATCAGTTCATGTGAATATAACAACATCAAAAAGTGCTGCTACAATAAGCATGTCAACCATGAGAGTTTCCAACAGAAACCTCCAAATACGAAGTTAAACAGTTAGGTCTACACACATACATTGGAATCTAGTTAACTAAAATAAGGTACAATCCAATAAGATAATCGGGGAAGAGGAACAAAAGCATATATTACTAAGCATCAACACAGGCACCTTTTACAAAACAGCAACAGCAACAAGAGATGGGATCAGCTGCATGAATCCTATCCTTCCATGAAGGGATATCTTCTTCACAAACCTAACCACTACCATATCCTTTCTAATTTTTTTCCAACCAAGTTATTTTCAGCCTAACTCTAGTCCTCTTTTATCCATTAACTTTAATCTTATCACTTCTTCTAATTTGTACATTAGGTGGCTTCTATTGCACATGACCAAACCAGCTCAATCCATCGTCACACAGCATTTAGGAGTACATTTATTTGTTGTTTTACTTCGTAGTGTATATCCACACATTCATCATGATATTCTCATTTCTTCTCTAGTCATTTTTGCACATGACATTCTGATCCATAAAGTATTGCTAGTGTTATGTATGTCCCATTTAGTTTTCTATTAAATTTTATAGGCATTCCACGATCACTGCAGAAGCACTTCTACACTAGAAATGTATCATTCTACCCCACTCCTCACATATAACTCTTTCCATTAATCAATGAATACTAGATTGGCCACACATACTTACAGCCCCTCATAGAAATGTATCTTTCCCATCCAGTCCCCAATATTTTAAACCTTTTCAATGATCAATAAATACTAAATTAGCCAAACATGCACACAAACCCCTGTAGAAATGTATACTAGATTGGGCGAATGAGTGTGCACATAACATACACACGCACACACACAAAAAGAACACACAATATGAAAAATAAAATGGAAGTAAAAAGAGTAAAAATAGGAAGTAGTTTCTTTTTAAGTGGTGAAACAGAACATGAGCTTTACTTTTATCAAGCACCACAAGAGAATGTATCCCGAAAAATTCATTTCTTTGAGTAGTATCCAATAAATGCATATCTCAAGATAAATTCATCTATTTATATTGCATATTAAGAGAAGCTCCCCGTTCGGTTTGTGTGAGCCACACTTCAGAATGCCAAAAATGCCCTCAATCTTGGGAAAAATCTAACAAATCGTTCATTCCCTAGACAATTCGGCTCCGTCACTCCACATTCTCTGTCATGAATGCATCGCGTGCATTGAGATGCTTAAAGTTAAAACTAAGCTAAGTCATCAACCTTTAGACGACTACTGTTTAATCAATGTCTTCTTAACTGCGATGAATGTCGATTTTGATGCCTCTTTTACAATAATAAACACATCAAACAGATGCACGTGAAGCTATGAGGAGTGCTCAATAGATGAAATTTTAAATATAATACTAACAAGGTTCAACTAGAACCAAAAGTAAATTAAGGATATAATTACTCTCACCTCTTCAATTGCACTCATAAGGCGCCTGCACATTCCTTGGTGTCGATGTTCAGTACCAGTTGCAATGAGAGGCATTTCTGCCACTGTGACACCATGTACCCTGCACACACAAGAAGGGCAAGATGGTAATTAGCATGAACTTCATGGACATTGTGGATTGCTAAATTATTACCGCTAAACTATTCTGAATATTTGCATAATATCAATACAAAATTATTTAGGGTATGTGCACGGCATAGATTTTCAAGGGTATAAACATGGAAGTCAAGAAGCAAGTCAGTTACTGGACACGATAGGATTGTGTAAATGGAGCAATGAGGCAAGGGCGGATCTGCTATCTACCTGGGGTGCAGTTGCACCCTAAATATGTATAACTTTGCATGTAAAGTCATGCAACTTCTACATCCACGAATTTTTAAAGTTGCACCCCAAGGCCCAAACTATCTAAAAACACTAAAGATATTAGCAACAATTTGAATTTGCCCATTGGAAAATAGTAAGCCTATCTAAATTTCCAACAATAAAGTGTACTAAGTACATTCCCATTAGATACTATAGTTTTATGATATTATATTTTTATTTTTAGGCAAATAGACGGGGAATTTTTCTGGATCCGCCACTGAATGAGTACTATAGGTAGGCTTACGAGAGATTAGATGGACAATTAATAAGAAAATAGGTTTATAATAAGCTTCATCTACTAGAGAGAATATGCAAATATTCACCTGCTAAAAGAGCATTTTAAATTTAGGGGTTAAAGCCCCTTTGCGCTGTCAATCTTTGATATGGTTATTTGCTTTACTTTGTGACATAGCATTAAACTTTTCCTTTCATACATCTGTTTAAAATTATCTACTGTGGAGTGATGTTTTTGAAGTCCAAAGCGAATATAGAAGTAACCTTGTTTCATTCACATGTTTGTTTTCTTTAATTCCCTATTTTCTATCATTATGATACCAGGATTGCAGGATTTGCATTAATTTCTGCCTCAAATTATCAATACATAGACTATGATCATGGTATGATTTGGGTACAAACTGAAACTTTCTTTCTGAAGCTTACAGATCCCCTCATTTTAGAGGTCGTTCACTTGCATTGGAACTTTAAAGGTCATCCACTCTCTAAGCCTCTACAGACACTGCAATTACTTAGTTTGAACTTAGAGATGCAGTGCTAAACTTAATGAGAGAAAAACATACAAAACTTTTGAAACTTTGCATAATACAGCTAATAGTCATACAAAATAAGCAATACCTGATAATAGTCATGTCGTATTTCATT
Source organism: Asparagus officinalis (assembly GCF_001876935.1). Classification (NCBI taxonomy): domain Eukaryota; kingdom Viridiplantae; phylum Streptophyta; class Magnoliopsida; order Asparagales; family Asparagaceae; genus Asparagus; species Asparagus officinalis. The sequence continues at coordinate 18,520,777 of NC_033802.1, read as the reverse complement.
TTTGTATAAAATAATGACGTTTATAACTTTTTACTTGCTTTTTGATAATAAGCAGTACCTGATGGATGCTACAGAGATAAGCTCATCTCCCTTCTCCAAGACAACTGTGTAAAATCCTTGATAGTTCAAGCGTGTAAAGTTCAATCTGCAGTTCAAATTTGCATTGCAAGCCACCCATCAGATAGGCAGTTCAGTGAAAAAGATAACTTACATTAATAACATGCTAAGTGGGGGAAAACCATTTAAGCATAAAATTAGTTCATGTTCACAGCTGAAGTGCTTCAAAGGGTTAAGCTGATGTATTATGGGCTAATAATGTATATCAAATGATTTAAAACTTAAAAGACTCCCCTTTGGTTTACTACATTAGAAAAGAATTTGAGTTGATGGTTTTCAGCGGAAAAAAGATAGAATCTTAAATAAAAAAGGAGAAAGGATAGAATCTTAAAAGAGGAAAAATGATAGAATCTTAAACAAAAATAATAAAGTAAAACAGCAAAACAGAATCTCACCCCCAATTGTACAAGATATGTGGAATCATGTTTATGCCTGTCCTTGGGTCGATCATTGGCATAAAACATTCCTCCATAATAGTCAGAGCAACTGCTAATTTTGCATGACACTCTGCCATAAGTGCAATCTTTTGTGCAGAGTGAATCTTTTGATCGTCATGGTTGCATTTCAAGATTGTGCGATAGAATCCATCTCCAATACAAATCATCTCTCCAATGCGAGATTGCAAACCCATATAAACCTAATATCAACAAAAGGCAGACAACCAAGATATATTATATGAAAAGAAAGAATACTATTGCTAATAATGATGATACTCGTTAGAAGTAGGAACATCAATCACTTTTCAAGCATACTAGTACACAGAAAAAAAGATGATATTGCACATATGTGGGAACAAATGCAATATAACAATTTTTTAAGCAGGCTGACAACATAATATTATACAAATTATTCAAAAGCTGAAATTTTCTTCCATTAACCATCACGTTTGACCACTTTTCCCAAAATAGCACATTCTTCCTGGAGAACATACAGCAATATAATTATAAAAATGCCTTTCAAACCCTGTGGAGAAATCAGGAGCTAATAGAAAGTATTCATGTGCCTATGCTAGTTTCTTAAAACTAGAAGTGTCAGAATTTTGCGTTTCCCCGATAGGTTAGCCTTTAATTTTACTCAGTTGACAACTCCGTATTTGGTTTTATGTCTGAAATATTTCCAAGCAAGCATCTAACATGAATAAGACAAACAAATGCTTTTAATTCAATAAAGGAAGCTTCAGGAGGGAAGGAGGATAGAAAATTACTCTTTTTTTTCGCAGACAGGCCCCGTGAGAGTAAAATGGGCAACGATTAGTCAAGTAAGGCGGTGTATGTGTTAATAAAATGATTTAGGGTCAATAAGTTGAGAACCCTCCTCATATAGGCAATCAACCCAATATGTAAACATGTTAACAAGCTGAAGAAAAACATACCTCCTGACAAATTTCTCCACAGAACCATGAATCTGATCCTACTTCCTCTTCAGATAAATCCTTCCCCTTTCGGCATGTCTGGTGATCTGCAATGACACAATAAAATAACTGGAGGTGCTATTCAAGAGGAAAAAGAGGTGTTATATGAAAAACAAGGGTAAATCATGTATCTGAAGAGATGCTAATTACATCTTCGAAGACATAAAAGAGCATGAAAAGTTGTTATTTAGTGCTTGTTTAACATGTGCTCACAAAAGCTATCTAGTAACAAGTTAAGTGAGGGGTTAATAAGGATTAACCGGTTTTTAGTTTGCCAAAAATGCAAGAAGTCTATCTGAATCCGCCAAATGTGGAAATGACAAAAGGATTAGGATACCTCATTGGAACAGGTTAAATAAATTTAACCCCTCAAAATAAAGGGTTTAGTAATATGACCTTTTAGATGGATTCGTGAATAACATCTATTTATATATGATGTTAGGATAACCCGTCCTTTCCTCAAACTATGGACTGCACATAACTGGTAAGCTAGTAAGCTCATGCACGTCCAGTTCTATATATATTTAGTGAAGGAGACAAAGTTGACATCTTGCAATAAAACAAATCCGGGAGCAAAATAGATTACACTTATGTTCACACTGTAAGCATGAGAAGGCAACCGAAGAAGTTGAAGGCTCCATAACGGTGATAACGTCACGACAAATAGGGCAAACACAATGAGGGCAATACCAGCTTCCTTCTGGAAGGTCCTGGAGAAAACAGAAGGTTTAGCTTAAAATACATAAAAGTTAACAACTAACATCATCTAAGAGTACAATATGAGATTGGAATTCAATGCATATTAGGGTTAACAATTGACAAACTATATATTTGCATAGATATCACAGATGAAGCGAGACAGTTGCTAAATGACAAAAGATGAAAAACATGTATTCTTAAATTGAGCTATCTATATATCTCGAATGGTTCATGGAAGAAGAAACAAGATATAACCTCCAAGTTTATTAACTTTAATGGTTGGGTGAATGACAAGAAAGATGAACCTATCCTGTTCAAATCTAAAGTCTCCAAATGATGTAGAAGGTTTTGCACTAGCCCTATCTGGACTAATTTGTTTAATTTGAAATTACAGTGTTATCTCCAGCAGAGCTTTCTATTTCAGTGTCAACATTAAAGAAATGAACTATTGTTGGAAAGTTCTTGACAAGAGCTAGAATATATTCACTGGATATAAGCCTATATATCGTGAAATCTCACTAAGAAGAGGGTCAAATCCATGTCTTTTTTTCCTTTGCAATTTTTGCGACTTGTTATTACTAATTAGGATCCCCAATCTTTCATTTTTTAAACGAGATTTGGCAAGTCAGTTATTTGTTTGCTCTTTTAGAAATCGCTTAAGTGTATTCTGCTATTTCAGTCAAAATTTGCTCCAGGCTTGTATAAGGACATAGACAGCTTTCGGGAGACTTGATTATAAATTAAAATTTACATAGCTTTTTCTTGTATGTGGACTTAAATTGCATTGTAAATTACAGCCTTTAAATGGATTCCAAATGGCCTCTCACAATTGGAAACTCCAGTTTCAATCATTTTTTACATTTTTCATTTGACAACATTGTCACTGCACCAAATATTAAAAGGGATGTCATCTTGAAGTCTGTTGTTGTATCAAAATTCCAAATTTGCAACCTTCCAAATTAGGAGACCTAAATTGGCTAAAGTCAAAAAATATCATGCACATAAGAAATTACAAAATTAGAAAACCCCATTCAGATGTATGTTGTCTAGAGATCTCGAGAAATAAAAGTTAATGATTGGAGCAACCTCCAAAGAAATATCCTTCTGCTTTTGAAGTCAAAAGTTCAAGAGCTATTCCCTCGGTAACATCGGTAACATCTACAGAAGAGGAGCCAATTTGAACTTCTTAAGCATGCAACTCTACTGATAAACTAACTACAACACATAATTATCATATGATATCTTCTTAAGTAGTCCCACATTTTGTACTCTAATACGCATGAGTTCATCATACCCCTGGTGGCATCAAGATTATCGTATCTCACAGTAATTAGATAATTAGTGGACAAATATGACATATCAAGACAACATTAGCCCACATTATACAATATACCTTCAGTGAAAAAAATGCTAGGTACTTCCAAGACATACTTGTTATAGTGAATAATGATTTATTACAGACCTCTGAGGGCAAGCAATCTCGATGATAAGAAGACGGACACCCATCACAGCATACTAATTCACCACCATCTCCACACCGTGTGCAGACATCATCATTTTGATCCCTCTCCTCAACTCCCAACAGCGGCATAGAACCTTTTCTTGCCTTGTACTCAGCAGACCAAGCCTCAATCTCACATAGAGTGTATGTCTTCATTGAATCCAAGAAAAGATTAAAAGATGGTTTGTGCATCTCAAAGCCAGCATGAAACTTAAAATCAGAGACACAAAAAATCTTGTCGCAGCACAGGCATAGAATTCCATTTCTCCTGATCAGGCCCTTTTTCACTGCAGCATTATCCAGTGAATTACGGTATTCAATGGTATCATTTAAAGAAATAACTTTTCTCTCAATCAACCAGCATAATATAGTTCTTGATTCCAGGGCTACTTGATTTCCACCGTCTTCAGTAGTTTGTAAAGAATAATTAGAGCCTCTTGTACGGCTTTTACGCTTTCGATAACATCTAGACCAGCCTGATTTGGCAGCGGAATTAATTTCATCACCATCATATTTATTTGCTAGAGGCTCGCCATTGACGAGACCCACATCTACAATGGGGTTATTCTCACAATTAGATATAGATTGAATCACTCTATCATTTAATACACGTGCTGCTACATTTTCTTGTTCTGTATCAAATTTCAACATGGTAACTCCGGATTCATCCTTTAGTGGTGTAGGCGGAGTGTCCTTCACCTTTCTATTTCTTCTGGCTGCTGTGGTTTCTGACTTTGCTGGCCTCTTGCGTTTCTTCTTCAATGAAACAGCTTCTGTTACATCATATTTGCCACTTTGTACTTTGAGAGAATCTTCGAGATTTGATGACCTCAATTTGATATTCTCTTTGTGAGGAGCTGAAAATTCTATATAGGCGACCCTATCGTGAACAAAGGCCTCTACGTAGTTTTTGCCTGATAGTTTTGCTTCCATTGCTTCAATTTCTGATATTTTCTTAGACTTCTTCTGTCTGCGACTTTTAGGTTTTTTTGAGCTACTTGCCACATTATCATCTAAACTGCGATATTCATGAGAACCTGAATGATACTCTTCATGTTGCAGAGAAAAATTCATGTTGTTTGTGAGGTTCCTGCTATCTATACTGTAAATAAAAAAGGTTCCTGCAAGGCTCGGTTGATAGAGAAAAGGTTGCGTCACTTGTGGCATATTAACTTCTTCTGTGCCATCTGCAGTATTAAAGCACAGGGTTTCCTGCAGGGGATAAAGATACAGTACTTGTTCTTCTTGCTGAGAATGCACAGGTGTCTGGTTCAGTACAAATGACGTAGAAGTATCTCCCGATAAAATTGTGTTCAGCTGAATCTCTTGTTTTGACTCCTCTTGCCGAAGTTCGTTGTTAGAGTATTTTGGTTTGGCTTCAGGAGTTAAACAGCACCCAGTCTTGTCAATTTCTTCAAAATTAAGAACTTTTCTGACATTGTTGCCCCTTATAATAGTAGAATCCTGAGAAAGCCCTCCTTCATCAATTTTCATATATTTACATGGTTGAATTCCTGAAGGAATTTCATTGGGATTAGAAGCAGCCATATTATCCTGAATTGTGCAATCTATGAATTTGTTTGAACAAGACACTTCTGTATCTCTAAGAGCATAAGATTGTGATTTATTTGAAAATCCGCTCTTAGATGCTTGATTTCTTTTTTTAGTAGCTGAAGCCTTGCCTTTAATATGCTCTGAGTTTCTAGTACAAGAAAATCCTTGTCCAATATGCCTCGCTAAGCTCTTCAGGCTTCTGCAGTGTACATATGCATCACCGGGAGCTTGTTTATTGCAATATTCAGAAACCTCATATTTGCCGTCAGTTACCAAAAATGGTGCACCCTTTGTATTCATGATGATGTTCTCACTTCCATTAATAATTGATACCGAACTGTTTACTGCCCTCAAAGCCTTTCCTCTTCTAAGAAATGTTATTTTCCTGTCCATGCATACAACAGCTACGAAGGGATCAAGAAGCTGCCATCGAAGGAGATGAGACAACTTGAGAGTTTCTTTTTCTAAGAAGTCGAGAGTATTCATCATGTCAACATACAACTCGTCGATATTAAACCATTTTCTTCCGATTTCATCATATCTGGAGTCCGGTGCCTTTGCATAAAGACCCTTGCCACACATCACCCAGGCTTTCGAGATAGAGTACACACGATCACCACCAGGTGATGTGTATATGAAATCAACATTATCAGAGATTTTCCTTTTGTGCGTCTTGATTTTCCATCCAACATCAGTAAGAAGATTGTATGCATTTGATCGTAAGCGACCAGAATCCATCTTTCCGTGATATTTCAAATCTTTGGCTCTTTGATTGACTAGTGATCTTCGTATTTCTTCAAGATTTGGCAAGGGGTCAGTTTGAGTATCAATTTTAATTGGTACACTAGCCAAGTGGAGACTAGATACTATGCTATGACCGAGAGTTTCAACTATACGACAGGGCACTTGTCGGCAAACACCTGAAGAATTGCCCGTCATATCCTCCGCACTTACAGCATTACCCTCCAATTCATCTGTATCTTTCAAAGCCTCAGATAACACAGAGTTGCTGTGTTTATCATCACAATTGGTTTGGTAGAGAATCTCCATGGAAATTTGGTGTTCAACTTTCGAGCCCTCCACTTCATCCTTCTCCAAAAGAGCCACCTCTTTTCCAAACAACATTCTCATTCTCTCCTCCTCACTGACTACTTTTCCATCTTCCAGATTTTCTCCAGCTGTTTTCCCCAGAAACATTTTGTTAAATCTATCACTAGGTGACCCGAATTTGGACTCGACGGGCCCTTGATTCTGAAACATTTTTTGCTCTCACGCTTGCATGCGACCACGAAAGAAAAAAGAAGAAAAAAGCCGTATCTTTTAATGAAATTAAGAAAAAAAGACCAGTTCTTTAAACTCCTGAAACATCAAAAACTCAGGAAGGGCTAGCAACATGGCATCTAAATCAGAAGCAAATGTAGCATCATTTTCTCTTAGAAATCAAACAAACTCAAAATAGCTACAACATCTAATGATAAATGAAAAAGACCCAATTCTTCAAATTCCTAAGACATCCACCCCACCTAGAGAAATTTGGATCAAAGCATGACTGCCATCAGAACAACTCTTGGAAAATACCCAGTGCCTTAAACCCTAGAAAAAGCCAAAAATGCCAGGCAAAAACAAGAAATTCATGAAAGCCATAACAGTGCAACAGTAAGCTTGAAGATTAGAGAAACTCAGCTGGATAAAACCTGGGTCTTGATATCTCATCTCATCTCATCTTCTTCACTGAAGCATTCCCTTCTTTCTCTCTCTACAATCTCTCTCTCTCTCTCTCTAGCCCCTTTCAACTTGCCAAATAATGGTGGCAGCAGGAGAGAGAACGCACACTGAGAACGCTGACACGTTGCAAGCAGCTGCCTTTATGGCACTGCACGCGCCCAGAGACAATGGCGGATCTTTTGATGAGAAAGAGACAAGTATTATACAGTGAGGGGGAGAGAGAAGGCAGAATTTTGTGGGTTTTTAATCCTCTCAATTGTTTTTTTGGTTGGTTGTGATAGTGAAGTCTCCTCAGTCCACAGAGATGAGAGACCCAAGCATCAGAAGGAAAAAAAAAAGGAATCCATGGGAGTTTGTGATTTGGGCTTTTCTACTGGATTCAGTACTAGCTTTGGAAATTTTGGTGTGTGGGGAATTAAGCTCGATTATAGTTGTTAATGAATGAGCAGATCGTATTATTAGTTTCCAAGTTAATTAACATTGTAAGTAACAATGACGAAATCGAGTGCATAATCATCTTTTGCATGAATAAAACCACCACCCGAATTTTGCACCTTTTCGTGCTCCGAACTCATCAATTGTGCTCCGTCGAAATAATGATGTCTGCACACGGTGTAAAACTATTCGGGTTTTGGTCCTTTTATAGGGTTAAACAGCCGTTATACATAAACCCGCAGTTAATACGTTTTTAATCACGTTAATAAAACTTAGCCATTATAAAACCAAAACATTTCTGTTACATAATAAATTCACAAAATATTTATCACGTTTTTAATCACACCAATAATTTTTTACCGTTGTCCGCAGGAAGTGTGCACACGCCACCCGACCCGAACCCGAGCCCGAGCCCGGCCCGGCCGGCGCGCGCGTGTGTGGTGTGGAGCATAACCTTTGTTTTCTTCTAGGCATAGGAGAGAAAGAGAAGGCTTATAAAGACTATGTGGGACTAAACTTTTCCTCTTTTCCTCTACAAACCCAAGTTTTAAGTTACAATTCCAACAATCTCCCACATAACTTAAAACTTAAAATAATTCAGAAATAAAAGTAGAATAAAAACAAATAAATAAGATTGCTGGTTCCCTTATACTATGTAATAGGTGGTGATACCTTTCAGTTTGAACCTTCACTTAGTGACAGTTGTATAGATCCGTGAGAGCTTGGTGGACTTCGCCTTGAATCAGTCTCATTTATCGGATTTTTACAGAAAGCACACATAATACAGTTTTGAAGAATTCTAAACGGGTTGCGCTATTATCGGCCTTGCGCATGTATCTTTCATGTGTGTTACTAGGGAGCAGCCCTGATCCCATAGTCGCGGCCTCACAACTACACACATATAGGTGAATCCTAATAAGGATGCGAGCAAGTAAGCATCCTGCCTCATGGGTCTTGGATTCATTAAGAGTTAGACTCAACCTTTCACTTGCTTTTTATGAGCACTGATCACCCTAGGGATGGGAGCAAATAAATTCAGTGCTCCTCACAATTAATCACTCATTCAGTTTGTTTCTACCCATTGAACCTCTGCGAGGTTGGGTTGCCACTGCAGTGATTTTTCTTATGGGCTTAACCCCATCCCCCTCGATGATTCTAGGACCACTGCCCTAGATAAGCCTTTAGTTAAGTGATCTGCAAGATTTTTCTCTGATCTTACAAAATCTAAGGCTATTATATGGTTTTTCATCTTATATCTCAAGGATTTATGTCGCACTTTCAAGTGTCGATTCATCTTCACATTTGCATTCTCTTGATGGCATTTGTCAATCGCTGACCTGCAATCACAATGAATAGAAATAGCTGGTAATGGTTTTTGCATTAGTGGAATTTCAGTTAGTAAATCTTTCAACCATTCAGCTTCTATACTAGTAGTATCAAGAGCTATCATTTCTGATTCCATTGTACTTCTAGCCATTACAGTTTGTTTAGTAGATTTCCAGGACACAGCTCCTCCTCCTAAAAGGAACACAAATCCTGTGGTGGATTTTACATCTACTGAGTCACTAATCCAATTTGCATCTGAATAACCTTCTAGTACAGATGGATAACCTTTATAGTGTAAACCATAATTCATAGTTCCTTTTAGGTATCTCAAAACTCTTTCTAGAGCATCCCAATGACTCTTATCAGGATTTGATGTATATCTACTAAGTCTATTTACTGCATAAGCAATGTCAGGTCTGGTGTAGTTTGTTAGGAATCCTAATGATCTAATTATTTGTGCATATTCTCTTTGTAATTGAGGATAACCTGTATTTTTCTTTAGATGTACATTATGATCATATGGAGTAGAAACAGGTTGGGATCATAAAAGTTATTGAGAATTTTCTCTATATAATGTGATTGTGAGAGCACATATCCATTCTCATTCTTCAAGATTTTGGTGTTAAAGAATTAAATCAGCTTGACCTAAATCTTTCATGTCAAAATTTTATGATAAAAAGTGTTTGATATCATTTATAATTTGTATGTCAGAACCAAAAATAAGAATGTCATCAACATATAAACATAAAATCACAATTTTATTGTTATTGTCTATTTTATGATATACACACTCATCTGTTTGATTAATTTCAAATCCATAAGATAGTATAATCTCATCAAATTTCATGTGCCATTGTTTTTAAGCTTGCATACTTTCTTTTCTTGTCCAGAAGCTATAAATCCCTCAGGTTGATCCATTTGTGAATAGATGCTAGAGCTATAATTTAAGAATACAGTTTTAACATCCATTTGATGTATTATTAATTTGTGAATAGATGCTAGAGCTATAAGGACTCTAATGGTAGTAATCCTAGCTACTGGAGAATAGACATCAAAATAATCAATACCAGATTTTTGGGTATATCCTTTAGCTACTAATCTGGCCTTATATTTATCTATTGTTCCATCTGGTCTGAGTTTCTTCATAAATACCCATTTACATCCTATAGTTTTACAACCTGAAGGAAGATCAGTTAGTTCCCAAGTATGATTTTGAACTATAGATTGTATCTCATTATTTATAGCTTCTTTCCAAAATGGAGCATCTACTGATTTCATTGCATCTTCAAATGTAATTGGAGAATCTTCTACAAGTAATGCGTAGAAATCTTCATGGACTTTTTCTATTCTAGTTCTTTTACTTCTCCTAGGCTCCTCTGGTCTTTCTCGCCTTGAACCAGTCTCATTTATCGGATTTCTACAGAAAGCACACATAGTACAGTTTTGAAGAATTCTAAACGGGTTGCGCTATTATCGGCCTTGCGCAGGTATCTTTCATGTGTGTTACTAGGGAGCAGCCCTGATCCCATAGTCGCGGCCTCACAACTACACACATATAGGTGAATCCTAATAAGGATGCGAGCAAGTAAGCATCCTGCCTCATGGGTCTTGGATTCATTAAGAGTTAGACTCAACCTTTCACTTGCTTTTTATGAGCACTGATCACCCTAGGGATGGGAGCAAATAAATTCAGTGCTCCTCACAATTAATCACTCATTCAGTTTGTTTCTACCCATTGAACCTCTGCGAGGTTGGGTTGCCACTGCAGTGATTTTTCTTATGGGCTTAACCCCATCCCCCTCGATGATTCTAGGACCACTGCCCTAGATAAGCCTTTAGTTAAGTGATCTGCAAGATTTTTCTCTGATCTTACAAAATCTAAGGCTATTATATGGTTTTTCATCTTATATCTCAAGGATTTATGTCGCACTTTCAAGTGTCGATTCATCTTCACATTTGCATTCTCTTGATGGCATTTGTCAATCGCTGACCTGCAATCACAATGAATAGAAATAGCTGGTAATGGTTTTTGCATTAGTGGAATTTCAGTTAGTAAATCTTTCAACCATTCAGCTTCTATACTAGTAGTATCAAGAGCTATCATTTCTGATTCCATTGTACTTCTAGCCATTACAGTTTGTTTAGTAGATTTCCAGGACACAGCTCCTCCTCCTAAAAGGAACACAAATCCTGTGGTGGATTTTACATCTACGGAGTCACTAATCCAATTTGCATCTGAATAACCTTCTAGTACAGATGGATAACCTTTATAGTGTAAACCATAATTCATAGTTCCTTTTAGGTATCTCAAAACTCTTTCTAGAGCATCCCAATGACTCTTATCATGATTTGATGTATATCTACTAAGTCTATTTACTGCATAAGCAATGTCAGGTATTGTATAGTTTGTTAGGAATCCTAATGATCCAATTATTTGTGCATATTCTCTTTGTAATTGAGGATAACCTGTATAAGCAATGTCAGGTCTGGTGTAGTTTGTTAGGAATCCTAGTGATCCAATTATTTGTGCATATTCTCTTTGTAATTGAGGATGACCTGTATTTTTCTTTAGATGTACATTAGGATCATATGGAGTGGAAACAGGTTGACAGTTTGGATCATAAAAATTCTTAAGGATTTTCTCTATGTAGTGTGATTGTGATAGCACATATCCATTCTCATTTTTCATGATTTTAGTATTAAGAATTAGGTCAGCTTGACCTAAATCTTTCATGTCAAAATTTTGTGATAAAAAGTGTTTGATATCATTTATGATTTGTATGTCAGAACCAAAAATAAGAATGTCATCAACATATAAACATAAAATCACAATTTTATTGTTATTGTCTATTTTATGATATACACACTCATCTGTTTGATTAATTTCAAATCCATAAGATAGTATAATCTCATCAAATTTCATGTGCCATTGTCTTGGAGCTTGTTTGAGGCCATATAGTGATCTAATAAGTTTGCATACTTTCTTTACTTGTCCAGAAGCTATAAATCCCTCAGGTTGATCCATATAGATTTCTTCATCTAAATCTCCATTTAAAAATGCAGTTTTAACATCCATTTGATGTATTATTAATTTGTGAATGGATGCTAGAGCTATGAGGACTCTAATGGTAGTAATCCTAGCTACTGGAGAATAGACATCAAAATAATCAATACCAGACTTTTGGGTATATCCTTTAGCTACTAATCTGGCTTTATATTTATCTATTGTTCCATCAGGTCTAAGTTTCTTCTTAAACACCCATTTACATCCTATGGTTTTACATCCTGAAGGAAGATCAGTTAGTTCCCAAGTATGATTTTGAACTATAGATTGTATCTCATTATTTATAGCTTCCTTCCAAAATGGAGCATCTACTGATTTCATTGCATCTTCAAATGTAACTGGAGAATCTTCTACAAGTAATGCATAGAAATCTTCATGGACCTTTTCTATTCTAGTTCTTTTACTTCTCCTAGGCTCCTCTGGACTTTCTAGTGGTCTAATTTGTTTAGAACTAGTTTCACCTTGATTAGAACTAGGATCTGAATTATTAGAGCTAGGGCCTGTGTTGTTTATTCTGGTCTTGTAAGGAAAAATATTTTCAAAGTAATGTGCATCCCTAGCTTCAATTATGGTGTTGTTGGCTATCTCATTAATGTCAGAGTTGATTATTAAAAATCTATTTGCATTACTATCAGAAGCATAGCCAATAAAAATTCCATCTACAGTTTTAGGTCCAATTTTCTTTCTCTTATTCTCAGGTATTTTAACTTTTGCTAAGCACCCCCACACTTTCAGGTGATCCAAATTAGGGTTTCTATTTTTCCAAATTGTGTAAGGGGTTTTATCAGATTTCTTGAATGGAATTCTATTTAGTATATGACATGCAGTCATGAGAGCTTCTCCCCATAAATTTTCTGGCACACCAGAATTAATTAACATTGAGTTTACCATGTCCATTAGTGTTCTATTCTTTCTCTCAGCTACTCCATTAGATTGAGGTGTATATGGAGCAGTTATTTCATGAATAATTCCATTCTCTTCACAAAATTGTTTTAGTTCATTAGAAGTGTACTCACCACCTCTATCTGATCTTAGTATTTTAATTTTCCTATCCAACTGATTCTCAACTTCTGCTTTGTATATTTTGAATTTGTTTATGACTTCATCTTTGGTCTTAATTAAGTAGAGGTAACAATATTTAGAGCAATCGTCTATAAAAGTTACAAAATATTTGTTACCCCCTCTAGTTGTTCTTCCTGAATCACAAACATCACTATGGATGAGTTCTAATATCTCAGAATCTCTATCAATAGTTTTAAATGGTTTCTTAGGAAGTTTGGCTTCTACACATATTTCACATTGTTCATCATATTTTATATTAAGCTTTGGAATTATATTAAGATGCATCAATCTTTTAATTGAATTATAATTCACATGTCCTAATCTTTGATGCCAAGTGATGGAATGTTCAATATTCAAAGCTATTGGAGATGCAAGAGTAGAATTCTTAACATTCAATTTAAAAAGACCATCACATAAGAAACCTTTTCCAATGAAGTTCAAACCCTTAGTTATTACAACTTTATTTGATTCAAAAACAAGCTTATAGCCTTGTTGCACTAACAAAGATCCACTAATTAAGTTTCTCCTAATGTCTGGTACATGATGGACATCCTGCAGGATCAAAGTCTTATCAGAAGTCAGCTTTAGGTTGATCCGACCTATTCCGGATACAGGAGCCACATTATTATTTTCCATTGTCACAGTTCCTCTACTTGAGACCTGATAGGTGGAAAACAAAGATTGATTAGAGCAAACGTGAATATTAGCTCCAGTGTCAATCCACCAATCATTTGCTTGAAAGGTCATGTTTACTTCAGGAGTGAAGAGAATAGACCTGAAAGCATCCTCAGCTAGACTAGAAGTCGCCATGTTTACTTGTGACTTATTAGGTGGAGGTCCTCCCTTCCTAGGCTTGGGTGGTTCAGTTTTCTTAAAAAAGCAGTCCTTAGCAAGATAGTTGGTTCTTCCACAAACGAAGCAGGCTCGACGTTCAGCTCCTTCCTTCTTTTGAAAGTGGACAAGGTTCTTATTTTGATGAAAGGATTTTTTCTTAAATGTTTTATTTTGATTTTGGTGGAAGGGACGTTTCTTGTGTTGGGGAAATGGTTTGGATTCAACATTGTTTACTTTGGGTTCTTTGGGTTCGGATTTTGTCAAAATTTTCTCCCTGAGTCTATGTTGCTCTTCAATTCTAATGGAATTCAACACTTGTTCTAGTGTAAGATCTCCTTGGGTATGGTTAAGGTTTTTGGCAAAATCTGACCAGGACTCGGGAAGTTTGTCTATAAGACAGGCTATCTGAAATGTTTCATCTAGGATAGATCCATTCACTTTTAATTGGTGAACTATATGTTCGAATTCATGAATTTGCTCATTCATTGGTTTAGAATCTACCATTTTAAATTTGTTAAAATCAGAAGCTTTAAATCTTTTAATTCCCATATCATCTAAACCATACTTTTTCTCTAGGGTTTCCCACAGAACTTTAGCATTAGTGATAGTATAATATATATCATATAACCTATCAGATAAAGCTCCTAAGATTCTGTGTAGACAATGATACTCTATTTCTTGAGGTGTTCTTGGGATAGGAATGGAATCTGTGGAGGAAGATGAGGAAGATTGCCTAGTAACTGGTCTAGATGAGGATGGATTATCTGGTTCTATGGCTGTTATTAGATGTAGAGTTGTTAACCAAAATCTCATTTGGTTTTGCCAACGACGGAAATTGTTCCCATCAAACTTCTCTGGTTTAGCAGACATAATTTCACTTGTAGTCATAATTTGATGGTGAATGAATAGTTTTGTTATTATAATGCGACAGAAATATATAAAGCATTCATTCAACAGAATTATCATGCAGTGTAACATTTTATTTTTAAGTATTGCAGACATCATTAACATAAAAAGCAGAATGCTAATCATGATACTATTCTAAACAGCAAAAATTAGTTTCTTGGATTGTTGGGAATATTAGCTGTTTAGACAATAACGAAAATCAGTTTAAGCAATTTAATAATTAACAGATAATCACAATAGATATAAAATTAAACTGAGTTTAGAATATAGCCTGATGGTCGAGGCGTGCAAGCACTGTCCCATTTTTAATCACGTTAATAAAACTTAGCCGTTATAAAACCAAAACATTTCCGTTACATAATAAATTCACAAAATATTTATCACGTTTTTAATCACACTAATAAATTTTTACCGTTACAAAATATTTTTGTTACAAAATAAATCACGTTTTTAAATCATGTTATAAATGTTAATCATGGTTTTTGATTAGCAAAAATAAAAATAAAAATGTAGTAGATTAAGGGCCCATTAATCCGGAGCTGCATTCGTGTCCGCAGGTCGTGTGCGCGTGCCACCCGACCCGAGCCCGAGCCCGGCCCGGCCGGCGCGCGCATGTGTGGTGTGGAGCATAATCTTTGTTTTCTTCTAGGCATAGGAGAGAAAGGGAAGGCTTATAAAGAGCCTCTCTTCCCATCTCTTTTCCAATGTGGGACTAAAGTTTTCCTCTTTTCCTCTACAAACCCAAGTTTTAAGTTACAATTCCAACACCTGACTCGCGGTCGACATGCGGAAGCGTGCTCGCACACCGAACGAATTTGTGATCACGGGAGAAGAGAACCAACCACACACGAGCATAATTCAATCCAAATATGGCAAATCAAACCAAACACAGAGATATACGTGGTTTGGCAATTTGCCTACGTCCACGAGGAGAGGATGGAGAGTTTTCACTAAATCAAGGAGAGTACAAAGAGTTACAATCTCACAAAATCACTCAAATAAACCCTAAACAAAATCTCTCAACTTGCTCACAAGTTTTCCCTCTCAATATGCTCAGTACAATCTAAAATCTTTGTTAGAACTCTCCTCTCATAACCCTAGAAACGAGTATTTTAATATATATCAAAACACAAACCTAATGCGAACAAGAAACCAAATCCAGGCCCAGCCCGACTCGCGATCGACCCCAGAGCCACATGCGGTCGACCGGATCTAACGACAGCAACTCAATATCACTACAAGGTTTGGTCGGTCGACCGTCGCGCCACTGTCGGTCGACCGCGAAAAGTCCAGAGACTTTTCCTGCTTGCGTGCACGTTTGCGGTCAACCGCCGCGTCACTTGCGATCGGCCGCTGGAAGTCCAAATTTGTTTTTTGCCATTTTTCTGTATTTTCTTCAATTTTTCACCTCGGGGAAGTTTTCTCAAAACTGAGCAGACACCAAACAAAGAGCACCAATGCGTTATCTCTCCAAAATCGGCTACACCAATATGGTTGCCTACGTATCCCCTCTCCCAAGGGATCAAGCCACCCGTAGTTCATCTAAATGGTTGTCAACTGCCTTAACAATCACGAATGCGAAACAAGTTTCAATAATGATCAAACTTGTTACTCGGAACCATCTTAGTGAGCATATCCGCTGGATTATCCTTTGTGTGGACCTTCACAATCTCCACATCGTCATCTTCAAGAACATCCCGAACAAAGTGATAATGAATGTCTATATGCTTCGTCCTCGCACGAAAAACCTAATTCTTCGTCAAATAGATAGCACTCATACTATCATAATAAATAGTGACGAACTGCTATAATATACCAAGTTCCTCCAAAAGTCCTCGAAGCCAAATAGCCTCCTTTACAGCCTCCGTAATCGCCATATACTTCGCCTCTATCGTTAACAAAGCCACCGTAGACTGTAAGGTGCATATCCAACACACCGGCGTACGGATTAAAGTGAACACATACCCTGTTGTAGACCGACGCTTATCCAAATCCCCGGCATAATCCGAATCAACATAGCCAATTCACAACTGTCTACATGTAGTGTCCTGCTTATAAAAAACCAAACCAACATTGAGCGTACCTTGAATGTACCTCAAAATCTATCTCACGGTATCCCAATGACCCACTCCTGGATCGTGCATGTATCTCAAAACCATGCTCACCGCCTGGAACAAATCTGACCTCGTACATACCATCACGTACATCAAGCTTCTAATCGCGCTCACATATGGAGTCTTTAACATCAACTCTCGATCTTCAACTATCTTCGGTGAAAGGTCAGCTAAAAGCTTCAAATGGACTTCCAAAGGTACACTAACTGGCTTCGTATCCATACTAACATGAAATCGTTGTAGAACCTTCTTTAAATAAGCCACCTGTGTCAAACAAATTCTGCCCTTTTTATTATCTTTGTCGATCTCCATCCCCAAAATATGCTTAGCCTTACCAAAATCCTTCATCTCAAACTCCTTTGAAAGTTGTGTCTTCAACTCATCTATAGAAGACCTGAAAATAGAGACAACCAATATGTCATCGGTATAAAACAACAAATAGATGTACTCACCTCCTTTTAACTTACAAAAATACACGCAATGATCAAACTGGCTCCGAGTATACGAATGACCAATCATATAACCATCAAATCACCTACACCACTGTCGAGGAGATTTCTTCAAACCATATAGCGATTTCTTCAACCTGCAAACCAGGTTTTCCTTCCTTGTGGCTCGGAATCTCAATGGCTGAGTTATATATATTTCTTCATCAAGATCACCATGAAAAAATATCGTTTTCACATCCAACTGATCTAACTCCAATTCATACTGTGCCACCAAAGCTAGCAAACTCCGAATCGAAGAGTGCTTCACCACTGGAGAGAAAACCTCATTATAATCAATATCTTCCTCCTGTGCATAGCCCGTCGCAACCAACCTAGCCTTAAACCTCATTGGAGTGCCCTCAATACCCTCCTTCTTCGTGTATACCCACTTGCAACCAATCGCCTTCCGCCCTTTTGGAAGCTCAACAAGGTCCCACGTATCGTTCTTGTGAAGAGACTCTATCTCCTTCTGCATAGCTACCTACTACGAATCAGCCTCCGAACTTTGCTCGGCCTCTCTGAATGTAGTAGGCACAAACCCATCGATACTCTCCACTAGAATTACATATGCAACTACTGTATCGGTATACCATGCTGGCATCTGTATGTCTTTTCTCTATCTTTGAATCATAATAGAATCCTGAACCTGGACCGTAGGTTTCGAATCCTGCACATCTGTACCCGTATCCCCCAAATCACCATCATGCTCGCTTGGCGTCACTTCAGTCGACACCCTAATGGATACTGTACTATCTGGACAATGTGGAGCTGCATCGATCTCTACTACCTGCGATATCTCCTCTGTCGGGTCGTTCTCCACCTGATGAGAGCTAGAAAGCTTCAAGGTAGAAGCCTCATCGAATATAACGTCCCTACTCAGCACAATCTTCTTATCAACTAGATCCTAAATCTTGTATCCCTTGACACCGCGTTTGAATCCTACAAATATGGTCTTCCTAGCTCAAGATTTTAGCTTATCAGTTCTAACATGATAATATGTAGGGTACCCAAATACCTTGAGCTGGTCATAGTCATGTGCTGGCTCTTCTTTGTTGAAGCTCTCCTCTCAATAAACGCCTAAGAATACGAGTATTTTAATATATAATCAGAACACAAGTGATCATGGGAGAAGAGAACCAACCACACACAAGCACAATTCAATCCAAATACGGCAAATAAAACCAAACACATAGATATACGTGGTTCGACAATTTACCTACGTCCACGGGGAGAGAATGAGGAGTTTTTACTAAATCAAGGAGAGTACAAAGGGTTATAATCTCACAAAATCACTCAAATAAAGCCTAAACCAAATCTCTCAACTTGCTCACAAGTTCTCTCTCTTAATATGCTCAGTACAATCTAAAATCTCTGTTAACACTCCTCTCATAACCCTAGAAATGTGTGTTTCAATATATATCAAAACACAAACCCAATGCGAACAGGAAACCAAATTCAGGCTCAGGTCGACTCGCGGTTGACCGTAGAGCCACATGCGGTCTACCGGATCCAACGATCCAACGACAGAAACTCAATATTACTACAAGATTTGGCCGGTTGACCGTCGCGTCACCGTCGGTCGACCGTGAAAAGTCCAGAGATTTTTCTTGCTTGCGTGCACGTTTGCGGTCGACCGCCGTGTCACTCGCGGTCGACCGCTGGAAGTCCAAACCTGTTTTCTGTCATTTTTCTGTATTCTCTTCAAGTAGATGCAGCAACCTTCAACTAAACTTTGATTTAGCTTCGGTCACATGTTTTTGAAGCTTCGCCAAACTTCCAAACCTTTAATTTTTATTGGTAAACAGTAGACATACATGGTTTGCTATCTCGAAAACTCATTATCTCTAATTTCATCCACCACAATTTCGCGGAGCGCTCCTAGCATCTCATCTACCAAAAAAAAAGATTTCTAATGTGTCCTAGCAAAATTTGCTACAATTATTAGGAACTCTTTTGCCTTTTCTGTTGATGTGAGAAACTTTAGTTGATTGCAGAGAAATCAGCATGGCACTCACGTCCCTGATCAAGATCATGACAGCATTAAATACTTCCTACTCCAATTCTCAGTGCACCAAGAATATAACTGGCTCCACATACAATTCTTCTTTGGAAATTCAGCCAATCTCTAATAGCATTCCACAGTGACATATAATACTTGCAGTCGAAGAAATGCACATGATTCTCAGAATTCATATCACACAAAACTCAAATATTACTAGAAACTATACCCATGGTGCATAATCTATCAAAGATAAGCAATCTTTTACGAAACACTAACAAAAGAATGTATGCGTGTTTAGGGATAAGTAACATACCCCATGCAGTGTGGTAACCTTCAACTTGTTGTTGATTAGGAAGAAGATCATCGTAGGCTTTAGCTACCATAAATTCGCTAGAAATACACTAATCGTCTTTTCCCCTAATTAATCACTGCTTTTAAGTCCCCTTAAAACAACAAGAACATGGTTTTTAGTTTTAACCTATGGCTTTTAGAACCATGAATCACCAGTTTCTGCTTGCTTCTATATTATGCATCATTTTACTAAGTTTAAGAATCCACTTTATCCGTAACATGTCTTTCTTTATATATATATATATATATATATACCACAAAAGCTTCAGAATAGATATTGCGCAATTCTCTTTTAGAGAATATCCCTAAGCCTCCCTTATCCTGGCCTTGACACAAAATACTCCAAACAACAAGAGGAGTTCTCTTTGCTTCTTATGAATTACCCACAAATATTTTTAAAATATCCCATATATCTCCTTCAATACCTGTTTAGGTAGAATAAAATTCCCACACCCGTAAAGAATGTCAAATAGAACACTTTTAATCTGACCCTCCCTGCATAGGGAATGAATCTAGCTTTCCAAGCTTGAGTTCTGCCAGATAGTTTAGAAATGAGCATTATAAAATCCATATCAGTTATCCTTTTACACACCACATGCATTCCCTAATATCTGATTGGCAACTTTTCCTCATTGTGTTCCAGTTAGGGGTGCACTCAGTCAGGATATGATACTTAGCATATTCATATACGTTTACCCATCACGAATGCGGATACGGTTACAGATATACCTCGGTAAGAAAAATTCATATCCATATCCGCTAAAAGCGGACACAGATATGGATAAACATGCAGATATATAAGCGGTATGCCTGCGGATAAAAAACGGATATATGAAAACTAGATAATATTCATGTAATACAAAAGAGTTCATTAATATGTTTGTTATATCTGAAAAGCTAAGATTAGACATCTTGATCATCCAAATTAACCTCAAATTTATAATCTAAGGATTAAAACTATTATAATAATATGACCGATATGTATTCGGATATTTCAAATACGGATCCAGATTTTTCAATACAAAATCATATTTGTAACTGTATCCTATTGGTTATAAATTTGAGGAACCATATTCGTATACTAAAAGATACAGTTATTGATATTTCGTAGGATACGGATATGGTTTAGCACCCCTAGTTTTAGTTCAGAGTATGACTTCTCTGACATCAGCTTGAACACCACCAAAAAATCTGGAGCTTTTGCTATTATTTTTCTTCAATCCAAACACAACACAAAAGTCATTAAAGCATTTATGCTGCATAATTGAAATAATATATTTCCTTCCAAATAAGAAAAGGTCATTGGCAAAGACAATATGGGTCACATTCAATTTTGAGCATTTTGGATGATATTTGAATCCTCCATTTTGATTAATCATGTTAAGTCTTCTTGATAGATATTCTAACAAAGAACAATAGATATGAAGAAAAAAAATTCTGTTGGCTTAATCTTCTTTTCCCTTTAAACTACTCATGTAGACAACCATTGGAAAAACAAAAAAAACAGAAAACTTAGTGGTGGTAACACATGTCATAATCCATCCTACCACTCTAGCAGGAAATGCCTATCCAATTAGCATGTCTGAATAAAAATCCACGTCACGTCGTAGGCTTTTCTAAGATTAATATTAATCATACACCTAGGAGAGATTTTGCTCCTTTCATAGTGCTTTACCAATTCATGACCATCAGAATGTTATTAGAGATTAGCCTTCCTCTAAACAAAAATAGATTGTGCTTCCATCAATAATATCACCCGTACTATCTTTTAGCCTAGTAATTACCTTGGATATGATTTTATATAGGTAATTACAACAAGCAATGGGTCTAAAATCAGATGCAAACTTAGGACTATCAGAGTGAGGGATTAAAGTAGTCTTTCTTCACGTAATATCTAATCTATACTACTTATAAAAGAGAATACTCATGTCAAAAGTTATGATTTCCTTTTTTTCCCTCTCAATTTTTTAACTCAAAATTATACTATTAATTATAAAACTAATGATCCATAACCTCTCATTAACTATGAACCTTTTCATTTTCTCAAATTATTTGGTCACTCACTAGAATATATTAATAATTTATAATGATAACAAAATTCATGAATATATGATAATTTATTATCAAGAATTATTAATTATATAAAATATTAAAAGTCATTCATTTAATAAATTATTGCACATAATTGTAATTAATAATAATAGTATAAATATGGGTTATTTCTTTATGTTGTAAAGAATATTACCTTATTCAATAATTAATATTATCTTACTAATAAAAATTTGGATGTTATAAATTAAAAATACTTTTATTTTGGAAAATTAATTTATATAAAAAATTTTAGATCCTTGAAATTTGTGAGACATATACTTTTCTCTTCTTTTTCTCAAAATATTTGGCCTCTCCCTAGAATATACTAATAATTTATAATGATAATAAAATTAATAAATATATTATAATTTATTATAAAAGAATTATTAATTGTAATGAAATGGTAAAATTATTTATTTAATAATATATTGTACATAATTATAATTATTAATAATAGTATAAATAAGGTTTGATTTTTTATATTATAACGATTATTACCCTTTTGATATTATAATATCGTCTTAGTCATATAAATTGGATATTATGAATTAAAAATAATTTTACTTAGGAAAATTACTTTATATAAAAATATTGGATCTTTGAAATTTATGGGTCATGCAATTTTTGTTGGAAAGTAAATGTCTCATATATTTTAAGGATCCTATATTATATAAAGTACTTTTTCTAAAATAATAGTTTTTTTAAATTTATACCAGACAATTTTTTATCACTAAGACGATATTAATTATCGAACAAGGTAATATTCTTTACAACATAAAGTCATATAATATTAAAAATTATTGACATTATTTAATAGATATTGTAATAAAATATGTACAAATCATAAATATTTAATAATTTAAATGGTTTAATTATATAAATAGTTACTTAAACTAATGATTACATTATTATTTAATAATTATACTCCTAAATAAATTGTTTAATAATATAATAATAGACAAATTTAAATAACTATTAATTGTATGTTAAAAATAGTATAAGTACTAATAATAGTATAAGTTAAAATTTTTTAATCATAGTGCAATAAAATAACTTTAATGGTTATATATAATTTATTAAATAATATAATATTAAATACAACAACATGTTCACGTGCAAAGCACGCGCATTACACTAGTATCTAATACTATTATAAAAGTGTGTTGGTATGTTAAAATATTTATTCCGAAAATGCCCTTTAAAACACATACATGCATACATAAAACACATGCATCCATACATAAACCATACCTCATACATACATAACCCCCAATTAAATACATTATTATTCATAACCCCTAAAATAATTTAACCATGACTAAGTTGTTTATATTTTTATAACCTCCCATTAACACATTAGTCTCTTATAATTCTCACTAATTATCACTATCATAATTAAAAAAAATGTTACAACCATTCATGTTCTTACTAAACCACTATGAATTATAACAAATCTCTTACAAAAATGAATACATCATATGCAAACGTTATAACCATTCATCTTCTTACTGAACCACTATAAATCATAACAAATCTCTTACAAAAATGAATACATCATATGCAACCCTCATCATCTCCATTACACCTCTTCAAGTCATTGAACGTCTCTTTGTCCCGATTTTGCCTATTTGGATTTTATCATCTGCACAACCAACCACTACTTACTATCTCTTATTATAACATGATGAGATTAGCATGATTTATAGTGAAAGATTCTTTCTCTATCTTTTATAGAGAATGTTTCAACTGATTTTTTGCTTCAATTTCATCCATTAATCTCCATCACTAACAATAATAAAAATCCCCCCCCCCCTAACCCCCCCTATCAAACACTATCCTTTAATTTTAGCAGAAACTAAATATACTTAATTTTTATAACCTCCCAATTACAAATTAATCTCCTACTCTCTCTTTCTTAATTTTCACTAATGATCACTACCATAATCATAGAGAATGTTTCAATTGTTTATCTTTATACTAGCCACTATAAATCATAACTAATTTGTTTAAAATTTTCTATGAATACTCTTTTAAGTATAATTTCCTACTTTATTATTAACACTAATAAAGTAAGATTTTGAAATAATCTAAATATAGAGTGAGACTTTGTGACATGTGTGTATTATTTAGAACTCAAGGTCTTAAGACTAAATTCTGGAAATGACACATTAAGTTACTTCACTTATAACTGATCAAGTAAGATGAACAATTGAAGAAGAAACAAAGAATAGTTTCCCGTATTTATATAAATGAGTTTGAGATTTTTAGGTTTTGCTCTTACTATGTATATGCAAAGATCTTTAGCACTAGCATAATATGCACATAGCAGTCCATATTTCCCAGCTTAACGGATAAAAAAGATTAAAAATAACGTCAAATAATATTCAGTCTGCTATTGTTGGAATTAACTTTGAACTGAGGATATACTCGCGTCATACCCATTATGATAGTTCCTTAAAAATTCATGTACTGAGTTGCAAAATTCATCATTCACAAAAAGTTTTGTCTGATTGAAATTTGTAGGTTCAACTTAAAAATATTATTAGAGAAAAATAATGACACATAATACTGTAAGACCCCATAATTTTTTTTTGATGATGTTTGTTCTTAATAATTAAAGAAGCTCTGATTAAGTCTTTTCAGAGGACTATATAGATTTTGGTTATTTTTTTAGCTCTGATAGAGTATTTTCTTAGTTGTCATAGAACATAAATTTTTCTTATTAATACGAAGTATTTAAATTATTGTTTTATAGTCAGTATGTTATTTATCCTTCCTAATGGTATAACTATATTTCAAAATTGTGAATAAAAAACCCCAGACATTATGTTAAATAATAAAACAAATAGAATTATGCTTTTTAGGTTCATAAATTGAAATGTCTTTCAAGTATTCCATAAGTTTTATTGGAAAGCTATGGTAAAATTTTATAAAAATTATAGAGTAAACCTTTAAATTTGCAAAACAACCCTAAAGCTTCATAATTTTATAGATATGCTATAAAATTTGTAGAAAGGACCTTGAAATGTCACAAATAAACCTCATAAAAGATTATATTTACTCTAGGATTTTAATGATAAAAAAATAGCAAAAATCCTCAAATTACATCTAACACCAAACTTATTATAAAAAAATGATAAACATAAAATTAATCCAACAACGTGCAACGCACGTGCACTATACTAGTTATTATAAAAGTGTGTATCCATCTTAAAATATTTCTTCAAAAATGCCCTCCAATCTATATTAAAATATATACATACATACGTAAATAGATACGTAAATAGATACATACATACATAAACCATACATATTAATACGACAAGAAGTTGAAAGATTGAAAGTTATATTTGGGAGCCCAACTGAGAGTAGAATGCTCGCAATTGAAAAACGAAAGAAAAGTAATGGGTTAGAAGTTACATTTGAAAGATTAAATGGGAGTTGAATAAAATAACTAATTGATATTATTCTAAGGCCATGCATGGATAAGGAATAAAAAAATAAACAATCAATGAAAAAGCATAAGGGGAAATTAATATGTATTCCTATTTAGAGAAATAAAGTAAAGATACGAGTGGGCTTTAAAGGGAGCGATCACTTCTCAGTTCTATTTGGTGTGTTTAAACGTCAGCTTCACGTCGTTGATGATGAAGGCAATGAACATGGCCGTCCTTCATTTTCGTGATGCATGGTATGCATAAGCATATACTTAATTATCTCATATTGTTCTTAGCATACCATGCCTGCAGGATTTAGATGAATACTCTTTGTAACAAAATGGCTCATTTATATTTATCATTTTATTTTTCTTCTTCTTGTGGAGATAGCGTTAATGGGTATCATAATTTACCACAATGCAAATATGATCTTCTAATACGTACTCAAAATGTGAAGGTGACTTGGGATCTTATGTTCAATGATGGTTTGATGGGCATCTTGTCGTCTACCCCAAAGCAACACTGTAACCATTATCTTTTAAGTCAACAAACTAAACAGAACAAACCACATCTTTTGTAATCTTTTCACTTTGCATTTACGTGAACACCGAAAATTATTATAGCAGTATGCACTTATAAATTATTTATAAACATGAAAATGGGTGCACAAATACACATGCACTATAATAGTAGAACAAAACTCACCAAGGGCACTCCAAAATTGATTCACATAATTTGGCCTAAAGTGTTGGATTTAAATCTAATTAAATCTAATTGTGGGCACATATGATTAATCAATGTGTATTGCTATCTTTAAGGATAACTCACATAAAATGATCAATCAATTTGGGTTAATGGGTATTTAAATAAATCATGGGATTATATGTGCAGATACCAGGTTGTAATTGTAATTTGATGAGGGACCAAATTATAAATGTACAACACCTATATATATGAGGTTATGGTCCCTAATCTAGGGTTATCCACTCCTATTCTCTTATCCCCATCTAAAGAGATCCATAAGGGAGAAACCCTAAAGTTAGAAGATCATCAAAACCCTAATCAGATTTTCCTTAATGGATTCAGGTATATGCTTTCGCACCTTTTGATTATTGTTAATTTCTTTCAATTAATCATGGATTTATGGTTTAGATCTCAAATATTAGATCTAACAAGTAGTATCAGAGCCACTGTGATTTGTTCTAAGAGATTAAGATTAAAATTAGGGTTCTTTGATCTTAATTTGTGTTTTTTAAGAACTGTTCACGGATGAACAGTAACGTTTTTGATTTGTTACTGTTCGCATGAACAGTAAAAATTTCCTTTTTGTTTGGTTTTTCTTTCAATTTTGGATCTATAGCACTTATGAACTCTAAAGTTCATTTCTTTTGTGTTTGATTCAATTTTTTGAGGTTTGGATCTGAATGATTGAGTTAAAAAAATTTGTCTTTTGATCTGTCGCCGTTCACCAAAACTCCACGCCGGAGTTGTTTCAGCGATGACGGTTTTCAGAACGAACCCTAAGGGGTGCTCGTTGGCTGCAGCCCAAGTGGCGGTGGCGTTTTAGATCTGAGCCCTAACGGGTGAAAGAAAAAAAAATTAGGGCTTGATGACTTACCCGTTCTCAGGCGAGCCTCGTGCTCGATTCAGACGAACTTCACGTTCGTTCTCAGGCGAGCCTCACGCTCGATTCAGATGAACTTCGCATTCGTTCTTAGGAGAGCCTCGCGCTCGATTCAGACAAACTTCACGTTCGTTCTCAGGTGAGCCTCGCGCTCGATTCAAATGAACCTCGCGTTCGTTCTCAAAGTTGAACATCACGTTCATTCTCAGGTCGAACTTCACGCTCATTTTCAAAACGAACCTTGTGTTCGTTCTCAAGTTGAACATCACGTTTATTTTCAGACAAACCTCGTGTTCGTTCTTAGGTGAGTCTCATACTCAATACAGATGAACCTCACGTTCGAAGTCAAGCGAACTTCATGTTCACTATGGTTAAGCATCGGCTTTTCATATTAAATTATGGCTCCACTTTGGTATACTTAATTTATTTAATTAAGTTATGGGCCCTAATTAAGCTATGGAAAATTCTTTTAATTCAAATTAAGTTATTTAATTTGAATTAATTTTGGTAGTTAATCAATTATTTAATTCAAATAATATGACACTAAGATATTAAGTTGTCTCTTAGTCCAAATGATTAATTGAAACAAGATGTTACCAAAGTAACCTCTCTTGTGTAGATTGTTCATGAGGGATGTCGGATGTTTGCGTGTATGTTTTCGTGTAAATATTTAATCGGCCCAAAGGAAGGTTAATATTTGTTTAGACTGCAATACACATCTGCGATGATAAACGTGTGACAATTATAAGGTTTACATGTGAATAATGAATTGATCCAAAGATAGTTTTATTATTTAACATGAGTTATTGTTAATATTTGATCATTGCAATAATGTATCACTTACAAGTTAATATTACTGTCCAAAGACTTGATATTAATGTTGTGCCAGATATCTTGAGATGAGATTTGTCATTATTTAAATTTTATTGATTATAGTTAATAATATGAGTATCTTTTGTTTATTTTAGCTAATACATCTGCTGCAATAATTTCTACTAACATCAATAATATTTTATATCATTCATAGACGATTACTCACGTTATGGATACTTATATCTCATTTATGAGAAATCTGAGTCTCTGGACATGTTCAAAGCCTATAAAGCTGAAGTTGAGAATCAACTCAACAAAAGAATTAAAATCGTTAGATCTGATCGTGGTGATGAGTACTATGGCAGATATGATGGTTCAGGTGAACAACGTCCAGGACCATTTGCTAGATACCTAGAGGAATACAGTATCGTCTCACAGTACACAATGCCAGATTCACCTAGCATGAATGGTGTAGCTGAAAGACGAAACAAGACTCTTAAGGATATGGTAAGAAGTATGATTACTCATTCTTCTTTACCAGAGTCACTCTGGGGAGAAGCACTAAAGATAACAGCTTACATTCTGAACAGAGTGCCAAGTAAAGCAGTTGCTAAAACACATTATGAGCTTTGGACTGATCAAAAGCCCAGTTTAAAGCACTTACATATTTGGGATGTCCAGCTGAGACAAGACCTTATAGGCCAAATAAAAAGAAATTAGATTCCAAAACAGTTAGCAGTTACTTTATTAGGTATTCTGAACGTTCAAGGGGTTATAAATTTTATGATCTCACACTAAGGAATATATTTAAGATGAGAACAATAACATTCTTTGAGGATGTTGAGTTTGGGGGGAGAAATAAGGTTAGAGACATTGCTTTTGAGGAGGAATTGGCTTCAGATCCAATCTATACAGTTACTTTTGATAATATTTAGGTTCCTATACCTGTTATTGCTCAAGAAGTAAATCCAGAACTTCAAGATGACAATGTAGAACAACTCCCTGTTCCAGAAGAACAAACTCAACAATCTCAAGAACTAGTGCTATTAAGGAGATCCACGAAAGAAAGGAGAAATGCTATTTCGGATGATTATATTATATTTCTCCAAGAACATGAGGAAAGTAATGGAATATTAGAAGATGATCCAATCAACTTCTCTCAGGTCATGAAAAGTTCTAACTCTCAACAGTGGATTGATACCATGAATGAAGAGTACAAGTCTATGCAAGACAATAAGGTTTGGGAACTTGTCCCATTGCTAGAAGGTACAAAACCAATTGGTTGTAAATGAATTTTTAAAACCAAGTGGGATGCAAACGGTAATGTGGAGAGGTATAAGGCATGTCTTGTAGCTAAAGACTTTACTCAAAAGGAAGACATTGATTATACAGAAACTTTCTCTCCGGTTTCATCGAAAGACTCTTTCAGAATAATCATGACACTTGTTGCTCATTATGATCTTGAGTTACATCAGATGGATGTTAAGACTGTATTTCTCAATGGCGACATTGATGAGATGATTTATATGGTGCAACCAAAAAACTTTGTGTCAGGAGACCTAAAGAATATGGTTTGCAAATTAAGGAAATCCATCTATGGACTCAAGCAAGCTCCTCGTCAATGGTATTATAAGTTTTAACAAATAATTATCTCGTTCGATTTTGAGATGAACATTATTGATGACTGTGTATATCACAAGTTCAATAGGAGTAAATATATTTTTATGTTTCTGTATGTCGATGACATATTACTTGTCACTAATGATATAGGCATGTTGCACGAAACCAAAAGATTTCTATCAAAAATTTTTGAGATGAAAGATCTTGGAGACGCCTCTTTTATATTAGGAATCCAAATACATCGAGATCGCTCTCGAGGTATACTTAGATTATCACAAAAGAGCTATATCGATAAAGTACTTAAAAGGTTTGGCATGCAAGATTGCAGACCAGGAGATACCCCTGTTGCTAAAGGATACAAGTTTAGTTTCAACCAGTACCATAAAGACATCCTTGAAATTCAGGAAATGCAGAAGATTCCTTATGCTTCGGCTGTAGGAAGTCTAATGTATGCTCAGGTATGTACGTATCCGGATATTGCGTACATTATTGGGATGTTAGGCAGATACTTAAGCAACCATGGTATGGATTATTGGATAGCAGTCAAAAGGGTTATGAGGTACCTTCAAGAAACAAAAGATTATATGCTCACATTCAGAAAATCAGAACAGCTGGAGGTTATTGGGTACTCCGATTCTGAATTTTGCTGGATACCAAGATAACAGGAAGTCTACATCAGGCTACATTTATATGTTAGCAGGAGGAGCTATATCATGGAAAAGTGTCAAACAAACACTTGTAGCTTCCTCCACTAT
This sequence comes from Asparagus officinalis, assembly GCF_001876935.1. NCBI lineage: Eukaryota > Viridiplantae > Streptophyta > Magnoliopsida > Asparagales > Asparagaceae > Asparagus > Asparagus officinalis. The sequence goes on along the minus strand of NC_033802.1, from coordinate 18,490,848 downwards.
GGTAGCAGAATTTGTAGCTTGCTATGAGGCATCTAATTAGGGAATATGGTTGCAAAATTTTATTACGTGACTACGCATTCTGGAAAATGTGGAAAGACTAATAAGGTTATATTATGACAATAAATCTGTAGTAATGTATTCCAATAACAACAGGAGCTCAACTAAGTCAAAACATATTGACATTAAGTTCTTGATTGTGAAAGAAATGGTATAGAGTGGACAGATATCCATAGAGCACATTGGGATAAACTCCATGATAGCAGATCCTCTTACTAAGGGATTACCACCCAAGGTCTTTCATGAGCACACTGCTCATATGGGTGTGGTGATATTTGAGGATATCATGATTTAGTGGGAGTTTGTAATTTTTGGTGCTTTGTGTTTGGTTGTATTGTCTGATTAGAATAAAGTATTCAGTTAAGACACTCTGTTACATTATGTTTGGTTTTGACCTCACTAAAGTAGGACCAGTTGAAAATAGACATGTACTGATCATATTGCATGTAATTTTTATGCTGCACATCCATAATTGACCTATGTCGTTTGATTGTATTGGTATATGTGACCATTGATGGGTCGAGTCACGATAAATATGACGAAGGTCGCTTTGATCCTATATTGATATAGTCAATGGACAAGATTATTCAGAAATACCTTTTCAGTGATAGCAATTATGAGCTCATCAGATTATACACAATTTAAGGAATCATATGGTGCCCAAGTGGAAGATTGTTGGATTTAAATCTAATTAAATCTAATTGTGGGCACATATGATTAATCAATGTGTATTGCTATATTTAAGGATAACACACTTAAAGTGATCAATCAATTTAGGTTAATGGGTATTTAAATAAATCATGGGGTTATATGTACAGATACAAGGTTGTAATTGTAATTTTATGAGGGACCAAATTACAAATGTACAACACCTATATATATGGGGTTATGGTCCCTAATATAGGGTTAGCCACTCCTATTCTCTTATCCCCATCTAAAGAGATCCATAAGGGAGAAACCGTAAGGTTAGAAGATCATCAAAACCCTAATCAGGTTTTCCTCAATGGATTCATGTATATGCTTCCACACATTTTGATTCTTGTTAATCTCTTTCAATTAATCATGGCTTTATGGTTTAGATCTCAAATATTAGATCTAACATAAAGTTGTTTCACGTAAAGTTGATACATAATAATTTTCAAACCCTCAATTGGGGACCAAAGATTGTTTTTTGGTTTAATTGGGCCTATAGTTGATTCGCGTAAATTTCTCTCTTAACAGAAGTATATGGGCTTAGCCTACTTCAGCCCTATTATGGTTAAATTTACAACAAACATAACTTGAGTTTTCGTACATGAGAAATGATTTTAACTTATCAATTATTATTTCTAATGGCGTCATCATTGTGTTAAGAATTAAATATTTTGTCGGGTCTGTGTTTTCCAAAAGAAGGTTGCTTTGGCCTTGCATTTTAATTTTTTTTTTACTATGAATGATTAAAAGTTTTTTCTCCTTTAAAGTATTGATGAACTCTTGAATTGCTCCCTAAAATATCAATTTATCTATTTTACCCCTCAAACTATTGTGATTTTAATTTAGTCCTTTCATGAGTATATACTCAAATATTTAACAGATTAATAACGTAAAAGCATTTTTTAATATATTTTTGGGTTTTTTGGGTTTTTATCAGTTTGTTTTCTTTTTTCCAAACTAAAAATTATTTTTAAAACTAATTTCTCATTTTTTTTGCCTTGTAACCATATGAATTAAAAAAAAATCTTTTTTATTGTAAAACTATAAAAATGTAAAAAATACCATCACATTTTATGTTGTAAAATATTTGACTACAGGTTCACAAAATGATCACATTAGGCACATGTATATAGTTTTAGAGAGGAAATACCCAAGTTGATATTTTAGCCTTTTTAGGGAACAACTTAAGAGTTCACCATTATTTTAAGGCAGAAATGATAATTTTATCCTTAAAAAAATAAGGATAGAAATTTGTAAAAAATGTTCTTGAGCATATCGTATGCCAATATACATTAATCTGTTAATAACGTAAATAAGGGGAAACCAATTTGTTGATTTTTCTCTTAACAAAAATAATTAGGATTTTTTTCCTCTTAGGGTTTGTGTGGTTCCCTTTATAACAGCTACGAAACGGGTTTCTTTGTCCTAACACCACTTCCACCTCAGCTAAATCCATTCTAGGGGTTTTCTTTGTCAAGCTTTGGTTCGCTTCCTCCTTTCAAGCTTCAAGCCGCAGAAGCTCATCCACCTCAGCTATTCCCTCCTTTCCCCCATTTTATTCTAAAACATGAGGAAATCGGTAAAAATTGGATTTTTGTTGTACTATTGTCAGATCGCGGGTTTTATTGGGGAAAAGTTCTTGAAGGCTAGGGTTACCGTCACTTTCCCTCATTTTATTCACTCTCTTCGTGACTCAGTTCTTTGAGTTGCTAAATTTTTGCTCGATCTGATTTTGTTGGTTTATCGTGCCTCTGTTCCTTAGATTTTTTATTTTTTGCTGGATCTTACTATTTTCGTCGGAAATCGTTTTCAATTATGGAATCCATTAAAACTTCGATCGTTTATAATGAATTACACAACAAAAAAAATAAGAAAATTACAATTCCCTAGAACATAACACAGAAATTGTTTATCAAATCCTGTTTTTGTGGGAACTTTGCCTGTGTCGGGGGTGTGTTAGCCCGTGGAACATTGATACACAAGATTCTGATTGAATCGTGAAGTCTTTTGAATGTTCTTTTTCATTTATCGAAATAAGAACCTTAAGTGAATATCTTATCAATGTAAGATGTTCAATCTTCCAAAGATCAAGTCTGAGCTTAGATCTCTAAGAATCACTAAAAGCTTCTTAAAAGTGTTTTTGAAAGATGAAGACTCTCTCTCTTGCTCAAAATAGCCAAAAGCTCAAGCCTCTATGCTCTAATTCTGTTCCCTTCCCTTGGCCTCGTGTGTAATGAGGTATTTATAGGGATATGGATCCATAACTGTTGAAATAGAATCAAAATAACTAATTGTTGGTCTTCTTGTTTTGATGATGTTTAACAAACAATTTACCACTAATGTTGTTTGTCTAGTATTTATGTTTTCCTATATATTGTAGACAAACAACGTTGTTGGAGGATGGATGGATTGCGCCATAACGACGATATCAAATGGAGGTTGGCGGAATGTCGGGTTGAAGCCTTGCAATTCAAAGTTAAAGATCAAGTTCAAGCTTCATCCGCATGTGTACCAAGTTGAGCTACAATGAAGATCAAGATAAAGCTTGGGTAATCTAATTTAGATTTTATATTATGTGTGTTAAGTACCTATGTTTATATATATATGAAATTACATATTTCATACTCTATTGTGTTTTTGAAAACATTGCATAGAATATGCAATTTTGTGAAAATTTTGTATTCTTAGTTTTTGGACTTAACTATAATCATATACATATTTTATTAAGTCTATATAATCATTGTGCAAAGTTTCAAAACATGGTTTAACCAAAATATCAAATTTCACATGTTTACATTTTCGTGTTTTGAACAATTTTGCAAAATGATGATTTTTCACAAATGGGAAATGCAATTTAGAAAATTATTTTTGTAACGTGTTCATTTACATGTTTATATACATTTCCCAAAGTTTTATTATTTTTGTACTTCATTTGTTATTTTTAACATATTTTCCAAAGTCTCAAAATCAGCTTTAAAAAACCTATTTTACTGTGTATCAGATTTCGGTCGACCGCACCGGTCGACCGCTCATATGTTCATTTGTTAAGTGGGTAGCAGAGAGTTTGTCGGTCGACCGGTGTGGTCGACCGGTGCGGTCGACCGAGAGCTTGAAATTTCCATCGGTCGACCGCACCGGTCGACCGAAGAAGTCTCTGTCTGTTTTCTGAGTTTTGGATCTGAATCGCGGTCAACCGTGAATATTTTCGGTCGACCGCCGCGGTGTCAGATCAATCTCAATGGCTATTTTCTTAGAGCCGTTGTAGAATGGTTTTTTGGTCTTTTTCTTGGCTTTCTCTTTCCTTTGGGGTTTCATATATATACCCCATTACCTCAGATTTTATAAGCAAGCTAAGAGAATGGTTTAAAAGATTTTAACAAGAGTTTAAGCTTGTTTAAGGGTTTGGTTTAAAGTTGTTTTGGTTTTCACCAGTGGAGGAGATTATCTTCTTGTTTGGGCTTCAATCTCCATCTCTCCATCTTGTTATCAATTGAGAAGTTTTCTAAACTCAAACTCTAGCTTTACATTTATATACTTGTTTGATTATCATTGTTCTTAAGCTAGATTTTATATTTGAGTTTAGTTGATTTGATTTTATTTACTCATTGTTACACACACTCACTTGAGCTTATTGTATTTGCATACATAGTATATTAGGGTTGTGAGAGATTGTAACATTGAGTTATGCTTCATTGTGTTCTCATCTATTGTAGAGAATAAATTTATATTTGTTACATTGTGAGTGTTGTAAGGTATTCGGTGAGCTAGAAAACCGAGTGTGTTGTGAAGTTTTCGGTGAACTAGAAAACCGATTGTGAGGAGTGACGTTGATCGGTGAGCGTTGAAAACTGACACTGTGAGGTGTAAACGTTATTCGAGTGAGCGTAGAAAACCCGGTTGTGATAGTGGATTTCTCCCCGGGAGTGGGGAGCGGAGACGTAGGACGGAAGGTCCGAACTCCGTGATCATATCTTGTGTTTGAGTATGCTTTGGCGTTTATTTATACTTGTGTTTATATTTCTTGTCGCCATTGTCATTAGCTCATTATTTATATGATCCACTATCTAATTCATATTGTTTACCCCTTGTGCTAGTTTTATATCCTTGCATATACATATATCATATTGATAGGATATATCATCTTGTGTTAGTTTATATATCATTGCATATATATTCATCATATAGGATATATCTCATTGTTCATATTGCTTATCCTAGCTTATATAGTTGTTATATTTCATACTTGCTAGGATAACTCATTAATTAATTTTAATTGGTATTTAATCGGATTAGATTAGCATAAGACCCTAATCACCCCCCCTCTAGGGTCTAACAATTGGTATTAGAGCTTGATGCTCTTTGATTTAAGGACTAATCGCCTTGAGTTAAAGATCCAAGTTATCTTATTTGTGCTAATCTAGTTATGATTACTTTTGTCTTGCTTGCATATTTTCACATATATATCATGAATATGAATATATTTCGTTTAGGCTATGAATCAAATATTGCTCCTAAATTCATTAATTTTTCCTATGCACAATGGGCTTCTAGATTTAAACTATTTGTTGAATCTAGAAATATCGACTTATGGGAAGTTATTGATTGTGCTTATATTGTGCCCACTTTGGAGATATCCAAGTGGAGCAATCATGATAAGAAAATATTTTCAATGAACAAGCGTTTGTTAGAATTTTTGCTTAATGCTTTTGACTCATCCATTTCTAACAAATTTGTTCATTTTGATAGTGCTTACAAACTTTGGAAATTTATTGAAGCACATCAAGGGGACTTGGAGGCAATCCGACAGGCTTTGGAGGATTCTTCTTCAAGTTCATGTGGAGCATTATACACACGGCCACAAGAGGATAACTCTTGTGTAGTAAGCGATTACGATTCCGAAAATGATTTATCTATTGATAAACTCGTTTGTGCATATGAAAGATTATCTCATGCCTATACTAAATTGCAAAATAATTTTATTCATCTTAAAAGCAAGCATGTAGATTTGAAATCCGATCATGAGTCGCTAGCTTCTAAACTTGATATTGTTGTTAAAGAGAATGCTATTTTGAAAGAAAATAATGAGTTATTAAGTTTGGAAAATAATAACATGTCTTCATCTATTGCTAGCTTAACTCATGCTAATAATGATGCCATGATAGAAGTAGAAACTACTAGAAATGAGATTAATTCATTTAAATATGATCATGTTTCATCTACTTCTATTTCCAATGCTTGTATGCCTAAAAATGAGTTGGATCATGTTAAAGAACGCATATCATCTTTAGATTCAACCCTTAAAACATGCATTTTAGATAATAAGAAACTTATGGACTTGGGTGCATAGTATCGTACTACAACTTCTAAACCCGTACACTTTGCACACTTGTATAGCAAAGCTTATAAATGTTCTATTTGCGGTCGTAAAGGCCATTTAGCTAAGTTTTGCTATGATGCACATAAATCCTCCAAGACTAATGTTTCTTGTGCATCTCATAAGGCTTCTTCATCACATACACATGCACATACTCATCATGTTCATCATAAGCATGCTCATGTGTTTAAATGTGATTTTTGTGGTCGATTTGGTCATTTGGCCAAATTTTGTTTTGATGTAAAGAGAGTTTCACATTTGCAAAATAATTTTAAAAGACCATCCATGTTTGCAAATGTTTCTAATGTTTCCCGTGCACAACCATTTGGTCAACGCAAATTATTTCAACCTTTTCATTGCACAAATTGCAATCGTAAATGTCATTTATATAATTTTTGTTTTGACCACTTTCGTGTACTACATGCGTCCAAGAGGGTTCATAACCCTAGGGCTTTGAGCTTCATTGATAGGGGTCATGTCCCTAAATCCTTTGGTACCAAGAGTTCTTGGGTACCAAAACAAATTTGATATTTAAACCAAGAATTTTAGTGTTTTTATTTTTCTTTTCTTAGTTTTGAAAATTATGCTTTGAAATTTTTGTATATGAAAACAATTTTTTATTGGTCAAATTCTTTTGTTTTCATAATTCCTAGCTTTGATTTTGATGAGAGGTTTGTATTTATATAACCCTCCGGATTTATTGGGTGTTTATTCCTAAATCATGTTTACCGGATGCTAGAATGATTATATGGGTTGGAACAAACTTAAGAGCTTGATATATTGTTGCCTCTCTTGAAATTCTTTTATCAAAGATTTTGTTTTGAATTATTGCTTTGAATTCATTATATTTCACTTATATGATGATATTTATGTGTTTGTGCTTATGGATCATCTATTTGTGCCTTATAATGTATTCCATATGTGGTTTGATCAAATCCCACAAAGAGAATTTTCTTGATTGATCAAACATCGTTTTTGGATTTAAACTTTGATTTATGATTTCTTTTGGTTGATTTGTTTTCATTTGAAAACTTTTTTCATGATTCTCATGTTTCTCTTCTTTTGATTTTATAAATCTACCTATACAAATGGTTTTTATGTTCTTTGATATGAGACACTATTTTTCACCTTGATATATTTATATATGTTCTCACTGTCCTTATGTATGTGAGTTGTGTTTTAGCATTTTTTTCATTTATGCTTGCTCACATGTTTGCCATGATTTTCATTTCATATATTCTTTATGGCATTTTGATAAGGGGAGCAATCCCTATATCTTTCTATGTGTTATACTCACCCATACATATTGATAGTGGGAGCTTTCGCTCTCTTAATTCTATTTGTCCCCTTTTTGATGTTGTCAAAGGGGGAGAAATATTGTGAGTATATTCTTTCTTGTTTATATGCGGGGAGAAATATTGTGAGTATATTCTTTCTTGTTTATATGCATGTGAATTATAATTTATATATTCATTTCTTTTCATGCATATTTGTGAATTATAATTTATATATTCATTTCTTTTCATGCATATATCCTTTTTGTAAATTGTTTGTCATCATTAAAAAGGAGGAGATTGTTGGTCTTCTTGTTTTGATGATGTTTAACAAACAATTTACCACTAATGTTGTTTGTCTAGTATTTGTGTTTTCCTATATATTGTAGACAAACAACGTTGTTGGAGGATGGATGGATTGCGTCATAACGATCATATCAAATGGAGGTTGACGGAATTGTGGAGTGAAGCAACGTACAATTCAAGTTAAAGATCAAGTTCAAGCTTCATCCGCATGTGTACCAAGTTGAGCTACAATGAAGATCAAGATCGGCTGGTAATCAGTTCAGGTTTTATATTTATGTGTGTTAAATACGTGTAAGCTCAATATCTATACACACACATTTATGCGTTTCTTCGTATATATTATATATATATATATATTTATCTTAAATAATATAATAGTATATATAAAGTAAATATATACATAGTATAGTTATATATATATATACATGCTATGTTTATGGGTTTTTATGTTTATAGTATATATAATGAAATTACATATTTCATACTCTATTGTGTTTTAGCTATCATTGACATAGCAATATGACAATTTTGTGAAAATCTGGTATCTTAGCTTTTGGACTTAACAATAATCATAATACATATTTTATTTAAGTCTATATAATCATTTTGTGCCAAAGTTTCAAAACATGAGTTTAAACCAAAATATCAAACTTTCACATGTTTACATTTTTGTGTTTTATAACTATTTGCCAACAATAATGCATTTTTCACCCAAATAGGAAATGCAATCTCTGGAAATTCTTTTTGTAACATGTTCATTTACTATGTTTATATACATTCCAAGTTTTATTATTTTTGCCGACTTCATTGTTATTTTTAAATATTTCCAAAGTCTCAAAATCAGCCCTTTAAAAACCTGGTACTGTGTATCAGATTTTCGGTCACCGCACCCGCCGTCGACCGCCTCATATGCTTCATTTTATTCACTGGGGAACAGAGAGTTTGCGTCGACCGGCTTGCCGGTCGACCGAGAGATTGAAATTTCCATCGGTCGACCGCACCGGTCGACCGAAGAAGTCTCTGTCTGTTTTCTAAGTTTAGGATCTGAATCGCGGTCGACCGCGAATATTTTCGGTTGACCGTCGTGGTGTTAGATCAATCTCAACGGCTATTTTCTTAGAGCCGTTGCAGAATGGTTTTTTGGTCTTTTTCTTGGCTTTCTCTTTCCTTTAGGGTTTCATATATATACCCCCTTACCTCAGATTTTATAAGCAAGCTAAGAGAATAATTTAAAAGATTTTAACAGGAGTTTAAGCTTGTTTTAAGCTTGTTTAAGGGTTTGGTTTAAAGCTGTTTTGGTTTTCACAAGTGGAGGAGATTATCTTCTTGTTTGGGCTTCAATCTTCATTTCTCCATCTTGTTATCAATTGAGAAGTTTTCTAAACTCAAACTCTAGCTTTACATTTATATACCTGTTTGATTATCATTGTTCTTAAGCTAGATTTTATATTTGAGTTTAGTTGATTTGATTTGATTTACTCATTGTTACACACACTTGAGCTTATTGTATTTGCATACATAGTATATTAGGGTTGTGAGAGATTGTAATATTAAGTTGTGCTTCATTGTGTTCTCATCTATTGTAGAGAACAAATTTATATTTGTTACATTGTGAGTGTTGTAAGGTTTTTGGTGAGCTAGAAAACCGAGTGTGTTGTGAAGTTTTCGGTGAACTAGAAAACCGATTGTGAGGAGTGACGTTGATCGGTGAGCGTTGAAAACCGACACTGTGAGGTGTAAACGTTATTCGTGTGAGCATAGAAAACCCGATTGTGATAGTGGATTTCTCCCCGGGAGTGGGGAGCGGAGACGTAGGACGGAAGGTCCGAACTCCGTGATCATATCTTGTGTTTGAGTGTGCTTTGGCATTTATTTATACTTGTGTTTATATTTCTTGTCGCCATTATCATTAGCTCATTATTTATATGATCCACTATCTAATTCATATTGTTTACTCCTTGTGCTAGTTTTATATCCTTGCATATACATATATCATATTGATAGGATATATCATCTTGTGTTAGTTTATATATCATTGCATATATATTCATCATATAGGATATATCTCATTGTTCATATTGCTTATCCTAGCTTATATAGTTGTTATATTTCATACTTGCTAGGATAACTCATTAATTAATTTTAATTGGTATTTAATCGGATTAGATTAGCATAAGACCCTAATCACCCTCCCCCTCTAGGGTCTAACAACCAACAACACTCTCTTTGGGTGCGTCAGTCGCCACTGCAGCGGCCTTTAGCGTGGCAGTCTCCACTGCCGCAGCTGAAGAGGCAGTTTCAGTCACGTTTATAACCGCTCTCCCATAACTTTAAATCCACGAAATGTTATTTTTCTCGTCATGTAACCATCCCTCCATGTTAGTGCACATTCTCCTTTTGTTTTGATGCCACGTGGACCCTATAAAGGTGTCAAAACCATGACAAACCACAAGAAGATGCTCCAAAGCCTGTACGTTAGCTTCCACTACTGTGCATATGCGCGTCAGCTTACACTGCCACGCCTATGCGCGTCAGCTTACACAACGGCGCCTATGCGCTTCGGTGTATCTTGGTGTTGGTTGTTCTTCCATGTTATTTTATCTGTTCCTTTGCTTCTTTTGGTTTTGGATAATCCCCTCTGACTTAGAAAATGACACTCATTGTTTTCTCTTTGTCTTGAGCTATATTTGGATATCTGTAAGTAATTTTAGACGCCTACAGATACCCCCTCCAAGGTATCTCGGACTCATTCTTTTATAAAAGAGTCGGGGACACTTTGGATAAGATAGGTCTTATTTGCAATCTCTTCGGTACTTAGTTAGTTGAGGAGATCGTGTAGAAGGACCCGTGAGACGCTTTAACTCTTGACTTCTTCCTCTTTTAGTCTACTCAGTGCTTTGTAAAGTAGCTAAAACTCCTACGGTACTGTGTTTATCGGTTGATCATTGTCGAAATCTTAAACTGAAGTTGGTGTTGGACTTGTGAATTTAGCTCCTGTTGCTGAACTGATGTCGAATTAATCATCGACGTATCACTCTTCATGAAAACATAGTTTATACTCGTACGTTGACTAGAGTCTACATAGTTTAAACTCTTAAGGTTTTGGAGCATGAGGGAGTAGTTTATACTCATATACCTTATTTGAGTGTTCGTGAATTAGTTTCACCTTGTGTACCCATTGGGAGGTTCAAGGAGATGCATTTTATACTCATATACTCATTGGAGTTTTCGGTAATGCACTTTCAATACAAAGTGAGATGTACATATGCAAATACCCATGGAATCGCTGTGTGCGCATGACGCCTTTGCGCGTCAGTGTTGACTGTCGTGCTCACGCGTACTAGTGGAGACTGACGTACTGATGCGCGTTAGTGTCGATTGCCACGCACAGAAGCGGTCAGTTGGGTTTAAAAACAAATCTCGAGCCTTTTTGGGTCATTTTTCCCCGCTATTCTGAGTTCAAAACTCTCCCAAATACCCTATAAGTGCACCCTTTGACTCTTCTCCTCCCCATCTCTGCAAAACTTGTTGATTTTGTTCGAGGGAAAGTTAGGGTTTTGGGGTGATCTTCTCAGATTCGAACATTTTCTTCGGTTCTTTCAACCTTCAAGCTTGGTTCCCCTTTGATCTATGGTAAAACCGAAGTCATAGCACCTATATTAGGTTTGTTTTACCTTTTGTGCTTGAAATCTCACTCGAAAACCCTAATTTCTTTCTTTTTAGGTCGTTTCCACCATGTATCCCAAAAGATCTCGTGTTCCCAAGCGTAAATCAGTAGCTCAAACGTCGGAGGAGGTTGAGACCGCTGCTCCATCTTTTGGAGGTAAACTTCTCATGCTTTTCTTCATTCAAAATTATAATTTTGCATTCATATCCTCGTTTGACTCCTTTGAGAGTCATCTGAGAAGAGTTAACGTCCTCCTTCGAGGGAATTGACACTAAAAGAATACATACCTTGTTTGATCAAGGCATGTAACACGGCAAAGGCACGAGTTTTGTTCAAACTCGTGGCTTTTTGAAGCCAACAACCGATGTTTAGTTACCACAGCAATGGACACTGCCGCGGCTACGCGCGACAGTTTCCCCTGCCGTGATAACTAAGAACAAAAATTTTGTTCTTTTAGCCTCCTCTTTATTCAATTGTGTTCCAACATTGTTTGCAGTCCACTTTCCTTCCGTTGCTCTTTCTGATAGAGAAAATCCCGGTCAAAGTAGTACTCTTCAGGCCTCTTTTGACGGTGATTTTCTAATTAGAGAAGTCTGTCAGTTTAGGGAGGATTGCGCTGACAATATCCCTGAGCTGATTTATGAGGGAAGTCATCGTACATTGCGTTAGTTACTGACCGACTCGCCCTTAACACCTATTCAAGATTCTAATGAGCCACTACGGAAGCCTGATTATTTGTTCGGGGATTCAGTTGAAGTTCCTGACACCCTTTGCTATGGTCCCAAAGCTTGGTTGAATGAATATGATGGGGGCCTTCTATTTCTTCCTTCATTTCCCTGGTGTTACTCATTTTTGCAATTACGGTATTTAACCGTATCGAGGAAGATATCGTGGCATTTGACAGAGGACCATGAACGTATCCATTGTGGGTTTATTGGTAGAGATATTAAGAATCCTGGCTCTAGTGGTCGGCATACACTTCGTGGACTTCACCTTGGGGTATTTGGACCAGATAGTGCACCTCAGAATGAATTAATAATAAGGGCCAATACTGTGAAGAATTGACTCACTCGATTAGGTAGAGAATTTCCCCTTAGGAAGTTTAGATGTTTTGGTTGGGTTCATTCACTTGAGGACAAATGGTGGACCATGATGACTAGCTACGTACTCGGACGTTGGGGTCGATAATTGTCTGACATAGGATTGGATATCCCAATTCGAGCCATTATGTACGGTCTTCCGATAAGCATGGATCATTTTCTCACTTTATTTAAGTCTTATAACCCGGATACGAACATGTTCTTCACTAAGTATGGGGAATTAGGACTTCCACTCCACAAGATGATGAAAGTATCAGGATTACCGATGAGGAATATTCCGTACCAAGAGTACTTTCCTTCCAACCGTCAACTTTGGAGAATGAAGAAAATGGGTCCTGTGGTTTAAGGCATTCTTTGAGAATTGACTTGCTATTATCAAACAGCGATAGCAAGGATTAAGGTGAAAAGCAAGAAAGCTGCTCAGATTAGTTTGAAGCAATTCGCCGATTACTTATTCCAGAATCTTGAAAGTTCAACTGGTGAAGAAGTTTGTGAATCGCCTCCACTGACCCCCTCTGAGATTAATAAGCTGATCATTAAGATCAATGCTTAGTCTTACACAACTGGATCATATGAATGTACTTTCCCGAGCGACACGAACTTCAGGACTTTCTTGTGGCAATCCATAAAAAAGATGAAATCAGAGACCCTTCTTGCAGGATATTTAGACATATGGCTAAAGAAGTGTGTAGTACCACACCAATCTTCAGATGCTCTCCCTCTTGAAGTTCTGTTTCCTGCTGTTCAATTAGCCGTTGGAGGTGAATTATCTTTTCTCTCAGCTATGATTGCTAACATCCATAGTGACTTACACAATTTAGCTAACACCTACATACAAGTGGGTGCCCGGCCTTCAAGTGACATTCCCATGTCAAGAATAAAGCTGCCTTATACATATTTGATGACGTGGTTGGTCCTCCACCGAATTGATATGATGTTGGCTCTCGACATATCTGATCCGGAGGTTCCTATGTTGCAGATCTTAGAAGGATGTAAATGGTTGAGCCCATCTCGACAATGGCATGAAGTGGTGAGGCAATTCGGGATTGCTAATTATTGGGAATTCTATAAATGTTTCCCTTGATTCTCAGGCGCATATAATGAAATGATCGCCGATGAGGAAATGTCTGGAACTAATAGGACTTCTCTCAACATGGGTAGTTTTAATTGGCTTATGAACATTCGACTGGGTTACTTGGTTTTCCGATCTAAGTATGTTTGCTGAATTGAGCCATACCTTCCTTGTCGGTTTGTATGATAATTTGGTTACGACCAGTTATACGTTGGGAACCCAAACAAATGGCTAACAACCTGTGATGGTCTCTGTTGGCCTTCTTGTTTTGATGATGTTTAACAAACAATTTATCACTAATGTTGTTTGTCTAGTATTTGTGTTTTCTTATTTATTATAGACAAACAACGTTGTTGGAGGATGGATGGATTGCGCCATAACGATCATATCAAATGGTGGTTGGTGGAATGTCGGGTTGAAGCCTTGCAACTCAAAGTTAAAGATCAAGTTCAAGCTTTATCCGCACGTGTACCAAGTCAAGCTTAATTGAAGATCAAGATTGCTTGGGTAATGTAGTTTAGGATTTATATTATGTGTGTTAGTACTTTAAGCTCAATCATATACACACATACACGCTTTGGTTTTGGTTTTGTATATATACAGTTATATATATACATATATGTTTTTGGTTTAATAGGTTTCGAGTTTATATATGAAACAAATAAATAAAATTGGAAAATACTATTTTGTTTCACGTTTATGTGCCTATATATGATTTCGTCTTTAATAAGCTTATATTTAATGAAATCATATTTAGTGTTTTGTATATATTGCATAGAATATGAAATTTTGTGAAAATATTGTTTTATTAGTTTATAGACTTCAATATCAGTTTATACATGTTTTACTAAGTCTATAGAAACATTTCACAAAGTTTCAAAAGTTGGTTTATGTCAAAACATCAAAATTCAAGTATCTCATATTTTCATGTTTTGGACTATTTTGTAAAATGATGATATTTTTCATTTGGGAAATGCAATTTGGAAAATTCTTTCTCTACAATCATTTCTCAAAGTTTTATATTTTTTGTAATTTATTTGATATTTTTAAACAGTGTTTTAAAATCAGCAAAACATGTTTTTTCATGTGTCAGATTTCGGTCGACCGCACCGGTCGACCGATCATTTGATCTTTCTTCACTGGGCGACAGAGAGTCTATCGGTCGACCGGTCCGGTCGACCGAAAGCTCCATCGATCGACCGCACCGGTCGACCGACGAAGTCTCTGCTTGTTTTCTTTTGTTTTCGACCTGATATAACAAGAGAATGGTTTAAAAGATTTTAACAAGGGTTTAAACTTGTTTAGTGTTTGTTTAAGTTTGTTTTAAGAAGCTTTTAAGCATTTGAGTGTTTCGGTTTTGTGATTCAATTCTACAAGAGCTTGAGGAGATCATCTATTGGTGTTTGGGCATTCAACTATTCTCCCTCCAACTCTTGATATATTGAGAAGTTTTCTAAACTCTATTTCTAGCTATTTTATATATTTAATTATCATTGTTATTTAGCTAGAACTACATTGAGTTTAGTTTTGTTTTATATCTCTTTGTTCACACACAACCTTTTGAGCTTATTGTATTTACATTCATAGTATAATTTGGGGTTGTGGGTTTGTGACTAAGAGTTGTGCTTAATTGAGTTCTCACCTTGTTTTGAGAACAATCATTTGTCATATTTGTGCTTATTGTGAGAATCACTTTGTAATACACTTGTACACCGAGTGAGGAGTGTGTGGTGAGAGTCGGGGATCGTCCCAAGAGGAGTGGCGTCGGTTGACGTGCCTAGGGAGAGGTTGTAACCGAGCACTTGAGGGAGACACGGCTAGGTCCAACACTTAGTGGGTGTAGAGTGTGATTGCAAGAGTGTGAGTTGTAGAGTTTTCGGTTAGCTAGAAAACCGAGTGTGTAGAAGAAGTTCCGGCTTCCAAACCGGATTGTGTTAGTGGATTTCTCCCCGGGAGTGGGGAGCGGAGACGTAGGACGGAAGGTCCGAACTCCGTGATCATATTGCTTGTTTGAGTGTGCTTTGGCGTTCATTCATATTTATGTTCATATCTTATATCGCCATTGTCATTAGCTCATTATCTATATCATCCACTATCTTTTTTAGATTGTTTACCCCTTGTGTTAGTTTATATATCCTTGCATATATTTCACTATATGCCTCTTTGCTAGGATATATCATATTATATATTGCTTATCCTAGTTTATATATATTGTTGCATTTCATACTTGCTAGGATATCTTGTTAATTAGTTTTTAATTGGCATTTAATCGGATTAGATTAGCATAAGACCCTAATCACCCCCCTCTAGGGTCTAACAGTCTCATCGATGGAGTGCGGGCTTGGTTTTGGAATATTGTCAACTGTACCGGGGCTCATTGTAGCTTTCTTGTCGTTGAACCCAAACTTCAAATGACTTTTCTATATTGCCGATGGTTATTAGCCACCAACATGTTCATTAAGAAGAAGAAGATTTTTGAATTAGAATCCGAAGCTGCTTCTTGGTTGGCTACTGAAGTTGTCCGGAGGACTATCTCTTCCAAGGGAAAGAAGGAGTCTACCACATCTTCCCCTAAATAGAAACAAATAGCTGTCTCAGATGAGATCGACGAATTTGAAACGTTCGGTGAAGAGGATGAGACCGAAAATGAAGCAGAAGCTGATACTCCTCATTCTCCTGTAGCCCACAGGACTCGTCGTGTTTCTTCGCCCAAATCACCAGATGCCCCCTTAAAGCCAATACAGATGAAAGAAAAGACTATTCCTTTATCCTCTTCCAATAGGATGACGGTTAGATATCCTATCCAGGGGGAAGAAGAAGAAGAGGAGGAGGACACCACTCCTCTTATTAGTAGGAAAAGATTTCGATCCCCCACTTCTTCTCAAACTCAACTCTAAGCTTCCCAGGGATTTGAACGACGTACAAAAGCTCGTTATGAGAGCTCTGTGATTCCAAAGGATATCCGTTCTTCTAAGAGGATTAAGAAAATTGTTCATCAACGACGCGACCTCCCACCTATGTCTGAGGAGGAGTCAGCTCACGATATTTTGATCGATGAAGGAGGTAGAATCTCATACTCATTTCTCTTTCATTGCTTCATTTTCATACATAAAATTTTATTTTCTTCTTTTTTTGGTAGAGGGTCAAGAAGAGGGAGAAATTTGGGTTGACATTGCTTCCCCTGATGTTATGGAAACCGATGAACCCAGTTTTGTTCAACAAATGCACGGTGCGATGGATGACGAACCTGCTGGTGTTCAAACAACTTCTCCTATCGACGCCAATATATCAGCCCCAAGCACATGTACCGATATCTCTCCATTTGGAGGGCAATTCTGAGAGATAAGAGAGTCGGAATGCGTACCTTTTCTAATGACCTGTGTATTTTATCTCCTTTTAGTAAAACTAAAGGAAGCTGGTGCAAGTAGTGGAGTTGTTAAAACAACTATGGTTACTGAAGGTAAAACTAATTTTCCATTCTATGTGGACTCATATAAGTATATATGTTATTTACGATTCAGTATATCCTATAGATGTCACCGTGAGTGAACCGACCGAAGAAGAGACCGTTCACACTACTGAGGTCGAGGATCTGGATGAACATAGTCTCGATCTTAATCTATCGGAAGACGACCATTAGTATATTTCTGATTTCTTATTGAGTAAAGATCCGGGTATGGCTACAGGACCAACTGTTGGAGTTGATTCAACTGAAGCTGGTTCCTCTGAATGTAAGGATTTTATTCTATAATCTCCACCGTCTCTTTGTTAATTAACTTTAAATAAATATATGAGTATTTAAATTATAGGACCAGTCATAGAACCCGGTACAACTACAACTATTGGGATGTCTGATCAGCCTAAGGACCGTGGTTCCTTGTCGCTGCCAGGAACCAAAGCTGATACTCAATCATTAATTCCTGAGCCCCAGCCTTTCAACCCTTTAGACCCAATGATGATAGAAGTTACTGTCACTACCCAAGCCAGTCCTGTCACAACTACTGTAAGACCAACTAAGAAAGTTGGTACATCGACAGTTGTTGTACCTGGCATAACTCCCTCTTTTCATGAGGTCGAAATAGCTGGAACGGGTACAGAATATCAGGTTGATATAACTCTTCCTAAAGCTGGAGTATCTTCTGCTGGACTTGGTATATTTTCACGTGCTAATACTTTTGAATTATAAGTCTCGAATATTAATCCAGTTATTCTTCTGAGTACTTACTTTCTTGTGTTTGCAGAATCCTCTTCTCAGAGTTTTGTTGACTTTGACCCGAAGCCATCAGAGGCCTCAATTGAACAACTGTCTGATGTGGTGGGTCCATAAACATGTATTATTCATGAACAAGCTTTGGCTATTGTGGAGCCTACATCAATATCGGCAAACCAAGGTAACCAAGCCGTGGAATCTTCCATTAAACTTCCATTCATTGCCGTATACTAATGTATATATTTTATGCTTATTTTACTTGTTCTCATTCCAGTTCCTTCTTCATCATTGTCTGATTCTATCCAAGCATTATTAGCATATGAAGACCCGGATAAGGCCGTCATTTGATCTGATCTTCAAGGCTTCTTTTCCTTTTTGAATGCTATGGTCGATTGAATTCTTTTCAAAGGATCACCTTTTGAGAACTTTAAGAGATCTCTCGATCGCTATACATTAGGGATCAGAGAAGAAGGATATAATGAATTGGCCGATTAAATCGAGGCTTACTTAGTCGACCTTAAGCAACACGTCGAGCATTTAAGGGATCTTCGTACCAGCGGTGCACCTGTTTATATTGCTTCTCAAATGGACTCAAGGTTAAAGGTGTGGCGCAATTCTCAAAACTCAGCCGAATCCGAGCTTCAAAAATTAAGAGCTCGCATTAGTCAGATCAGGGTGAGCATTGCCAAGAAGACACAAGCCAAGATTGACCTACATCAGGCTTTAGAGTCAGGTCGATCCGAGATAGTCCGTTTGAAGGAACAACTTGCGAAGGCTGAGGATGCTCAGAAGATTTTGGAGTCCGATCTGGCGGAAGTAACTCAAGTCGAGGTGAATATGTTTCAATAACTCGATCTTCAAGATAAAATACTCGCTGAAAAAGAACAAGAGGCTGCCAACCTTCAAAGTGTTGATGAAGAAACTTTTAAAGTTAACTTGATAGCTGAATTTGAACAGGCTTATACGGCAGAGTTCTCCAAACTTTAAGATCAAATTCATTATTATAAGCTGTTGTAGTCTTGAGAACACTTTTTTTATATCCTCATTTTCTTTGTATTTTTCTTTGAATATTTCTGATGAATCAAGTGAACTCTTTTACTTATTGACTATTTATCATGATTATATCTTCTTGTTTGGAATAAATAACCATAATACTTATAGGATTTTTGGAAAACCCTCAGTCATCAACGGATTTGATATGCCTTTACTGACTATCGTTTGAGTCGAGATAGTATGTGAATTGTCTAAATCCGTTTCACATATCACGTAATGCTAAAAGAATTAAACCCTCTTAGGCTTTATACTACAACGTTGAATATGTAGGCTACACGTATTAGATGTAGGCTTATTTCTAATAATAGATCGAGATAACGTCCCCCATGCATAAAAGGCACGGATTTGAAAATATTGAAAGGTTACATCTTTTTAGAGAAAAGACGAACCTGACACTGGGGAGGAAGAATTTTATATTCTACCTCATTGTCTCTTTTTGTTAGTAGAGATGAACCCAAAATTGGAAAGGAAGAATTTTATATTCTATCTCATTGTCTTTTTTTTTGTTAGTAGAGATGAACCCAAAATCGGAGAGTAAGAATTTTATATTCTATCTCCTGATCTCTTTTTTGTTGGTAGAGATGAACCCAAAATTGAAGAGGAAGAATTTTATATTCTATCTCCTTATCTCTTTTTTGTTGGTAGAGATGAACCCAAAATCGGAGAGGAAGAATTTTATATTCTATCTCCTGGTCTTTTTTTTATTGGTAGAGATGAACCCAAAATCGGAGAGGAAGAATATTATATTCTATCTCCTTATCTCTTTTTTATTGGTAGAGATGAACCCAAAATCGGGAAGGAAGAATTTTATATTCTATCTTCTTATTTCTTTTTTGTTGGTAGAAATGAACCCAAACTCGGAGAGGAAGAATTTTATATTCTATCTTCTGGTGCAAAAGAAACTCAAAGGGAAAATTCTACTTCAAGAATTTAAAAGGTGAAACTAAGAGTGAGATCTCTACTCTGAGAATCAAAAAGGTTGAGATAACCCTTACTGTTTAAAGGTTTGGTTATTCAATTTGTGGACTTCTCGTTCATGGAAGGAATCGAGAAGGGATTTTGGTTTTGGTCCTAACTGTGGGAAGGTTTGACCAAATAGGGGTTGAAACAATTTTACCTTTTATAGGTTTAATTGTCTAAATGGAGTTGAGGCATTTTTGTTTCTCGAAAGGGGATCTCAGTTTTGAAAGTGGACCTCTCGTTCATGAAAGGAATCGAGAGGGGATTTTAGCTTTGATCCTAACTATCGGAAGGTTTGACCTAACGAGAAGTAGGAGTCAGATACAAATAACAATGAGAATGTTGACTTATACAGCTCACTTTAGTAGGGTTTTCGGTGAGGAAAGATCGACTATATGTAGTCGTTGAATCTTGTCTCAACGAAAAGATGTTTGGAAAATCACAGTGGTAATTTCTTAATCATTTTGGAAATAATTAGACAACCACAGTAAGAAATTCTTAACCATTTTATACTAATTAAGAATGAATTATTCAAACGATCAGTTTCTATCTGAACAATGGATGGTCTCGGATTATCCTTAAAATACCATATAAAGTATTATTTAGGAACTTCCCATTTAAATAGGTTATCCTGAAAGTACTAAGGGTAGTACTTTTTTAGAAACTTCCTATTTATTGGTATCATTAGTTTGTTGCCATCTTGGATGATCAAGCGATATGCACCGTTTGAATAGACTGTTTCTATTACAAACGGTCCTTCTCATTTGGGTTGGAATTTTTCTTTCTTCTTGGAATTGAGAATCATGGGTCTTCGAATGGCAAGAACCAGGTCTCCTTCCTTGAAGCTTCATTGTCGGACTTTTTTATCAAAAGTCCGAGAAATTTTGGCTTGATAAAACATAATTTGTTGCTGAGCTTCCAAACACTTTTCATCCAACATCTCTAACTCTTCGAGGTGTTTTTTATGTTGTTTCTCCGTCATCATTCTTGTTGCGAGAGCGATGCAGAGAGAGAGAATTTGTATTTCCAAAGGAAGGACAGCTTCGTATCCATACACTAAGGAATATGGGGTTGTTCCAGTTGGCGTACGCACGGTGGTACGATAAGCGCACAGAGGTTCGCCAAGTTTGTCGTCCCAGTCTCATTTATTGACTCATACAAGTTTTGATAAAATCTTCATAATTGTCTTGTTGAAAGCTTCAGCCCCATTAGTGTTCGCGGGAAAATTCGTTGCTTTCTTCATTAATGATTCCATTGTACACTCTTGTAATAGTCTATCGATTACAAAGATCCGGTCTTTTTATAAGATCCGGTTACAATGAAAATCAATTTGAAAAGAAATGAAAATTACAACTTTGTTTCCTTGTTTGTCGAACGAATCGCGAGCTCATGTTTTGCGGTCGCTCGCTTTGTGGGTTCTTTGCCTGCGCCGGGGTTCTTTGCCGTGGACCACCGCGCGATCTAGATCCGGTCGGATCTACGCAGTACAACGGGTATTATTTCACCAAGGAAATAATAGCCGGGGATGATTGTTTCACCAAGGAAACAATCGTCCAAGTCTCGGGATCTAAGACCAAGCTTAGATCCGGAGTGTAGCAACGTAGATCTGAGATCCGATCCTCTCGAACACCTGCCTTATTTGACGTTGATGATCGCCGAGCACCAGATCTGGATGAGCAAGTCCTTGATGTCCCAAAGTTGAGATCTTTTTTAGATCTGAGTCTCCAATCCTGCAGGGCTTCGCCTCCTCCAAAATCCAACCTTCTCAAATGAACAAGGGGGTGGCCTATTTATAGGCTACCCTCACTGTGCCTTGGGCACAGGGTGGCCGGCCACAAGTGGCTCGGCGGCCACCGAGCCACCTATAGGTGGCTCGGCCACCGGGGTGGCCTATTTATAGGCTACCCTCACTGTGCCTTGGGCACAGGGTGGCCGGCCACAAGTGGCTCGGCGGCCACCGAGCCACCTAGGTGGCTCGGGGCCACCGGCCACTGTTGGCCACTGTCGGCCACTGTCGGCCACCTCTGGGTGGCCGGCACTGGGCCGAGCCACCTCAAGGTGGCTCGGCTCATGCCGAGCCTCCTAGGTGTTGTTGGTTTTTGCCGTTTTTTCCGGTCTCGTGATTCGGTTGATTTAGACTCTGATTTGGCAGTAAGTCCGATTCCCGATTTGGCAGTAAATCTGATTCCTGATTTGGCAGTAAATCTGGATCCTGATTAGGCAGTAAATCTGATTCCTGATTTGGCAGTACATCTGGATCCTGATTAGGCAGTAAATCTGATTCCTGTTTTAGCAGTAAATCTGGATCCTGATTAGGCAGTAAATCTGATTCCTGATTTGGCAGTAAATCTGGATCCTGATTAGGCAGTAAATCTGATTCCTGATTTGGCAGTAAATCTGGATCCTGATTAGGCAGTAAATCTGATTCCTGATTTGGCAGTAAATCTGGATCCTGATTAGGCAGTAAATCTGATTCCTGATTTGGCAGTAAATCTGGATCCTGATTAGGCAGTAAATCCGATTCCTGATTTGGCAGTAAATCTGGATCCTGATTAGGCAGTAAATCCGATTCCTGATTTGGCAGTAAATCTGGATCCTGATTAGGCAGTAAATCCGATTCCTGATTTGGCAGTAAATCTGGATCCTGATTAGGCAGTAAATCCGATTCCTGATTTGGCAGTAAATCTGGATCCTGATTAGGCAGTAAATCCGCTTCTGAGTTCGAGTCCGAAACTGATCTTGATTCGATCGTGATTCGTCCGAGTTTGTCCTTGGTTGGATCACTCGTTGACTCTTTAACACTTGGCTTGATTCCAAATGCGAACGGATGTATTCCGTTGCTTGCGTGCGATTCGTCGATCTCGTCGCCTCGTTGGTTCGTCGGTTTGTGCCGAGCTGTGCTAAGGGACCTATAAGCAATTTTATATGCCTACAGATACCCCCTCCAAAGTATTTCAGTCTCGTTCTTTTATAGAAGAGTCTGGAATACTTTGGATATGATTGTCCCCACCTTCAGTCGGTGTAACGGGACCTTGGAATGGCTTCTGTTCTTGATTCCTTCAATCCTTCAGGCTATTCGGTGCTTTGTCGAATGTCTGTAAGGGTTCTGGTGCTGCATTTATTGTCTGACCGTTTGTCGGAATTTTGAACTTTGAAGTCGATTCCTGATTTTCAATCTTTAGCTCGTATAACTAACCATCGATTGCTGGCGTTGAGTCTTTATTTGTGACGCGTTGTCCGGCGCAGTGTTGTTGAGTTATTCTTAAGAATATTTTTAGAAAAATATTCTCCAGAAACTTCTCAACAAAAATAGGGAATAGTTTATACTCGTATACCTTATTGGAGTAATAAGAAGCAGTTTATACTCGTATACTTTTCGGAGTAGTAAGAAGCAGTTTATACTCGTATACTTTTCGGAGTATAAGAAGCAGTTTATACTCGTATACTTTTCGGAGTATAAGAAGCAGTTTATACTCGTATACTTTTCGGAGTATAAGAAGCAGTTTATACTCGTATACTTTTCGGAGTAGTAAGAAGCAGTTTATACTCGTATACTTTTCGGAGTATAAGAAGCAGTTTATACTCGTATACTTTTCGGAGTATTAAGAAGCAGTTTATACTCGTATACCTTTCGGAGTATTAGTTCTTTCATTGCAATGCATTGATAGGCGTTGACCTAGGGTTACGCGTTGTCCGGCGTTGACCTTAGGGTTTTGGACGTCGTACGTTGACTGTTTGATTGCAACGCGTTGACTGGCGTTGACCTAGGGTTATGCGTTGTCCGGCGTTAACCTTAGGGTTTTGAATGTCGCTGGATGCTCAAGTCACGAGACCAACTAATGAAGCTGATGCGTCAGTGACTCTCGTATTTATAGGATTTTTGGCAAATCCCCAGCCATCAACGGGTTTGATGCGCCTTTACCGACTACCGTTTGAGTCGGGCTAGCATGCGGATTGTTTAAGTCCGTTCCGCATGTGACGTTATGCTAAAAGAGTTAACTCTTTTAGTGCTACGATATTGAATACGTAGACTTCGTCTTTCTCCTGTGAAAAGACTAAACAGCAACGTGTATCAGACGTTGACTTAGGATTTTTGGCAAATCCTCAGCCCTCAACGGATTTGTCATGCTTTTACCGATTACCGTTTGAATCGGGCTTACATGCGGATTGTCTTAAGTCCGTTCCGCATGTGACGTTGTGCTAAAGGAATGAACTCCCTTAGACTTGATGCTACGACTTCGAATACGTAGACTTCGTCTTTCTCACGGGAATAGACTACCCGGCGACGCGTGTTAGGCGTTGACTTTAGGATTTTTGGCTAACCCCAAGCCTTTAACGGATTTGATTAGCCTTTACCGACTACCGTTTGAGTCGGGCTAGCATGCGGATTGACGAAATCCGTTCCGCATGTAACGTTGTGCTAAGAGAGTGAATTCTCTTAGACTTTGTGCTATGATGTTGAATACATAGGCTTCGCCATTGTTACGGGAATAGGCTACCCGGCAACGTGTATTAGACGTTGACTTATCCCTACTTAGGCTTCGGGATAAAAATACCCCAGACTGGTATTCTGGTGTCTTTTTCAATCGGTAAAAGACTAAACCGGCGACACGTGTTAGGTGTCGACATATCCTTTCTTAGGATTCAGGATGACATTCCCCATGCGTGTAAGGCATGGATTTTGGTGTTATTAATAACAACCTGTCACAATGTTGAATATGTGAACGGGTGTTCTTTTTAAACGGTTAAGAACTGACCGGCAGCGCGTGTCAGGCGCAGACTTATCCTTGCTTAGGTTTCAGGATAGAATACCCCAGAATCGAACTCTGGTGTCTTTTTGTGCGGAAAAAGACTAAACCGGCAGCGCGTGTTAGGCGCAGACTTATCCCTGCTTAGGATTCGGGATAAACTTCCTAGGATGAATCCTGAATTCTTCGAAAAGGATTGGTATGGGGAAGGAAGAATTTTATATTCTATTCCCCGAACAAAGAAGGAAAGGAGACTCGAGGTGGGATCTCCACCCCCAGAATCCGGAAAGGTGAAACTAAGAGTGGGATCTCCACTCCGAGAATCAAAAAGATTCGGATAACCCTAACTGTCGGAAGGTTTGATTATCGAACTAAAGATGAATTTCTCGTTTATCGAGAATGAATCGTGGTTTTGGTCCTAACTGTAGGAAGGTTTGACCAAGTGGGAGGTTTGAGGTGACCCTAACTGTAGGAAGGTTTGATCACTCGATTTGAAAGTGGACCTCTCGTTCATTGGAGGAATCGAGAGGGGTTTTTGGTTTTGGTCCTAACTGTAGAAAGGTTTGACCGAATGGAAGGTTTAAGACGATCCTAACTGTAGGAAGGTTTGATCGCTTGATTTGTGGACCTCTCGTTCATTGGGAGAATCGAGAGGGGATTTTGACTGTGGTCCTAACTGTAAGAAGGTTTGACCAATCAGGAACTTTACGTCCAGACTCTAACAGAGAGAGTGTTGAGTGCACAGACACAGTGAGAACTTGAATGGGAGTCCTTATTCATTACATTGCTGTGGTTTTGGGAACTTCCCGTTACATAAATCGTCCACCCCCAGTTTCCTCTGCGGAACTGGTTCGGACATTATTATCAGTTAACTAACCGGGTTATCCTTAAGAATATTAGCTTAATATTCTCCAGGAACTTCCCGTCAAAAGTGGGGAAACAGTTTAGACTCATATACCTATTGGAGTATCAGGGAGTAGTTTAACCTCTTATACCGGTCGGAGGATTGAGAAACAGTTTATACTCGTATACTCTTTGGAGTGTCAGGAAGCAGTTTATACTCTTATACCGGTCGGAGTTTTGCCGTTTTTATTTGGCTTACCTTAGCGTTATAACGCCGGCTTCGACCAAGGTCTGAATGCTATTCCTGAGAGCAAAGCAATCCTTGGTGGGATGAACAACCCTTCTGTGGTATGCACAGTACTTTGGGTCCGTAGTGTTATCAGCTTCCTCCTGATTCGTGATAGGTGGTAGCTTGATCTTGTTGCCTTCGAGGAGCGATTCGAAGATGGTTGGAACGTCTTCGTCCTTGAAGGAATACTCTCTCTGGAGTCTCGGACCCGAAGTCTTCTGCTGCCTTCGGGATTGCTGTTGTGACGCTTGATTAGCACCACCAGCAGCTGCAGGTGCTTTGCCCTTACCACGGGAAGCGAAGTTTGAGTCCAGCAGATTAACCGTCGGTTGGTTCCTTTCGGCCTTCTTCCTTTTAAGGAAGCGTTCGGCTTGTTCACCGCGCACCTTCAGATCCTTCCAAGTGTCAGACGGTGCTGTCCCCATTGCCTCCAATACGTCCAATGCGAGGTTGTTGTGGCAAGTCTGGAGAATGAATTCCTCGGTGATCGGGTCCCGGCAATTCATCGCCTTGTTCCGGAACCTTTTGACGAAGGTGTCGACTAACTCCCCGTCTTTTTGTTTCTCGTCGAGCAACGATCCGATAGAGATCTCGGTGTCGTCGTCGAAGAAATTTGCAAGGAACTTCGTCTCCATGTCATCCCAGCTGTTCACGCTTCCTGGCTTGAGGCGACGATACCAATCGAAGGCAGCTCCGCGAAGAGTGCCGACGAATGACCGCACCATCAGAGGCTCGTTCCCAGAGATAGCACCCAGGTGCGATTTGAAATAAATCAAATGCTGGGTGGGGGAACCCCTTCCATCGAACGGCGTGAAGTTGATTAGACTAAACTTCGCCGGATAGGGGATTGATTCCCATTCCCTCGGGTATGGACAAGGAATGCCCGTTTTCTTTACCTCTTGAGCAGACAGCAACGTATTGATTTTACTCTCGAGGCTTTTGATCTTCAAGTCTTCACTTGTATCCCCGTTGGCATCCTCACTACCACCCCCTGCATTGATGGGAGGGTTATTGGCATTGTGAGCTTCATCCCCATCCGCGTGCTCCTTTTCCTGAGCAACCTGGTTACGGTGGCTTGGTTCACCTTGTTGGTTCCTGAATGCTTGGATTTGCTGTTCATGCATCTCTCTCATCTGCTGCATGGCCGTCTCCATCTCGAATTTAAAACTTTCTTTCTGCTTAGCCAAAGCGTCTTCAAGCATTTTGGCCATTTCTTCCGCGCCTATCATGAATGACTCGCGGGGTTGTCCTTCGCTGGACACTGTATTGTCCGATGCGACAGCAGAGCAGGAATCCGATTCTTCATCTTCCGAAGGCAATCTTATCCGAACCCTACCATAAGTTCCTCGTGCGATGGCTCCGGACTGCAGACGGGTTACACGCCGGGACGCTTCCAGAAACGATTTGAGATCAATCTGTGTCGATGTCTCTTTGCTGGTCATGTTGGCGGTGACCTTCGGAAATTCTCCATCCTTAACCACTGTTCTTCTTTGCCGGAAGCGCCTATGCCTTGGTTTTGGCGTTTCGGTGCCGAGCCTTTCGAACACTGAAATTCTCTCGGGGACTCCCTTGATGCAGTTGCATTGAGACAGTACTACCCGAATGAGCTTGGCACATGGGCACTGAGTTTCGAGCCCTTGAGGGCTTCTTTTTCTTGTTTTGTTCGTACCCCCAGCACGATAGTACAACTCGTCCATTTGATCGGAGTAACCTATCGCGTGTTGGCATGATTTCCCAGGTATAACGTTATCATCCTCGGATGACAACGTTTCCTTCTGAGAGCAAACTGCCTTATTTGGACTTCCGAGAGTCACTCGCCTCGAAACACGCCTTTGTAGACATGAATTCTCAGCGGGCTCCCGAACTTCGATGCGCAAGGTAGTGCGCTTGGGTGCCGTAAACTCTTTGTCATGTTGAGGGTTGTGTCGACCCCCAGCATGTTGATTAGTTCGGAGCCTCTTCATCGGGCCCGAGCGTTCATGGACTTCGTTGCGCTCGTCGGGAATTGGACCGAGGCGCTCCAAGATTGACCTCCTTCCTCGGGATGGTTCGGGAGGTTGAACTCGTTTTGAAGGCTGTAAAGGTCGATCCTCGGCCTGACTCACCACTTTGGACTTTGGCCTCCATATTTTGTGAGTTAGTGGTGATTTCTTGGCTACTCCATTCTGCCACCTTCTACGGGCTTCTTGAACTTGAGCTCGTGCTTGTGCTGAGAGTGCGCGGCGCTTCTGAATGCGATCCTCCAGCGTTGAACGGTTCCGTTTGACACGGATCCATTCGTTCGTTGGTGGCTTGGAGGAGTTGCCATTCATTGGTTGTTGAGGTCGTTCGCCTCTTCTGTTCTTCAGATCCGTGTTGTAACGGATCCCGTCCACAGATTCCATTGCCTTTGCGATTTGTTTCGCAAGGCGCTGACGTTGCCTTTGGCGGGCTCTCTTTGAGAGAGTCACTACGCCCTCGGCAACGGAAGATTCGGCCAGAGCAGATCTGACCTGGTTGGAAGGAGAGATCTCACCCGATGCAGCTTCGGCATCAAACGGGGCGAGATCTTCGTTGGCAGCTTCAACTTCTTCGTACCAACGAAGTTTTCTCTTGGAAGAGAGCTTTGGAGACTTGGACTTGCGAGGGGAGGTGGATTCGGACGAGGATGACAGATACTCCTCGAACTTTTGTTGGTCGAATTCGTACTCGACCTCCTCCTCGACCGGGATCGGGATCCGCGGCTGCGACGCGACAGCTTCGGCAGTAAAGCTGTTGGCTCCCACTGTGGTCGCCAGATTGTTCGCGGGAAAAATCGTAGCTTTCTTCATTGTTGATATCATTGCTATCTCAGTTAACAACTTTATGCGTTACAAAGATCCGGTCTTTTTATAAGATCCGGTTACAATGAAAAATCAAAGAAAACAAAGTAAAGATTACAATTTTCCTTATTTGTCGAACTAATCGCGAGCTCCTGTTTTGCGGTCGCTCGCTTTGGTGGGTTCTTTGCCTGCGCCGGGGTTATTTGCCGTGGACCACCGCGGAAGAGTGAATCCCCGAAGTCCTAAAGCTCCAATCTTTTTTAAGTTTCGAGTCTTGAATTCAGCAGAGCTTCGCCTCCAAAATTTCCAACCTCTGAACAAATGAACCAAGTGGCCTAGAGCCACCTTGGTGGCTCGGCCACTGAGCCTCCTTGGTGGCTCGGTGAGCCGACCCCTAGGTGTTTGTCGTTTTGCCTCTTTGTGCCCGTTTTCCGGTGGCACCTAGGTGGCTCGGCCGAGCCACCACTTGGTGGCTCGGCCACTGAGCCTCCTTGGTGGCTCGGTGAGCCGACCCCTAGGTGTTTGTCGTTTTGCCTCTTTGTGCCCGTTTTCCGGTTCTGCGGTTGATAGGTTCGGATTCGATTTGTTGACCTGATTTGGTAGTAAATCCGGATCCCGATTAGGCAGTAAGTCCACTTCTGAGTTTGAGTCCGAACCCGATCTTGATTCGATCGTGATTCGTCCGAGTATGCCCTTGGTTGGATGACTCGTTGACTCTTCGAACACTTGGCTTGATCCCGCACGCGAATGGACGTATTCCGTTGCTTGCGTGCGATTAGTCAATCTCGTTGCCTCGTTGGTTTGTCGGTTTGTGCCGAGCTGAGCAAAGGGACCTATAAGCAATTTTATATGCCTACAATTAGCTGTAGGATTATAGGCCGTTGACAAAACATCTTGAATTCCAAATTTACTGCAGAAATTGATGAATGTGTTGCTGACGAATTGAGGGTCATTGTCATGTACTATTCGTCTCGGGACACCATATAAGTATATGATATGGTGTTTAATGAATTTGACAATATCGCTCGTCCTTACTTCTTTAAGCGGGACTGCTTCAACCCATTTTGAGAAATAATCGGTGATTGCCAGAATGAAACAGTTACCTTTGACTGAAAATGGAAAGATATGGCCTACTATGTCCATTACTCATGTTTCGAATAGCCACGATGTCGTTGATGGCTGCAAATGCTCCGGAGGTTGGTGCATATAGTTTGCATGTATTTGACATGAATGACATCGCTGGGCATAGTCAACGGCGTCTTTTACCATGGTTGGCCAATAATATCCCATTCTTCTAAGTCGATCACAGAGTTTGGGATCGGGTTGGTGTGCACCACATGTTCCATCATGCGCTTCTTTGAGTGCTTCTTCTGCTTCTTTACTAGATAGACAATGGATTAATAGACCATCATACGGACGTCGATATAATATTTGTGTCGTGACGTTATAGTAAAATTTTGGCGCCCTTCGCCGGACTAAATCCCTTTCTTTTACATCTTCAGGTAAAATATCGTGTAGGACGTAATCGATGATAGGGAAATATCAATCTCGAGCCTCGAGTTTAATTCTCGTTGAGCATGCCTCTTTGACAATCATGTCGTAGATCGGCACAATAAGGTGATGAGTTCTCACTGTGACTAATTGCTCTGTCTCGGGAGGCTGAGCCAAAGATACGGCTAATGCCGCCAATGCATCTGCATATGTATTTTGGAGATGTGGAATGTATTCGATAAAAAATCCCTCGAATGAGTCTACCATTTCTATGGCCGCCTGGTAATATGGAATTAGATCCGGGCTTCTGACCTCATATTCTCCTCGAATCTGATTGACTATCAGCTGAGAATCACCGAAAGTTTCAAGGTATTCAACTCCTAGCTCTTTAGCAAAATGAAGTCCGATTATTAGCGTGTTGTATTCAGATGTGTTATTAGAGCATGGTTCGGTCAAGAATACACTCTGGGCATTACGCGTTTTCCAGGGGAAACCAAAACAACCCCCACTCCTAAAGAAATTTTAGAACATACAGGAGCACTTGCCACATTGGTTGCCTTGGAAGCACCATCAAAGTATAATTGTCACACTTGCTGATGTGATGTGGTGTTAACTTCATGAGTTTCATCCGGCAAGTCATCATATAATTCTGTCGTATTTTTTGTAGGACTAACCGCCAAAAGATCACAAATTACTTGTCCATTAACTAACTTTCGCTGTTTAAAACGTAAATCATATTAGGACAAAAGTAAGGCCCACTTAGCTAAACACCAATTCATGGAAGCCGGTTGGGTCATGAATACTCGGATCGGGTTCACATTGGAGATGACATAAATTATTTGCCCAACCAGGTAATGTCGTTTCTGAATTGCGAACATTAAGGCAAGACATTCTTTCTCGATCATCGGATATCGAGATTCGACACCTACCAGTGTACGACTTAGATAATATACTGCTTGCTCG
Organism: Asparagus officinalis; assembly: GCF_001876935.1. NCBI lineage: Eukaryota > Viridiplantae > Streptophyta > Magnoliopsida > Asparagales > Asparagaceae > Asparagus > Asparagus officinalis. The sequence goes on along the minus strand of NC_033802.1, from coordinate 18,459,947 downwards.
TGACCGTTATCATCGTCTTGTGTAAGTAATGTACTCAACGAATGGCTAGTCGCTTTGACATAAATCAAAAATAGTTTTCCCGACTTTGGTGCAACGAGAATAGGCTGATTCGCTAGATATGTTTCGATATCCTCGAATGCTTTTTGACAAGCTTCATCCCAAATGAATGACACGCCCTTTTTGGTGAGGTTGGAGAATGGTTAACATTTTCCTGAAAGGATTGATATGAACCAACGAATATAAGCTAACCGCCCTTGCAACCCTCTAAGCTCTTTAAGATTTCTCGGTGGTTGTAGTTTGTGTATCGCCTTCACTTTGTCGGGATCAATTTGGATACATTTTGTGGTAACAATAAATCCAAGGAATTTGCCGCTAGACATCCCGAGAAAATATTTAGTCGGATTCATTTTTAGTTGATGACTCCTCATATGATCGAGCATTGTTTTCAAGTCATTAATGTGATCGTTCTTGTCACGACTCTTAACCACCAAGTCATCAACGTAGCATTCAATAGTCTTTTAGATGTGTTCGTGGAAAATCTTTGTCATCGTCTGTTAATAAGTAGCACCAGCATTCTTCAAACCAAAAGGCATAATAGTATAACAGAAGACACCAATGGGTGTTCTGAATACTATATGCTTTTCATCATCTGGGTTCATCTTAATCTAATTATACCCTGAAAATCCATCCATAAATGACATTCTCTCGAATCCACATGTATTGTCAATGATGGTGTCTGTAATCAGTAGAGGGAAATCGTCTTTAGGACAGGCTGTGTTTAGATCTCTAAAGTCAATACATATTTTCTAATTTTTCCATTCTTCTTGAGGACCGAGTCAATATTGGCCAACCAATCAGGACGTTATTCTTCCCTGACGAAGCCTGAATCAATTAGTTTCTTGACTTCATCTTCTATCGCCTCTATAATTTGCGGACGAAACCGTCTTTGTTGTTGTTTGATAGGTTTGACATCCGACCTGATGTTAAGATTATGCATTACCACATTTGGATCCAATCCCGACATATCTTCATAATTCCAAGCGAAAACATTGACATACTCTCTAATGAGGGCGATCAATTCTTCCTTCTCTTCTGATGGAAGACTGTCGCTAATAAATATAGGTTTCAGATTGATTTGGTCACCCATATTGACTTAGACCACTTTATCTTCAATAGGAGGTTCCCTCTGTTCGAATCGATCACTATATTGAATGTTCATGTAATGTATCTAGGGATCTTCCCAAGTGGACAATTGATCATCTTCTTCTATTGTAGAAGAATCAACCATGGCCATATTCGACATTGATCTTTTGAACATTTCTCCAATGCTAATGTTAGAATTCCAACTCGAAGCATCGGATGAATATTCATTTTTATTTGTTAGCTAGTTGATGATTTGCCAGCAACATGCGTGATCAGATGACAAAACGTAATCCAAACCTCTCCTACGGCTGTAGTAATTATCTGGTTTTCTTTTTGGTACATAGGTAGGATGGGGTGGAACCCTAGAACCTTGACCAAAATGAAGACCTTCACCGAGGGTGAGGTCATATCCTTGTTTCTTCATGTAGTCACTTGCTTGTGAACTATATCTGAAGAAATACCATTCGGACCCTTCATCATCCATATTGGTGTCCAAGAAGAGATCGGGGAGTGGGAATGGCTCCCCTTTACCAAAGATTATTTCTTTTTCACCCTTTGCCTTCGCAGGTAAGATTAGAGTCGTTCCGAAGGAATCATGGATGCACTTCTTCATCGTACAAGACGAACGAAGTGGCATATGTATGTCAGGGTTATTATATAATTCTTGCATTATATTATCAAGATAATGCGAGTACTCTAAATCATCATTTATTACTTTATCAGTAAGTTGCCAGTTACAACTTTCATCCGACGATTCATCACCATCAAGATCGATTACAAGAGGTTCAATATTATTTAATACAAGACCTTCGCTATAATCGAGCTCGACTTCGGTATCAGCTTCTTCTACACTATTCGTGCCATGGGCCGATGATTTAGTATTGGATTTGGTGCCATAAAGAAGGAAGTCAGTAAAGTAATTTTCTAACACTTTAAATGGTTGCTTATCCGCGACCACCATCTTAATCTCGTTGTTAGTGTCAACATATTTCAGATACTGATAGAGAGTGGAGGGAACTATAAGATTACTATGGATCCAAGGGCGACCCAATAACAAGTTATAAGAAGTCTCTGCATCAATCACATTACAAGTAACTTCCGACTTCAAATCTCCGAGTTGACACTTCACCCGGATTTTTCCTAATGGCCTGGACCCACTGGTGTTGAATCCGTAGATAATGATTCTTGTGGAGGCTAATTTGTTAGCGGGAATTCCAAGATGGTACATCAACCGAAGTGGCATGATACTGACAGCGGAACCCGGATCAACTTGGATCTGATTGACAATGCTTAAGCTAATATATCCGGTGAAGTATAAAGGCCTATCATGTTTTGAATTTTTCACTTGTATATCCTCTTTGGTAAAAACAATGCAAGGAAATTTTATGGCTGCCAGGTTACAGTGTTAAACTGATGACTTTGGCTCTTCAGGAGCTGGCTTAATCTGAGTGAGAAATACCTCAGAATCAGCCCAAGCTTCTTATAAGGCTTCCTTGGCATCTTTTGAAAGGCGCAACAGCTAATACAGCGTGATCCTTGCTGGGATATTAGCTAACCAAGCCATGACGTCTAAACGGTATGGGGCGTTCGAACCTTCCGGTTTATCTCTTCCAATCGGTCGATTGAAACGAGATTTCTTCGGAACTTGAACTTATTTGTATTGAGGTTCCTTCTCCTTCTGCTTAGTCGATTGTTAAGTTTTTCCAACAGATACAGCAGGAGTTGCAACCACCCCCAATTCAGCTAAAGTTTTAGAAGGTACTGTTTTTATCACCCCCTGCTCAGCTAATTGTTCAGATACACTTGGGTAATTAAAGTGATATTCATTTCCACTTCTAGTAGAAAAAGATTATTGTTCCTCTTCAGAAAGTGGTAAAGTTGAGATTTCCTCATCATTTTGTTCAGGAATTGCTGAGGCCCCATAACAAGACTTTTCTTTCCCTTTACTTTTCACCGTCTTCTTGGATGTGGATGTCGTCCATTGTTCATCCTCAAGCAAATCGGGATGAACCCAGAGGATTTCACCATTTGGACCTATATGTGATGCAAGTCCTCTTTGGCGTTGTCCATGAGGGTCATTGTTGACGATTTGTATTTTAACTTTTGATACAGGTTCGGGTTAAAACCATGACAAAGGAATCAAACCAAAACTAATAGATACTGCATTCGCACCTACTTTCTCCTCTTTCATCTTTGCAGTCACAATACTGACATCGATCAATGTTTGTATTTTGTCTTTTAAGACATAACAAGCCTTGGTAGGATGATGGACCATTCTGTGATATGCATAATATTTCGGGTCATTAGTCCTGTTTTCTTCTTCCTAGTTTGTGACCGGTGGAAATTTGATCTTGTTGTTATCCAAAAGATATTTAAATATAACTGGTACTTCATCGTCCTTGAAAGAATATTCTTTTGGAAATATGGGTTCCGAGGTCTTAGGCTGTCTCGGAGGCTGCTGAGTCTGATGTTGTGTCAGCTGGAAGGATGATTGTTGCGGATATTGTTATTACAGTTGTTGTGACGTTTGGTGAGTATCAACAGTAACCGTGGGTCCCTTTCCTCTACCTAGAGGATTAAAATTCTACTTTTGAGGATTAGCTGGTGGCTGACCTCTCTCCAACTTCTTCCTCTTAAGAAAGCTTCGGCCTGCTCACCTCGTACCTTCAATTCTTTCCAAGTCTTGAAAGGCACAACTCCCATGACTTCAGGACATCCAAAGAAAGATTATTATGGCATGTTTGAAGGATAAACTCCTCGGTGAGCGGATCACGGCAATTTACCACTTTGTTTCGGAACCGTTTGATGAAGACATCATCTGATTCCCCATATTTCTGCTTCTTGTCCAACAAAGTACTAATTGATACCTCGGTGTCATCATCAAATAAATTGGTAAGGAATAAGCCCTCCATACCATCCCAGGTGTTGATATTTCTAGGTTTAAGGCGTCAGTACCAATCGAAGACGGCCCCACGAAGGGTCTCTACGAATAACCGGACCATCAAGGCCTCGTCTCCGGAGATTACACCCAAATAAGACTTGAAATAAATCAAGTATTAGTGGGTGAACCCTTTCCATCAAAAGGAGTGAAGTTAATTAGATTGAATTTCGGAGGGTAAGGAATTAGATCTCATTCCCTTGGATATGGGCACTGAATACTCATTTTCTTCACTTCTTGAGCCGTCATTAAAGTATTGACTTTGTTTTCAAGCTCCTTCATTTTCTTGTCTTCATCCATGTTCTTCTTCAAGAAAATTTAAGAAGGTTGGGTGGATGACTTAACCGGACCGTTCTCGAAATCAACTTTATTAGGAGGAGGATCAACAAAGATAGTTTTATCCACCTCATGGTCACTATCAACCTTAGTTATCCGAATAGATAGAGCATCACGCCTGCTAGATTTAGCCTTTTGACTTAATTTTGGCTGTGGTGGATGTTGTTGAGCCTGCAAATCTCTCATCTGCTGCATTGTCAACTCCATCTCTATCTTTATTTTGGCTCTGATCTCTTCCCGTTGCTTGGTCAATGCTTCCTGTAACATCTGGGCAACTAATCAGGTGTGATTATGAATGATTCCCTGGCTTGTCCTACACTGTCCATTGTATCATCGGAAGCAATCGCAGAGTAAGTATCTGAGATTTCCTCATCTGAAGATAACTCTTCATGCATTCTTTTATAATCTTTGCGTCTAGTGACCCTTCACTATAATCGTGACATTCTTTGAGAAAGGCCCTGACCAACTTTCCCTCCTGGAGAAAAATCTGGATCGGGGTTGATTGAATGTCATTTTCCTTTATCGGTCATGTTGATAGTGACCTCTAGAAGTTCATCTTTTTGAATAGCAGGCTTCTTATTGTTGAAACGCCTCATCTTGGGTTTTGACGTCTCAGCGAAAAGTCTTTAAAATACAGAGACTCTTGGCGGTTCCGGTTCAGCTTTAGAACAACTGCATTCTGATAATACCGCCTTAATGAGTCTCTCACATACACAATGAGGACTTGTTTCTCGAACAGTCCTATTTCGTGACTTATTTCCATTTTTAGTTTGATAGTACAACTCATCAGTATGGTGACCAGAGCAACCTATCTTCTGTTTCTGTGAATAGGACTTGTTGACATACTCAGGACAACTTGTCGTCACCTTTGAGCGATCCAAGGTTTTATGTTCCATTCGCGGGTATGGAGTTTTTACAAGCCCCAAACAAGAAGAAATTAGAATTTTCTCCTCCTAGGATTGCTTTATTCTGATAGGAGGATACTTACGACCCCCAGCGTAAGAACTTACTTGAGGTTCATTCAACGGACTCAAGCGTTCTTTAATTAGAGTTTTACCTTGATCATCAGGTACAGGACCGAGGTGATCCGCCATTGTAATCTAGAACTTTGATAGGTCAGGATTGTCCCATGGTTCCACTGGTGATATAGCAGATATGGTTACAATAGACGGGCCAGGAACATATGTTGACAGGGTTAAAGGGGAGGTCTTAAGAGCTTTTCTTTAACCATGATAGGGGTGATCATCGCGGTTGAAGGGTGCGTCACGTCAGTGGAGACTGTCGCGGTTGAAAGATGTGTTGTGGCAGTGGGAACTGCTACGGTTGAAAGATGTGTTGTGGCAGTGGGAACTGCTACGGTTGAAGGATGTGTCATGGCAATGGAGACTGCCACGGTTGAAGGATGTGTCCTGCTGATCCAATTTTTGTATGAGTTTGGAATTGGGGATCCACACTTTGAGGTTCTTTGGTGATCCCTGGCAACAGCGCCAAAAACTTGATGCGGCATAAACATGTACCAAAATTGTTGCAAGTGCACAACCGTGTCAAGTTATAGTATTTAAGATATCGATCCCACGAGGAAGGTGATTTTAAGAGATTATTAGAAATGGTTCTTATGTTTTGTGCATGACAATTAGGAATAAAGAATAAGTGTGATTATGATGAGTGGTTGTTTTGATTTATGTGCAAGAGATAATAAATTGAATTTTAGAGGAGAGAAGGAAGAATTAAAGAATAAATGAAATCACAAGACAAGAAAGATGAATGAATAAAATCAAGAAATAAAACAAGAATGAAAAGAAAATTAAAGAAAGTTAAGATGGAGGATTCAAAAGAGGTAAGAGATCTAGAATATAATCCACTAATCAATTTCAATTACAAAATATAAATTATTCTCTTTTTATCATATTTCAACTTAGATTTATTAAGAATAGATTATCAAACCATTTAAGGAAAGTATAACCTATTAAATTATCATCTAAGTTAAAATTACTATTCATGATAAGAACAACAACATGATAATAATTCTAGAATTCATAAGCATAACCTATCAAACCATTTAAGATAAGCATAGATTATCAAATTCTTCTTCTACCGATTAGTTCTCTAGTTGATTATCCTAAACATGAACATTTTAAGTACAAGAGAATAATTCATACAATATAAAAGAAATTAGACTAGTTTCATACAATTCTAAGATTCTTACAAGAATTAAATTCACATCTTAAGAAATAAAAACAAGAAAAAGAAGACTAATTACAAAATTAAAAAGAAAAGAAAAATCTAAACTATGAACAAGAAATAAATCTAATTACAAAGAAAATAAAAATCTAAACTATAAAATAAATTGCAGAAATTAAATGCAAGAAAAATAAATCTACTCTACAAATTAAAGTGCAAAAAGAAATAAAAAGACAAGAAAGTAAATCTACACTACAAGCATGAATTTAAATCTAACTAATAAGCAATAATAAAGAAATTACTAAAAAAAATAAAAGAGAAAAGAAATGCAAACCTTCAAATTGCTCTTCATCTTCATCCTCATCATTCAACGAGAGGAGAAAGAACAAATTTAAAGAGGAAAAATTATTATTATTAATTGCAACTAAAGTTATAATTTTTGGAAGGCCTTCTCAATTAAGAGTAGCCCTCCTCTCCAAAAGGAGTTTACAAAATTTTCACACATCTAACTCCTCACTCTCTACCCCTATTTATAGTAATCTTCAATGAATATGAGCCATTGGATTTGTCTTGAGCCCCAAGCAACAATCTCCACCTTTGATTTATTTGATTTTCAAAAGAAAAATTGGGCTTTGGCTTGGACTTTTGGGCTTGGCATTTTCTCTTGATTTTCCATTGGGCTTTGAATTATTTGAAAGAATTCCTTTGGCTTCATGGGCTTCATTTCTTCATTAAATCAAGGGGTTTTTGTTGAGATATTGGAGTTTGAGATTTATTCATCATTAACCTGCCATTTAAAGATAAAAACAATTATTAGTGGTATATTTATTCATATAAAATAGATAATGAGGGTATAAAATTGTAATAAAATGTGATTATCAAATACCCCCACACCTAAACTTTTGCTAGTCCTCTAGCAAAGAAAATAAAAAGAAAATCCTAACTCACTTTCGCAGGAATCGCGGTTGTATTTAGCGCATACAACAAGCCTTTAAACCCCTAGGTTACCCTAGTGGACGAGTTGTAGTCTCGTGAGGGTTTGCAGTGAATATACCCACAAAATTCGGTCAACTTGCCAAGTTAAATAAGTCAGTAAATAACAGATTTTCCTTGATATATTTAAACATTCTAATTGAAGCTAGTTAATAATCAAGAAAACGTTTTTATATATAACTCCAATGTAAATCCCCTAGAAAATCTTTTTCATTATAGCAATACAAAACCAAGTCAAATCTTAGAAATTTAATTAAAAAGTTTTGAAAAGAACATGCCAACTCTTTGTTTTAAATAACTTTCAAGTCTCTTGATCAAAAATTGTTTTTCAAGACCATATATACAAAACAACAATATATAAAAACAATGGTTAGTGTTATATATATGTATATTTTTTTTCCACTCTCTAATTCTTGGTGATTGTTTTCTATTTTAACGGGCTTTCTAAGTGACCATTTAACGAGTTTTGGGCCAATGAATCCCAACCCAATTGGGCTTAGGTCATTAAGTATAGAGATACTCCTTGGGCTTAATTGCTCAGTCAACTTTGGCTTTATAAGATAGAATCACCTTGAATTTAAGAGTTTTTTTTTTGTGGTGCCCATTTTTCGCACTCTTCTTTTATAAGGTTAGTTTTTTTTAATATATATATTGTGTAAGTATATATAGTCTTAAAAAATGTGTAAATCAAGATAACTTGAAAAAAATATTTTCAACTCTAAGTTAAGCATGCAAAAATTTCATTATTTTTAATTAAAAGTCTAAGGTAAGACTTAAGCAAAGTATACTAGTTGAAAAATTATTTCTTAAGAATTTTATTTGGAGTTATCATAAAAGGTGAACTTGAATATGTCACTAACTATGAATTAGAAAATTTAAAATCTACCAATTTGATCAATTATTACTTAACTCTATTAATTTGGCAAGTGACAATATTTTTATAAATTTTTTTTAAAGAAAAAGGGAAAAAATGTAACTAAAAATATAAAATAAAGAGAAAAAATAACTAATTCTCACCCTCACACCTAAATTTTGCATTGTCCTCAATGCAAATTCGCTGAAGCACAAAGTAAAAAAGATAAAATTGAAGAACTTATAGTAGTTCGGTTGATAATGATGATAAGGATCTGCAATTACTGTTAGTATGAGGATGAAGAAATCAAAAAAGAAAAAGAAAAATTGTAAGTATTTTTTTTACTATGTTACCTATTCAAATTTTTGGTGTTTTTTTTAAGTGAAAAACAAAAAGGTGAGAAAATATGTATATATTTTTTTTATGAGGAAATATGTATATAATTTTTTTTAATAAACATCTATATATGTATTATTTTTTTGAGAAACTGTTCGAAATATTTCTTTTTTTTTATATATGTGAAAAGCAAAATGAGGAAATATGTATATATATGTCTTTTTTTTAAAATAAAAAAAGTAGTTTTTTTTTTAGAAGAGAAAGGGAAAACCTAATTAAAACAAATCCTATTTTTTTTAAGTTCGATTTTTTTTTTATAAAAGGAAGGAAAATTATCCCAGGAATTTTTTTTAAGGAAAGAAAAAATTAAGTTTTTTTAAGGAAAGAAAATTAGTTTTTTTTAAATATATGAGAAGATAAAGAAAAAGAAAAATCCTAACTAAAACAAATCAAATCAAATACTTTTCAATCAACTCTAATTCTAAGGTTTAGCCAAACTCAACTAGACCAGCTCCTAACCAAAAACTCCTCCAGTGAAAAGATTAAAGTTTTACACAGGTAGTTAGCCAGGTAAGGATAGGATCAAAGATCAATTAAGTACCTCTTTCCTTGCGGAGCGCTTTACGCAACCCCTAAACCTTGCCTTAGACACCAACTATTCTGAGAAAACTTAAACCGTTCACTTAAGGATTTCTTGTTCCTTATTGAGCTCGAATCCTTAGGGGCCAACGTCTAATGAGTTTTAGAAGGCTTGGGTTTGTGAAGTGAGGAATTAGTGATTTGTGGGCTAAGGAAAGGGTGATGAAATCCCTTACCTTATCTTGATTGGGGTTTTGCCCTTAAGAAAGTTTTAAGTGTGTGCCAAATCAAGTGCTACAATCACTTTGGTGAATTCCTACACTATGTGAAATGCAACCCTAGAAATTAAAAGCGACTAAAAAGGAGGATGGAAAAGAAAAATCTTTTTTTTAATTATGGTCAACAACACTCAAATGTGAGAAGAGAGCTCTTGTTTTAATTTATTATCTTGTTAGTTAATGTCCAAGTGAAAGGTGGATTTTATTATGGTCAACAAAAATAAAATCTTTTTTTTAAAATCCTTACTTGTCTCTAATTGTGAGAAACTAACTAAAGGTGTGGAATTGAAAATATTTAGAAAGAAGACTTACCACAAGCGAATCTCCAATTCCTCAATCTCCAATTCTTTGGTCTTTAATCTCCAAGTAGTTCTTTCACAAAAACACAAAAGTTAAAGAATGCGGCATAATTATGTACCAAAATTGCAAGTGCACAATTTATCAAGTTATAGTATAAAAGATATCGATTCCACGAGGAAGGTGATTTTAAGAGATTATTAGAAATGGTTCTTATGTTTTGTGCATGACAATTAGGAATAAAGAATAAGTGTGATTATGATGAGTGGTTGTTTTGATTTATGTGCAAGAGATAATAAATTGAATTTTGGAGGAGAGAAGGAAGAATTAAAGAATAAATGAAATCACAAGGCAAGAAAGATGAATGAATAAAATCAAGAAATAAAACTAAGAATGAAAGGAAAATTTAAGAAAGTTAAGATGAAGGATTCAAAAGATGTAAGAAATCTAGAATATAATCCACTAACCAATTTCAATTACAAAATATAAACTATTCTCTTTTTATCATATTTCAACTTAGATTTATTAAGAATAGATTATCAAACCATTTAAGGAAAGTATAACCTATCAAATTATCATCTAAGTTAAAATTACTATTCATGATAAGAATAACAACAAGATAGTAATCCTAGAATTCATAAGCATAACCTATCAAACCATTTAAGATAAGCATAGATTATCAAATTCTTCTTCTACCGATTAGTTCTCTAGTTGATTATCCTAAACATGAACATTTTAAGTACAAGAGAATAATTCATACAATATAAAGGAAATTAGACTAGTTTCATATAATTCTAAACTTCCTACAAGAATTAAATTCACATCTTTAAGAAATAAAAACAAGAAAAAGAACTAATTACAAAATTAAAAAGAAAAGAAAAATCTAAACTATGAACAAGAAATAAATCTAATTACAAAGAAAATAAAAATCTAAACTACAAAATAAATTGCAGAAATTAAATGCAAGAAAAATAAATCTACTCTACAAATTAAAGTGCAAAAAGAAAATAAAAAAGACAAGAAAGTAAATCTACACTACAAGCATGAATTTAAATCTAACTAATAAGCAATAATAAAGAAATTACTAAAAAGAAATAAAAGAGAAAAGAAATGCAAACCTTCAAATTGCTCTTCATCTCCATCCTCATCATTCAACAAGAGGAGAAAGAACAAATTTAAAGAGGAGGCCGAGCCACCTTGAGGTGGCTTGGCTTTGGCCGAGCCCCCGCGGGCGGTGTTTTCCGACTTTTTCGAGTCGTTTTCCGTTGTTTCCGGTTCTGTCCGTGATTCGGTTGATTGAGACTCTGATTGGTTGATCTGATTTGGCAGTAAGTTGGATTCCTGATTTGGCAGTAAATCCGCTTCTGAGTTCGAGTCCGAAATTGATCTTGATTCGATCGTGATTCGTCCGAGTCCGCTCTCGGTTGGATGACTCGTTGATTCCTCAACTCATTAGCTTGATTCTGCACGCGGGTGGATTCATTCCGTTGTTCGCGTGCGATTTGTCGATCTCGTCGCCTCGTTGGTTCGTCGGTTTGTGCCGAGCTGTGCTAAGGGACCTATAAGCAGTTTTATATGCCTACAGATACCCCCTCCAAAGTATTTCAGTCTCGTTCTTTTATAGAAGAGTCTGGAATACTTTGGATATGATTGTCCCCACCTTCAGTCGGTGTAACGGGACCTTGGAATGATCTCCGTTCTTGATTCCTTCAATCTTCCAGGCTATTCGGTGCTTTGTCGAATATCTGTAAGAGTTCCGGTGCTGCATTTATTGTCTGACCGTTTGTCGGAATTTTCTGAACTTGAAGTTGATTCCTTTTAGCTGACCATTGATTGTGGCGTCGAGTCTTTATGCGCAACGCGTTGTCCGGCGTAGTGTGGTTGAGTTATCCTTAAGAATATTTATAAACAATATTCTCCAGGAACTTCTCAAACCAAAAATAGGGAATAGTTTATACTCATATACCTTATTGGAGTGTTTTCTGCGCCCAAATGAGCTGAACCGGCTTAAAATGAGCCAAAAAAGGCAGTAAATCGGTTCAAAAAATCCTCCGACTCTTCCGAACATGTGGGAGAAGAGTGAGTAAGTGATGGGTTGAATCGTCGCTCGATTTGAAGTCGTTTCGATGCTCGGTTCGGCTTCAATTTGGATTCTGGTTCAAAACCGGTCCGGTCCGGTTCGGTTTGGTTTGGTTCAACCCGGTTCACCCTATAAAAAGGGGTCTTTTTCTTTTTCTTTTCCTCCACCTAGGGCCGGCCCCCCCTCTTGTCTATTTTTTGCTTTTCTCTTCCCTCAAGCATCCGATCTCTCTAAAAATTTGATATTTGTCTTAGATCTAACCTTCCTTCGGATCTTTGACTGAGAAATCCCTCGAAACTTCCATATTTAGAGTTTCCTTCGAGCCCCTCGAGCGCGTGGTTCGAGCACCTTTCAAGATCTAGTTTTTGTCGGATCCTCGAGCCTTTCCTCAGGTATATCCTTCATAAATTCAACATTTTTTATGCTTAATTTAATTTATGAACTCGTGGGGTTGCGTGCGAGGGTTAGGATTACGATTCGTCGCCTCGAGCTTATCTTTCAGGGGGATAAAAAAGTGATTTTTATTTCTAGATCTGACCTCTTGAATTCTTTTTCTGTAGGCCATTATGTCGCGAGTATCGAGAGGTCGTTTTCCTGCTGCATCGGTTGACGGCGTGCTTCCCTCATATGCTGGTGAGCTACTTTTTTTTGGCATATTCGCAAATTTACAAATTAGTCCTCTTTTTTCTGGATATTTGCAAATTGGTCCCTTTTACCCCCCGTTGTTCTCCTTGGTGAGGCAACCGGGAAAGGCCTTGGTTCTCCTTGGTGAGGATCGACGCTTTATGGAAATTTTGCAAATTAACCCTCTTTTTCTGAGAATTTGCAAATTAGTCCTTTTACCCCATTTTGCTCTCCTTGGTGAGGCGATCGGGAAAAGCCTTGATTCTCCTTGGTGAGGATCGACGCTTTAAGGATGGGTTTTGCTTGGTCAAAACCACATCTCATAATAAAGGGGGCGTTTTGACGCTGCATCGTGCTTTATAAGGCAGGGATATATTGTCGATATACCCTATCTTATAAATGCGCAATGTGGCCAAATCGTCTCGCCCTTTATAAGGTAATGACTCTATCTTACCAATTTGTAAGATGAGTTCAATTTCCTTTTATATCTGAAATTAACAAACACTTAACTGCTTGTTTTCAGTGGAATATCCTTCCGGAGCCTTTTCATCGCATGCGGTGAATGGACGTCGTGACGAATATTATTCGACGTCTGATGACTTTTCGCCCATTCCGCTTACTTCTCAGTTTGGTCCGGGCACGTCGCTGGAAGTTGCCCAAGTGGTGAAGGAAGGTGGACATCGAGCCCTTCGCCAGCTGATTACAGATGCGCCTCTCGTGAAGGATGCCGGTTCCGTTCAGTCTCTCAGGAAGACTGACTTCTTGTTTGGTGACTCTACCAGAGATCCCGATGCAGCACTTATTGAAGCTGAGCAGTGGCTTTACAAGACTGGCAGTCGTTTCATGTATTTGCCGAAGATTCCTCGGCACCGTTCCTTGACTGAGCTCAGATGCCAGGCTGTGAAACGGGAGATGTCGTGGCGTTTGACAGAGGAGCATGAGAGCGTCCACTGCGGCTATATTACTCATCAGGCAGTTCCTGGTTCGAGCAGGGATCACATTGTTGGACTGCGTCCTGGAGTATTGGGACTAGATACTCCGCCTCGTAACGAGTTCCTCGCCTCTGCTTCTACCTTGAGGAATCACCTTGCTAACCTAGGACGGGAGATGCCCGCACCGCGCCACAGATTCTATGGTTGGGTCCATTCTTTGGACAGGTTTTGGTGGGCTCGTATGACGAAGTACGTCTTGAGCCGATGGAGCGAGGAGTTACATGCTTGCGGTCTTTATGCAGCCATTCGGGCCACCATGCATGGTTTGCCTACAAGCGCGAAGCATTTCTTTGCCCTATGCGAGCTTTATAATCCAGATTCCAACACTTTTCTGACCAGGCATGGAGAGTTGGGCTTGGCTCTTCATGAGATGCACAAGATTTCTGGCTTGCCCATGGGACAGATGCTATACCAGGAGTACTTTCCCTCCAACCATGAGTTGAGTCAGCTGAATGATCGCATGCCCGACCGCTACTTGACCTTATGGGACCTCACTTGTCATTATCACATTGCTTTGGCGCAGTCTAAGCCCCTAGCGAAGAGGACGGCAGCCAACCCAACTACGGATGCCGCCGAGGTGTACGATGATTTGCCAGATGAAACCCACGAAGTCAACATAACTTCCTACCAACAGGTGTGGCGTTTGTACTTCGACGGTGCTTCTCGAGCGACCAATGTAGCAAGTGCTCCTGGACCTTCTAAGATTTCCTCCGGAGTTGGAGTTGTCTTAGTTTCCCCGGGAAAACATGTGATGCCTCGAGCTTATTCACTGACCGAACCATGCTCGAACAACGTAGCCGAGTATAACGCGCTACTTATTGGACTCAGCTTTGCTAAAGAGCTGGGGGTCGAATACCTCGAAGCTTTCGGTGATTCCCAACTAGTAGTTAAACAAATTCAGGGAGAGTATGAGGTCAGAAATCAAGACTTGATACCATACCACAAGGTGGCCGTCGAGATGGCAGAATCGTTTGAAGGATTCTTCATCGAATACATCCCACGCTTACAAAATACATACGCAGATGCGCTGGCGGCATTAGCCGTGTCCCTGGCGCAGCCTCCAGAAACGGAACAGTTCGTTACGGTGAGAACTCACCAGCTCTTCGTACCGATCTACGATGAAGATGACAAGGAAGAGGATATTAAAGAGGTATACTCAACTCAAGTTGAGTTCGAACCCCGAGATTGGCGTTTTCCTATCATAGATTACGTCCTCCATGGAATCTTACCAGAAGATGTGAAGGAAAGGGACTCAATCCGACGAAGAGCACTGAGATTCTACTACAACACGGAGAGTCGAACGTTATATCGCAGGGGGTATGATGATTTACTACTGCGGTGCTTATCAATTAAAGAAGCAGAAGAAGTCCTGAAAGAGGCGCATGAAGGAGAGTGTGGCGCGCACCAGCCCGGTCCTAAGCTTTATGACCGCATCAGAAGAATGGGATATTATTGGCCCACCATGATCAAAGATGCAGTCGCATATGCCCGAGAGTGTCACGCGTGTCAAGTGCACGCGAATTATATGCACCAACCCCCGGAGCATTTGCATCCTTCGGCTACATCATGGCCTTTTGAGACTTGGGGAATGGATATCGTTGGTCCCATAAATCCCCCGTCTGTCAAAGGTGATCGATTTATTCTCGCGATCACCGATTACTTCTCCAAATGGGCTGAAGCTATCCCACTCAGGGAAGTTAAGACAAGCAACGTGATTGCATTCATCAAACACCACATTATTTACCGATATGGTGTCCCAAGACGAATTATACACGACAATGGTCCTCAATTCGTCAGCAATGCCTATATTAGGTTTTGCGAGAAGTTCAGAATTCAGGACCTCTCGTCAACGGCATACAATCCCGCAGCAAACGGATTGGCTGAAGCCTTCAACAAGACTATCATCAAACTTTTATCAAAACTCGTGAAGACTAACAAACGAGATTGGGATGATAAGCTTGGCGCGGCTCTATGGGCCTATCGTACCACAGTGCGCACACCAACGGGAACGACCCCATATTCACTGGTATACGGATGTGAAGCCGTTCTTCCGTTGGAGATTCAAATCCCGTCACTTCGAATCGCTCTCGCGACTCAAATGACGACCGAAGAACGACATCAGAAACGCCTTAAAGAACTTGAAAGGCTAGATGAGAAGCATTTAGAAGCTCAACAACACATTGAGTTTTACCAAGCCAGAATCTCTAGAGCTTTCGACAAAAAGATTCGACAACGGAGTTTTAAAGAAGGAGATTTGGTCTTAACCGAACGACGACCTATGATCCTTAACTCTAAGAAGAAAGGCAAATTTGAACCCAAATGGGAAGGGCCGTTCGTAGTGGAGACAGTCTATTTGAGTGGCGCGTATCGCCTTGTTACCAAGGAAGGCGATCGACTTATGATGCCGATAAACGGCAAGTTCCTGAAGAAATACTATCCTTAGTATATTCAGGATAATCAATGTATCGGGAAGTTCCCAGAAGAATACTGCATGTGGTATTCTTAGGGATAACCCAGTTGCTATAATAAATAAAAATTCACACTTGGACTCTGAATGTTTCAAAGTTAAAGCGTGTTTTATTATTGGTGAATGAGATTCGATCATTTTGATAAATCAAATTTTCCCCGCAAAATCCTCCACTGATCAAATCAATTGACAGTGGGTCCACTAAAATTCTATCCGCCAATTCATGGCAATTCCCAAAACTTGACGTGTTAAGGCCTAATCACTTAACATCCAAATCCCTCATCGAGTGTTTAGTACAAACCAGTATTTCTACTGCTACCTGTATTCCACTCTCTTTGCTTTCAGGTCAAACCTATAAAAGTTAAGGCCAAAGCCAATTTCTCCTCTCGATTCCTTTCATGAACGAGAGGTTCATTTTCAGTTCGAGCAATCAAACCTATAAAAGTTAGGATTGTCTCCAACCTCACTTAGTCAAACCTGCAGATAGTTAGGACTAAGATCGAATCATCTCTTTTGATAAACGAAAGATTTCCATCTTTTCCTTTTCAACCAAACCTATAAAAGTTAAGGTTGAAATTAGAATTTCCCCTCAATAAATGAGGAATTCTTTTCTTAGATCAAACAACCAATCCTATAAAAGTTAGGGTCGTTTGAATCTTTCCGATTCTCGGAGTGGAGATCCCACTCTTAGTTTCATCCTTCCGGATTCTGGGGGTGGTGATCCCACCTCGAGTTTCCTTTCCAACTGAAGACAGAATATAAAATTCTTCCTCTTCAGTATTGAAAGATAGAATATAAAATTCTTCCTCTTTCGTTTTTGGGTTTGTCTTTACCCTGAGAAAAGACGTAATTCTCAAATCCGCGCACTTTATGCCCGGGGAATTTTATCTCGATTCCTAAATAGAGATAAGCCTACGCCTAACACGCGTTGCCGGTTTAGTCTTTCACCGAATGAAAAAGATACCAGAATATAAGTCTGGGGACTTTTATCCCGAATCCTAAGTAGGGATGAGTCAGCGTCTAACAAGCGGTGCCGGGTGCCATACTCCCGTAAGAAATGGCGAAGTCTATGTATTCAAAGTCATAGCACCAAGTCTAAGTGAATTAATTCTCTTAGCGCAACGTTACATGTGAAACGGGTTTTAATAATTCACATGCTAGCCCGATTCAAACGGTAATCGGTAAAGGCACATCAAATCCGTTGAAGGCTGTGGATTTGCCAAAAATCTTAAGTCTACGTCTAACACGCGTCGCCGGTTTAGTCTTTCACCGATTGAAAAAGACACCAGGGTCTAAGCCTGGGGAATTTACCCCAAAGCCTAAGGAGGGGTAAGTCAACGCCTAACACGCGTCGCCGTTTAGTCTACTCCCATTAGAAAGATAAAGCCTATGTATTCAAAGTCATAGCACCAAGTCTAAGTGAATTAATTCTCTTAGCGCAACGTTATGTGCGGAACGGATTCAAAATAATCCGCACACTAGCCCGACTCAAACGGTAGTCGGTAAAGGCTCATCAAATCCGTTGATGGCTGGGGATTTGCCAAAAATCCTACGGGTATCATGTTTGATTATCCCAAACGGAGTAAGGCCTCATAATAAAGGAGACATAACAAACAAAATAAAATGAAACTATATATATCTTCTATTGATAAAATTTTTGAGTTTGCAGGTACAAAAGTCGTAGTTAATCTACATGAAGCTTATGTCTAAGAACTTGCTGCTCTAACTTTGATAATTCCACAGTATAAGCTTGCTCAAGTTCGCTCCGTATCGTGATCTTCATGGAGTCTTCATCAGCAGCCAATACCTTCACGGCCTCCGCTTTCATCTTAGCCAACTGCTCCTTAGTAAGTGTCAGCTGTCCAGACGTCTCCTCTTGAGCGCGCTCTGCATGTACCCTCGTCATCTTCAAAGCAGCTTGAGCATCCTTAACTGCTTTTAACTCTTGCTCGAGTCGTGCTATAGTGGCATCACCTGACGCAAGAGAGGAATCAATATCATGAAGGGTTGTTGATCTGCCAGCATAAGCCGCTTCCATTTGGTGAACAAGACCCTCTGCTTCCCGAATCTTAGAATCGGCAGATATTTGAGCTTCGCACCATGCTTGTAACTTGGCTTCCATCTGAGCGTCTACATATGAAGAAACTCCAGCCCCTAGAAATCCCTTCAGCTTTGTAAGCTCGCACTCAAGGCAAACCAAGTCTGCAGTAATAATGTCCGCCAGGTCTGAATACCCTTGACTCCTTAGAAGAGTCACTTGGGTGTCGAGATATGACTTGAAGAGACTAATAGAAAGCCCGCTACGGAGGAGATTGTCAACCATCTCGTTCACGAACGAGAAGAAAGAGCGAATTTCCATGCGAAGGAGCATTTTATCTGGATCGTTATTGGATAGTAGCGCCGTGATGAGATCGTAAAGCTGGGTTGAAAGTCCTAAAAAGAAGAGTAACTATTTAGCAGTCTTAGTCCGAATAGTTTCAAGACAAATATCGAAACATGGCTCACCAATGACTACTGAAGGTTCTCTGGTTTGACACTCTGCGTTCGACACCCCTTGCACCCTTGTATGAGTTGTCGAAGTTATTGCGGATATGATAGTCGCGGATGTACCGACTTCTTCGGTTGGTCTTGCGATTTGTTTAGCTGGATAGGTCCCCGCAGCTGCAGTAGTCATCTCAGTTGCTAGGGTCCTAGGCTGAGTTTGGGCCACTGACGACTGAGTTTCCATGATAATTCCTGCCAACAGCAAGAAATCAAGACCCTCGAGAACGTCAGATATCCCAACAATAGTAGTTGTATCAGTCTTAACGACTGGTCCTACAAGAATGACTCCCTTAAGGCTAAGTAAAACCGATAAGGGAATGACCTTCACATAAGGACGAAATCCATACCTGCAGAGGAACCAGACTCGACGATTGTTTCAACAAGCTCGGGGATTGGTTCAATAACCTCAGTAGCGGGTTCAACCGTTTCAAAGACCGGCTCAACGGTGTCGATGACCGGTTCGACAGTTTCGACAACTGGTTCAATAGCGTCTCGGCGAGATTGTTCTGATAACATGTCGTCAAGTAGTCTGTCACCAGAGCCCGAGGGGTCTTGCAAAGGATCAGACGGAAGGGCACCGGTTGCATGATGAGAGGTTTCTTTATCACTCGAGCCTTCCATGGGAACATCTGAAGAAAATTCTAAGTGTTAAGACATGGAAAGAGAAATTGGAAACCAGTAATGAAGGAATTAAGTTCACCTCCGGGAACGGAAGAATGCTCTTCAATCCCAACGTTGACGATCGCATCCTGTAGCTTTTCTAAAAGAGCCAGAAGCATGTAAGCAATTAGAGGGGGAACGAGTTCTGAGTCGTTTAATACCCGAGATTGCCATCTAAAAGGTGTACTACCAGTAATGGGAGTACCTGGACTAGCAACCGCCGTCGACGAATCAGTTCCAACACCCGTCAAAGCCTGGCCCACGGCCTCATCCGCTTGTGGCATAAGGCATGACTCCCCAAAAAAGCCTAGATCGGGAGAGGGGGGGTCGCACATCATCGTGTCTTCGTTATGACCCCCTGGGACATAGAAATTACTAAGTTTGAGGCTTGGTAAAAATGAGAATGATTGAAATATTACCTTCTCCACCAACGGGTGTATTGCCGATCGCTTCCGTTTGAGAAGTATGAAGTTTAGTGGGGCGCTTGATGGTTAACTTTAGCCTTTTTGTGGGCCGGGTCTCTTGGAGATCCACAGGTCTATCTTGTATTGATGTGTCAGGTGGCTCAACTTGCGATCCCGCCTGAGCTATGGCCCGAGATCGGGCACGGGTAACGAGGCCACCTTCCTCTTCCTCCTCGGAATATACATTTGAAAGTTCAACAATCATCCTATTGTAAGTAGGCAAAATTCTCCATTTTTTACGAGCTTTAAGTCGACGAGCTCGATCAGCAATCGACAAGTCCCATAGTTCTTTACAAAAAGATTCAGACAAACCTGCCGCGTTTTCCTCAAAACCACTGTTGACTTCTGTAGCAACACCGGCAGCGAATTCACCTTCTTCGGAAGTTTCCTCTTCAGAAGCAAATGACTCTTCTTCTATTTCCCTCATTTTCTGCTTACCTTTGCTTGAGGGACCAGCGAGCTTCTATTCCCAACATATAATTGGTCATATCTGAATTGACGGGCGAACCGGCACGGCAAATAGGGCTCCAAATAGCAGCGCTCCTTTACTCGGAAAAGGAGATGGCCTGGCCTTATGTTCATAAGCCATCTGAAACAGCCGACATCGAGAGAGGTCCGGTCAGTACCGGGTGCTTCTACATCAGCAAGCATCCCGCTATATCTACCAGGAAATCGAGGAAGACATGGGTTGATTATCTAACCCTTGTGCATGTGCAAACTCTTCCTGATATCTGAGAAGGTCCGAGTTGGCCATTTACACTCCTCATATAGTTGTAGCAGAGGAGTAGACAGATCTGCACTCTTAGGAGGCGACATCAAATCGGGGCGATGAAGAACTAGCCATCCCATCAAATAGGTATAGGGGAATTCTGTCTTCGGCATAGGGATCTTCACGGATGGGATCTCTTCAGTCTGAGTGAAAGTGGTGGTCAGTTGGCGGAGCCCACGATGAATACCGACGATCATGGCTGGCAAGAGAGATAGGCTTCTCCCATGAGCAAGCTGAACAGCGGGAAACAATACCTCAATCGGTAAGGCATCTGAAGTTTGATACGGCACCACACATTTCTTCAACCAAAGTGCAATATAGCCTGCCAACAAGGTCTTAGGATGGATGGATTTCTCTGCTTGCAATAAGAAAGTCCTGAACTTGGTTCCTGTACAAAATCGGTCCTGGGCACTCGCGATGGTGTAAGAGCGGGCATCACATTTTTTAATTAACTTGACAATCTCCGAACGGGCCAACGGTTTCAGTTCACAAATAGCTTCACCAGTTTTCTCCAAATTCTTAAACAAGTAGCAGGAGAATTGCTTTAAGCTTATTTGAGGAGATTTCTTCCTCGCAACAGGATTAGCGCCAGCTAAAGCAATTTGATAATGACACGTGAGTTCCCATAAGGTGTCATATCGGGCAGGCTTATGAGTCTTCAATTTTTGTAGCTCTTGATTGGAGGGAAAATATTCCTGATACGGTATATCTCCAAACTGAAGTCCAGAGACTTTGTGCATTTCGTGAAAGGGTAATCCCAATTCTCCGTTCCGTGTCACAAAAGTGTTAGTATCTGGATTATACAGTTCCATCAACCCCAGGAAGTGAAGAACGTGCACCGGTAACCCGTACTGAGTGGCTCGAATGGCTTCATACAATCTGATAGACTTTAACTCAGCGCCCCAGCGTTGGAGGACATAAGCTGTCATCCGACCCCACCATGCTTTGTCTGAAGAGTGAGACCAACCAAAGCATCGATATTGGTCGATGGGCAGTTCACGTCCTAGTTCAGCAAGACGATTCCTCACTGTGCGAGCTATTATAGGCACCTCCCATTTAGGCGGGTCCTCCAGTCCCATCACGCCCGGGTGTAACCCTGTAATATGCCTTCTGCTACGAGAACCCGGAAGTGAGTGACTGATGGTGTACCCTCAAGGGATACTGGTATGTTCCTCTGTTAAGGTCCACGGCATCTGTCGCGTCACCGCTTGCCCGCGCAATTCTGTTAGTGAACGGTGATGGGGGAATGGAGGGAGATATAAGCAAGTTATGCCGTCACTGTGTAGCCACCGCTCATCCACAAGCTTTATGACATAGGATTGACATCGGATTATCAACGGCAGTATAATAGCTACTCCTATGGCCATCTATCTCGTATTGAGAAAACGGCGTTGCAGGATATTCAACTGAAACAAGACGACGTGTTTATCAAACGCGTTTATGAAAGAATGTCAATACAATACAGGGGGTCGAACTCTTTTTACCAAATAGAGTCGCCGCCTTGTAATTGGCGAGACGATTTTAGCGGTATTACGAATTCACAAGATAACGTACATGACGCGGTGATGTACCCTATCTTATGGAACGTAATACGGCAGAAAATCGCCCCATATGGCCTTGACAACCTTGAAGGATTCCTCGGTGAGGGATAATGTTTTCGCAGCCTCTTGTTTGATCTTGGCTAACTTCTGTTTCGAGAGCTCCAATTTTCCGGATATCACAACTTGTGAACGCTCCAAGTCATCCTTCGCCATCCCCAAGATAGCCAAGGCCTCCATTTGATCCACCCGACTTTGTTGCGTTTGAATCTCAAGTCCAGTAGAAGCCCGAGTGTCGCGCCATGCTTGTAGACGAGATTCCATCCGGATGGCTATGTACGTTGAAGTACCGGCAGTCTTCAACTCTTGTAACCGTCGGAATTCGCGCTCTAGCTGGTCCAAAGCGTCAACATGGCTAATCTGTAACAAAGATCAACAGCACAGTCAGATCAAGAACCAAGATACATAAATCAGAGACTGAAAGGGAAATTGTGAATCTTTAATTGAAATTCTACAAAATGGAGTTTTCCAACTAAGGGTCCAGTTAAACCTATACGACATCCTCAGCTCAGGTTAAAGGTTATAAAGACCAACCAAAGAACTCGGTCATGTATAAGTTCGAATTCAAGGCATATAAGGTTCTTGAGTCATATACAAGTTGGGTTCAAGGCATATACAAGATTGAATTCAAAGCATGCAAAAATTCTCGGCCAATAATTAAATTCAAGTGCAAGTCATCAACCAAAAGCTCAACAAAGGGTTCGGTCACGCATGAGTTCAATCATATACAAATTCAGTCATATTCACAAGCTCAATCATATACAAGAATTCAGTTATGCACGAATTCAATCATATATACAAAGTTTGGTTAAGTACAAGTTTGAGTTCAAGTCAAGTCTTGTCCTCACACATGTACAAACTCAAGGCGTATAAGGTTCTCAACCACATACAAGCTTGGATTCGAGGCATACATAAAGTCAAAATCGAGAGTCAAGGCCTCATTCAAACGAAGGAATTCGGTTATATGCAAAGTCAATTCTTGGCCACATACAAGTACGAATTCGAGTCATTCGACTACAAGCCAAGTTCAGAAGCGAATCATTAGACCACATACGAGTTCGGATTCAAGTCATGCACAAAGTCAATTATATACAAGAGCTTGGCTATATACAAGTTTGAATTCAATCATATATATGAGTTCAATTATATACGAGTTCGAATTCAATCTTATACCAGGTTCGACACGTGCAACCAAATTCAGGGAATTCTCATTCAAATACGTGCACAAGATCAGATTCAAGGCATCCACCAAAAGGAAAGATTCGGCTATATACATGAGTTCAATCACATACAAAGTCAGTCGCATACAATTGGGCTTCAGTATGTGTACACAACCAGAATCAAGCAAAAGAGTTTAGCCCTCATACACAATTGATGCCAAGGGATCAAATTAATATGTTAATCATCAAGTTATGCACATAACCACAACCAAATGCAAACTCGATCATGTACAGGTGCGACAAAGGGGCTCACTCGGCCATCATCAACCCAGAATTACGAAGTCAATCATATTCATGATCAGGAAAAATTTCGGCCATGAACAGTAAATTTTGGCCATGGACAGTGAAAATTTCGGCCAACATCAACAAAACCCCAATTCCAAAGTTCGCTTTTCCCTCAAGAGTGAAAAGTTAGGGTTTCAATCAACAAGTTATGCATGCAATCATGAAGGGAAATTCGGCCACCATCCCAATATCAATTTTAGTTCTCCCCAAAATTCAAAAAATTGGGGTTTTAACCATCAAATCATGAACTCAAAGGCAAGAATTCAAAACTGAAATTAAAACAAGCCATGGAAGAAGACTTACCAAGAAGAGTAGAGCTTGAAGGGGAAGAAGGTCCCAAATTTTCGAACCCTAGCTTGTAGGGGGATGAGGATTTCGGCCAAGATCAAGAGCTTCTTGAAGACCTGAGTTTAGCAAAGTTGGGTGATTTAAAAGGAGGGAAGAATTTGATCTTATTAGGAGTTCTTGAGCAAGGAAAGTTCTTGGATGGATAGAGCTGGGGAAGGAGAAGAAACCGAAATTTTCTTGAAGAAGAAGGCCTGGAACGAAGAAGAAGATCGGGATTTTTATCCCTTTTCCCTCCATCCGACCCGCGTTCCGCGGGTCGGATTCATGTCCGACCCGAGTGCTCGCGGGTCGGATTAATCCGACCCGCGATCACACGGGTCGGATCTATCTGACCCGCGTGAACGCGGGTCAGACCCAATTCAGTGTCCGTTTTGCAGTATTTTCGCCTGATTTCGTCCGTTTTTGAATTTTTCAAAGGTTAACCTCATCTCCCGGACAATTTCACGGCATTTTTGTTCATATTTGGAATGTTCAGAGTTCGACTTCATTTCCCGGATAATTGAGCGGCATTTTCAGTCAGATTTGGAATTTTCGGAGTTCAATTCCGTCTCCCAAATAATTTCGAGATATTTTCGTCTATTTTCAGAATACTCGAGACCCAATTTTATATTTTGGGTGATTTCGTGATTTTTTCGCCTATTATCGGAATATTCGATATCCAAACTCCAACGGGTACATGAGTCTAAACTGTTCCCCATTTTGACAGGAAGTTCCTAGAGAATATTACAAATAATAATTCTTAAGGATAACCTGGCAACCTCCGACGGGTACACGAGGTTAAACTAATTCTCGAAACTCCTAGGAGTACACGAGTATAAACTGGTTCTCCTCAGGTTAATGCGAAATCCTAAGGTCAACGCCGATCAACGCGTAGCCCTAGGTCAACGCCGGTCAACGCGTTGCGATGAAAGTCAACGCCGATCGGTTCGAAACCCTAAGGTCAACGCCGGACAACGCGTAACCCTAGGTCAACGCCTGTCAACGTGTTGCAATTGATCCAATTATTAGAATTTCTCTTGATCACTTCTCTCTGAGATCTGATTCATCTAAACCCTAATCCTTTTGATCAGAATTTCACTTAGACCTAAAACCCTTTAGGACTACATCTTGGCCTCTAACCTCCTTGTTTAGAACCCTAAACAATCCCTATTTATAAGGTTTACAACGTGGTGGTAATCTTGTAAATAAACAAGTCCAAAAGGATCAGAAATCCCTGTCAAAATAGAATCCAAAACGAACCAGGAAAAGCCAAATATCGCGATCCGGTCGACCGCCAATCCTGGTCCGGTCGACCGGCCAGAGCGCTTCTGCAAACCCTGCCTTGTGCAGGTTTCTCCGGTCGACCGGCATGGGTGCCGCGGTCGACCGGCCAGAACCCGACCCTGTTTTTCCTGATCTTCTGCGTTCCACTCTTCTGACTTCTTTCGCCGTCCTCTATGGCTCCAACCACGCCTCTATTCTCAAGATATTATGAGAATCACCTATCCTCAAGCTCCCATGAGGATCGTTTTTCCGAAGAGAAGATACACCCGTATCAGAAAGGACATGAACATAAAGTTTACACATTAATGAAATTTTTATACGATTTAAAATAGTCTTCTAGACAATGGTATCTCAAATTTCATACAGTCACTAAACTTGGTTTTATTCAAATAAATTAGATGATTCTGTATATGTCTTGAAAAGTGGGAGCAAATTTACCATATTATCCTTATATGTGAATGATATATTGTTCGCTGGAAATGACATAGAAATGTTGAATAAAATTAAGGCAAATCTCAGCGAAAAGTTTGAGATGAAAGACATGGGAGATGCATCATATATTATTGGAATTTAAATAATTCGAGATAGAAAGTCTAAAGTGCTAGTTTAAATCAAGAAAAATATTTAAGATCAATGCTTAAAAGGTTTGGAATGGAGAATTCCAATCTGGCACTAACACCGTTGGTCATGAGAAATAGATTATGTAAAGAGCAGCGCCCTGGAGAGGGACAAAAGCTACTAGATGTTCCTTATGCTCAAGCAATTGGAAGCTTGATGTATGTAATATTATGCACTAGACGATATAGCTTATGCTATAAGTCTAGTTAGTCGATATCAAAGTAATCCAGGACCAACATATTAGGAAGTTGTTAAAAGAATTATGAAGTATATCAAAGGTACATTGACTCATAGATTAGTTTTTCAAGCCGATTCGTTTGATCTCCTCGGTTACTCCGATGCTAATTTCAGAGGTGATAAAGATAATGGAAAGTCCACTTCGGACACTTGTTCATCTTTGGAGGAGAAGTTGTTTCTTGGAGTAGCAAGAAACAAGGGTGTGTTGCTAGATATACACAATAAGCTGAATATATAGGTTACAGTATGGTAACTACACATGTTGTCTGGATAAGATAGTTTTTAATTGATCTAGATCTCAATTTGTTAGAAGGACTTATTGATATTTATTGTGATAATCAAGCAACAATTAGCTTAATTAATAGTGGCACGAATAGCTCTAAAGGAAAACACATTGAGATCCAGTATTACTATATTCGAGATATTATAGAAAAGGGAGAAGTTAAAGTGACTTATATCCCTACTACAGATATGATTGCTGATCCTCTGACAAAAAAATACCAACAGAATCTTTTATCAAATATGTAAGTTTGACGGGACTTAGGAATAAATAAGTCCAAGTAAAATTTCATGAATAATAAAATAAGAGTTACTCTCTATGAATAGTGGGAGTAATGGTAAGAAGAAATATCTGATCTCACGGATAGTGAGAGGCATGTCACTTAGTTAATTTGGTCAAGTGGGAGATGTTATCTTGACTTGGTCTTGTGTGACCAAATCAACATTTCTTAGTTGAGAAAAACGTGGAAAATGAGATTGTTGAGAGAAAATATCTCAGAGACAGTTTTGAAGGGGTGGGGATGATGGGTTTGGCCTTTATATATAGTTAAGTGTTGTCTTTGAGAAATACATAACAAAAGAAACAAACTCCTACCTGTCACCAGAGTCCCCTCAAAGAAACCCATCATTCTTTCTCTTCTTCTTTGTTCACGTTCAACACACACCACAGAAGACCATGCCACCCTATTATGACTAGGGCTGAGTATGGTTCGGTTCAAACCAAAAAAACCGACCGAACCGACCCGAACCGACCCGAACCGACCCGAAAAAAGCGGTTTTATGAATTGGGCGGTTCGGGTCGGGTTGAAAACTTCTCAAACCGACCCGACCGAATATTTTGTTGTTTCCCCAATTCTCAAACCCCCCTACCCGTATACCTGACCCGTCCCCAAACCCAAAAGAATCAAAACTCTCAAGTCTCAACCCTAACCTCATTTCCTCTCCCAGACTCCCAGTCCCAGCCGCCGCCCTCGTTCCCAATTCTCTCTCTCGCTCTAGTCTGTCCGCCTCTCTCACTCTCTCTCACTCTTCTCAGCCGACAGCCGCCACCCGCCAGCGCTCCGCCTCCTTAGTCTTCAACTCTTCATGGATCCATCTCCGGCGATCTATCTCCGGTCATGGGGGGGCATCCGCACCCGTCGCCGTCGCCGAGGCCGAGGTATAACATCTTAGTGATCTCTTTTGCTCTTCTTCAAGCTTCCTTCTCATTCAATATTTCAATGTTGACATAATTTGATTTGATTATTTCTTAGACGATTTTTTTTTGTTGTGGATTTTTTTCTTTTGCTCAGGATCTATTATTCCGCATCTTCAAGCTTTTCTTGTCATGTGAAATTTTTTAAATTTTATTTTTGCTTTTATCCTGGACTAGTGTTTTAGCTTTGTTTATTTTTTATTTTCTTGTCTTTAAGTTTCTGTTTATATCTAGATTTCAAAGTATTATAGCTTTGTTAATTTATCATGTATCTTTTTTTCATTGCTCTGGAGAAATCAAATTTATAGCTTTGTTAGTTCAATTGTTCCAAGCTTCTGAACTCGAAATCTTTTTTTCAAAGTATTATAGCTTTGTTAGTTCAATTTGCTCAAGACCAAATTGTCGGGTTGAAACCTTTGTTAGTTAAATTTGGTTTGGTCATGATTTTTTTACCCGACGGAACTCCATACCAATGTGTTAGTTCAATGCATGCTTTGTTAGTTCTGAACTCTTCCATGTAAGTTCTGAACTCTAACATGTTAGTTCTAAACTCTGCCACTGTCAATTGAGCCAAGGATTTGGAAATTGAGCAATTAGATCAATTAAGTATCCAAGCTTCTGTTTATATCTAGATTTCAAAGTATTATAGCTTTGTTAATTTAATGTATCTTTTTAATACTGTTACAGTTTAACAAACAAATTGAAACTAAGTGAACTACAGCCAGTTGTTTTACTGAAACCTCTGCATACATATTTCTCTTCATGACTAATAGTTGGGTCAGATACCTCTATCATCATTTCAACCAGTTGTTTTACTGAAACCTCATTGTTAGGATTTCCTACATTGAAGATGTGACCATTAGCATAATTGGGGTTTTCCTGTCAAAGAAAATAAATCATTGGTGAGCCTGTTTTACAACAAACATATAGTTTCATCTTTTCAAGACAAAATAACTATCAGTGTCTTGGGATAAAATGTTCATATGCATTTTCATGTTAGTGATGTATTCTGTGATTTGTCTCTTCTATTTACAGTTTTCATGTTAGTGATGTTATCATGTTAGTGATGTCTTCTGTGATACGTCTTGGGATAAAATGTCACTATGTAAACTTTAACTCTACTTCCCACTTGCTTCTATATTCAATTGGTGCTTATTTCATGATGTTATATGAACAAAGGCAACTAGCTTTGTGTTTGCTTTCAAAAATCAAAGTCAACAACTTGCTGCTGTGTTTATTTGCTTGGATGCCTGGATATAAACTCTTGGGACAAGCAATATTTTTGCCTTTGATTGTTATACTTGATGAAGTTAGAACCGAACAAACCGAACTGAACCGCACCGAACCGATTTACAACGGTTCGGTTCGGTTTTGAATTGTAGGTGGTTCGGTTCGGTTGTTCAAATTTTGGTAAAAACCGACCTGAACCGAACCGTGCTCACCCCTAATTATGAACAGAATATAATCCTATAAGCATGGGAAAGTTTGAATTTCTCTTTTTTAATCCAAGTGTGAAATAATAAATTATTAACATAGCCCTATTTGACTAATATCTAATCCCTTATTTCCTGTATCTTTCTTCAAAACCAGGAATCTACTCCCCTAGCATTCACTGAATAGAATCATGTTTGAGATTGTTCATGCGGCCATTTAATCCGTATGTGATCTTCTGTGGTGTGAATAGCTTATACGAGTTTAATCGTTGTCACCTTACTCCAAAGCTCTGCTTTAATAAGCCCCGGCCCCCTTGGTTTTTTGATAAACATATTTGATCCCATGAAATCAAATGCATCTTGTGCAAACTAGGCGTTTTACCCTAAACAAAATTACTACAAACTCTATCAATTTCTTTGAAAGTTTTCTTAGGCAACACGTAAACAGCACTCCAAAAATATGCATGCTGAAAATAATTGGTCTACCAATTCAGTCCTCCCTACATAAGACAGTTTATATATGACACCCTCACTTTAGCCCCACATGGACTAGTGTGAAGAAATATTTGTGATTGAAATAGAGCAGCTCAAGACCCAAGAACAACCAGTGCTAGCATTTCGATAATGGGTTTTAGCCAACATCGAGTTGCTTTCGGTGAGTCTCACGGCTTGCACGCGCCAACGGGCCCGTGGGCCCGGGGCATGACAAATGGTATCAGAACAGTTGTCAGCTGAAAATGTGGAGTTAAGTGTTATACGGGGCTAAGTGCTACACCGTGTGGATGCGGTGGGAGTCACGTCTAGAGCCCGTAAGAGCCACCTCTAGAGTCCATATCGCCTGGCAGTAATACTGTGATGTGCCAATTATCATATCGTGATGACATGGACGTCGTCTTTGTAAGGTGGGATGATTATGACACCCCCACTTTAGTCCCACATGGACCAATGTGAAGAAATGTTAATGGCTTAAATAGAGAAGTCCAAGGCCTAAGAATAACTAGTGTTAGCATTTTGGCAGTGAGTTTTAGCCAACATCAAGTTGCTCTCGATGGGTTCCACGGCTTGCACGCGTTAACGGGCCTGTGGGCCCGGGGCGTGACATTATAAGACGTCATGCTTTAATATTTGCTTCAATTGTTTCTTATAGCTCCCTGCAGTACGTGAAAATCTATTATTTGAGAAAGGGACACCAAGGTACCTCACAGGCAACTCCTGCTCAACATAACCTAAACTCTAGCAAATAGAACTCCTCAATATTTCATCAGTAACACCAACACCAGCAAAGAAAATATTGCTCTTGCTAGGATTAACATGAAGTCCGAAGGCAACTGAAAAATTGATCCAGTATGAGCTTAAGAGCCCTGCATAGACACCAATCACCCTAGCAAATAGTAGCAGATCATCAGCAAAAGCCAAGTTTGAAAGCTTCATGGCTGTACATCTTGGATGAAACTTAAAGCCTATACAGTTTTGAACATTCTACAAGCTTCTAGTAAAGTACTCCGTGCAAATAACAAAAATAAGTAAGGAGAGAGAGAATCTCTCTGTCTTAACTCCCTTCCACCTCTAAAATAACCATGCATCACCCTATGAAATTGTGGAATACTATGAAAGTTCTACTATTATTATATTTTGGCAAAATTGAAAATTTTATATAGTAAAGAAATATTCTTAATATTACATGATAAACTTTTACTATTATCTATGGTATTTATTTTTTTAATTTAAATTGATCTTTATAACCTTCTTCTTACAAAACTGAGAATAGTTTATGGTTCAAATAAATGCAACTTTTAGTTGAATGCAAATTTTAGTTGAATTAATCTTAATGGATTAATTATTAATAATTTTTCTACTTTTGATAGGGCTAAATTTAGTAGTTAGAATAGTTAGAGGGATTAATTTCTTAATCCTTCTTTATGAGTCAAACCAAAAAAATAATAATAATAATAATAATAATAATAATAAGTACTCCGTGCAAATAACAAAAATAAGTAAGGAGAGAGAGAATCTCTCTGTCTTAACTCCCTTCCACCTCTAAAATAACCATGCATCACCCTATGAAATTGTGGAATACTATGAAAGTTCTACTATTATTATATTTTGGCAAAATTGAAAATTTTATATAGTAAAGAAATATTCTTAATATTACATGATAAACTTTTACTATTATCTATGGTATTTATTTTTTTAATTTAAATTGATCTTTATAACCTTCTTCTTACAAAACTGAGAATAGTTTATGGTTCAAATAAATGCAACTTTTAGTTGAATGCAAATTTTAGTTGAATTAATCTTAATGGATTAATTATTAATAATTTTTCTACTTTTGATAGGGCTAAATTTAGTAGTTAGAATAGTTAGAGGGATTAATTTCTTAATCCTTCTTTATGAGTCAAACCAAAAAAATAATAATAATAATAATAATAATAATAATAATAATAATCCTTTATAAACTATCTCATCTAAACAAAATTATATTATTTTTAACCCCTCATGAAAATAAACTAAATCTTTAACCCTTCTTTCTTAACCCTTCTTTCTTAACCCTTTTTCAAACAACACATTAGGTTTTAAGCGCTAATTAGCCCAATCTATTTTTAAGTTTCACATGTACTCCCAAATCATTAATATTTGCAAATGTGCCCTAAATCTAGATATTTACTAATTCACACAATTCTCCTCTATTGAGATAATATACCTTAGGGCTTGTTTGGATTGAGGGGAATGAGGGTGAAGGGAAGTTAGGGGAACCATTCACCTCCATTCACCTTGTTTGGGAACACTTAGGAGGTGAAGTTAATTCACCTCCATTCACCTTGGTTCACCTCCTAATAGTATAAAAATTGTTACCCCCCAAATTGGGGTGTAACCAAGGGGAAGGGAATTCCCTTCCCTTCCCTTCACTCAGTTTCCCTTAACTTCTCTTCACCCCCTACGAATCCAAACAGGCCCTTACAAAAGTGTCATTCAGAAATATTTTTAGATATTCATTTTTTTAAAGAGTTGTTTAGCTGGAACTTTCTCTTTTACCATTCAAAAGCAGATAGTTATATATTTAGCTACTTAGTTGAGATTTTCTCCTTTTACCATCAACAGCTGATATTAAATTTTTGCTAGTCGTTTAGTTGAGACCGTCTCCTTATACTATCAATAATAGATATTCATAATTTTCTTGTTAATTGTTTCGCTTAGATTTTCTCATTCTATTATTTAATTATGATATTCATTATTTTCTTGATAGTTCATTGACCAAGATTTTATCCTTCTGCCGTCAAAAGCTTAAAATGTTTCACCTTGAAAGTATTTTAACCTTAAATGTGGTAGAATTGAAAGATAGTTAGCAAATATCTGGATTTTATTTGAAGGATTAACTCAAAATATGAAAGTTTTAGGGGACACATATCTTTAATAAAAACCTTAAATTGCTATTAGCTTTCTCAATTCTTAGGTCATTATGAAATTACTCCCTCAAATCATGAAACTATCTATTAGGTCCTTCAATTCTTAAATTATTTTAAAGTTAGTCCCTATAATGAAGATTAGACGTAGCAATTAATGAGATTACCACTAGTAGAAAATCGAACAAACTAGACGAAACAACCTAGACCATTTAGGTTGAGGTACCCTAGACGGAAATATTTCCGTCTAGGTTGATCCGTCTAGTTTGAGCCTTTCTAGACGGAAATTTCCATCTAGAATGCCAAACTAGACGGAAATATTTTTTTTTTTAAAATAAAAATCAACCTAGACAGAAATTTTCGTCTAGGTTATCAACTTAGACGGAAATTTCTATCTAGGTTGATTTTTAATTTTAAAAAAATAAAAATCAACCTAGACGGAAATTTCCGTCTAGGTTGCGTTTATTATATACAAAAACCACAAACCCTAACCCTATCCCACACTCTCTCCTCGAGNCCCTCTCCCGCCGCCTCTCCTTCTCTCTCTCTCTAACTCACTCTCCCGCAGGCGCAGCCCCGCCTCTCCCTATCTCTTTCTCGACGTTCTCTCCCTCCCCCGCTGTACCTCTCTCGTCGCCGCCGCTCCCGCAAGTCCTCAACCACGTCCCCCCTCTCCTGCAATCCCTATTCAGGTAAATTTTTTATTTTTATTTTAATTTATGAACTGTTTTTAAACTTATTTACTATTTTAATTAATTAGTTATTGTTTGCGGGGAAAGTTGTTGTATTCATTGCTGTGTTCATTACAACTTCAGTCGTTACAATGAAACAAAAAGATTGCCTTTTTATAAGACTCTTACACAATGAAAACAAAAAAAAAGTTACAACTCTCGTCCAAACAAATGCAGATATCGTTTATCGGTCTTCTGCTTGCGTGGGTCTTTTGCCTGTGACGGGGACGTCAGTATCCGTGGACCACCTGACACTCAGATCTGTTCCGGAAAATTGGACAGAGCTTCGTCGATCCGCGTGAGATCTAGAAGCCTGAAGCATCTATCTCGGCTAAAACTAGATATCTGCTCTTCTTAGTGATTACCGGCGAAGGGTAATACTAAGGAAAGGGGGGAACGGGTGATGAAGAATCTGATGAAGACCTCTCCTCCTCGGTTGAAGCGCTCGACCACTCTTCACTGTAGCAGGGCTTCGCCAAGCTCTCCAAAAATCCAGCCTTCAAAAATGAGGCCCAAAGGGGGCTATTTATAGGCAATGGAGCACCTAGGGTGCCTAGACACCCCTTGGTGTCTCGGATTGGCCGAGACACCCTTGGGGTGTCTCGGATTTTCCTAGACGGGTGTCTCGGAAATTTCCGAGACACCTTGGGGTGTCTCGGAATTAGGGTGTCTCGGAATTTCCGAGACACCCCTGGGGGTGTTTTGGAATTCCTGAGGTGCATTCGTCCGCTTCCGCTGTAAATTCTTCGTCCGAACTCGGATTTGAGTGATTCCAAGTGCGTTGGATGCTTGACGAAGAGTTCGATCTGCTCTGGTAGTTGGATTGTCTGTAGAGTGATCGAGGTATGAAGGGCGTCGTCCTTTTTGTGAACACCGCCGGGTTCCCGATTGGCCCGGGTCTTCGTTGTTCCGAAATCCTATCAGCTCACGTAGTTCGTCGATTCACTTCAATCGTTCATCGATGTCAATTGGACTCCTGTGGATCGGATAGTGACATTCATCGTCGCTCTTTAACACTGAACCGTTCGTGGAGACCTATAGGCAATTTTCGATGCCTACAGATACCCCCTCCAAAGCGTTCCGGACTCGTTTCTTTTATAGAAGAGGCTGGAATACTTTGGATGTGATTGGTCTAGCCTTCAGTCGGCGTAAGGACCTGTAGTTAGCTTCAACTCTTGGCTCCTTCGATTTTCAGTCTATCTGATGCTTTAACGAATAGCCGAAGTTCTTCCGGCACTGCGTTTATCGTTTGGCCGTCGTCGGAGTCTCGAGTCTGCAGCTGATGAATTGAGTTTGGCTCGTGTCATTGAGTTGACTTTGAACTACCTCCGTCACATTGTGCTGGCTTAGGGTTTCGGATCACCGTGTGTTGACTTTTTGTCGCAACGCATTGACCGGCGTTGACCGATGGTTACGCGTTGACCGGCGTTGACCCTAGGGTTTTGAATCGTCGAACGTTGATTAGTGTGGATTTTGAATCCTCGAACGTTGACTTTTGTCGCAACGCATTGACTGGCGTTGACCTAGGGTTACGCGTTGACCGGCGTTGACCCTTAGGGTTTCGAATCGTCAAACGTTGACTTTTGTTGCAACGCGTTGACTGGCGTTAACCTAGGGTTACGCGTTGACCGGCGTTGACCCTTAGGGTTTCGAATCGTCGAACGTTGACTTTGGTTGCAACGCGTTGACTGGCGTTGACCTAGGGTTACGCGTTGACCGGCGTTGACCCTTAGGGTTTTAGATCGTCAAACGTTGACTTTGATCGCAACGCGTTGACTGGCGTTGACCTAGGGTTACGCGTTGACCGGCGTTGACCCTAGGGTTTACGGATCGCCATTAACACAGTTTATACTCGTACGTTTGCTGGAGTATACACAGTTTAAGCTCTTAAGGTATTAGAGCACAACAGTCCCAAGTGTCGGGGTTGCAGGACCAATTGTTAAAGCTGATTCATCTGCATTTGTGGATCTTATTTTAATGTTGTTGGATAATCGAGTCACGAGACCAACTAACAGCCTTCAACGGATTTGATTAGCCTTTACCGACTACCGTTTGAGTCGGGCTAGTATGTGGATTGTAACGCTGTGCTAAGAGAGTGAATTCTCTTAGACTTTGTGCTATGATGTTGAATACATAGGCTTTGCTATTGTTACGGGAATAGGCTACCCGGCAACACGGGTTAGGTGTTGACTTATCCTTACTTAGGATTCAGGATAAAATTCCCCGTGCGTGTGAGGCACGGATTATGGTGTTATTAATAACAACCTGCCACAATGTTGAATATGTGGTCTTTTGTCCTTTTTACGGTCAAATACTAACCGGCAATGCGTGTTAGACATAGACTTTGGGATTTTTGGCAAACCCCCAGCCTTCAACGGGTTTGATGTGCCTTTACCGATTACCGTTTGAATCGGGCTAGCATGTGAATTATTAAAACCCGTTTCACATGTAACGTTGTGCTAAGAAAGTGAATTCTCTTAGACTTTGTGCTATGATGTTGAATACATAGGCTTTGCCCTTGTTACGGGAATAGGCTACCCGGCAACACGTGTTAGGTGTTGACTCATCCCTACTTAGGCTTCGGGATGAAATTCCCCATACTGGAATTCTGGTGTCTTCTTCAATCGGTAAAAGACTAAACCGGCAACGCGTGTTAGGCGTAGGCTTATCTCTATTTAGGAGTCGAGATAAAATTCCCCGTGCACCAAGTGCCCGGATTGGAAGTTGAGAATTGTGTCTTTTCTAAGAGCAAAGACAGACTGAGAAACGGGAGAGGAAGAATTTTATATTCTATCTCCCGGTGCTGAAGAGGAAGAATTTTATATTCTATCTACAGCTGGAAAGGAAACTCGAGGTGGGATCTCCACCCCCAGAATCCGGAAGGATGAAACTAAGAGTGGGATCTCCACTCCGAGAATCGGAAAGATTCGGATAACCCTAACTATCGGAAGGTTTGATTACCGAATTAAAGATAAATTTCTCGTTTATCGAGAGTGAATTGTGGTTTTGGTCCTAACTGTAGGAAGGTTTGACCAAGCAGGAGTTTGAGATGACCCTAACTGTAGGAATTGATCACTCGATTTTGAAAGTGGACCTCTCGTTCATTGGAGGAATCGAGAGGGGATTTTGGTTTTGGTCCTAACTGTAGGAAGGTTTGACCAAGCAGGAGTTTGAGATGACCCTAACTGTAGGAATGTTTGATCACTCGATTTGAAAGTGGACCTCTCGTTCATTGGAGGAATCGAGAGGGGATTTTGGTTTTGGTCCTAACTGTAGGAAGGTTTGACCAAGCAGGAATTTGAGATGACCCTAACTGTAGGAAGGTTTGATTACTCGATTTGAAAGTGAACCTCTCGTTCATTGGAGGAATCGAGAGGAGATTTTGGTTTTGGTCCTAACTTTTACAGGTTTGACCAGAAAGCAAAGAAAGTGGAATACGGGTAGCAAAGAAAGTGCCAACTCATATTATCACTCAAAGGGAGACTTTAATGCTAGGCGTTTAGGACCTAGCACGTTAAGTCTGAGAAATGCCAATGACGGGCAAATGGAAACGTTGGTGGATCCCCCGTCGTTTAATTTGATCAGCGGATGGTTTGGTGAGGAAAGATTAACCTATCAGAGGATTGGATCTCATCTCACAAAAATAACTCATAAGAGTTAGAGAATTTTGATAAGAATAAGAAGAGACATTCTGACCTTCAGAGTTCGAATGTGAATTTCTTATTCATCAATTCTACAATGATTGGGTTATCCCTAAGAATACCCATGTGGTATTCTTCTGGGAACTTCCCGATACATTGGATTATCCACCCCCTGCTTCTCTCTCGGAACTGGGTTTGACTTTGTTATCCGACCGGGTTATCCTTAAGAATATTAGCGTAATATCCTCCAGGAACTTCCCGTCAATGGTAGGAAATAGTTTAGACTCATATACCTATTGGAGTATCAGGGAGCAGTTTAACCTCTTATACCGGTCGGAGGATTAAGAAGCAGTTTATACTCTTATACTTATCGGAGTGTTGAGAAACAGTTTATACTCTTGTACTCTTTGGAGTAGTACCTGTGGTACGCGCAGTACTTCGGATCTGCAGGATCGTCAGCTTCCTCCTGGTTCATTATGGGTGGCAGCTTGATCTTGTTGTTTTCAAGAAGGGTCTCGAAGATGGCTGGAACGTCTTCGTCTTTTAACGATTACTCTTTTTGGAGCCTTGGATCCGAATTCTTCTGTTGTCTTCGGAGCTGTTGTTGTGACGTTTGATTAACGTCAATAACTGTTATGGGTGCCTTCCCTTCATTATGAGACATGAGACTCGAATTCAGAGGGTTAACCATCGGTTGGTTTCTTTCGATCTTCCTCCTTCTGAGGAAGCGTTCGGCCTGTTCTCCGCGCACCTTCAACTCTTTCCAGGTATTGAGCGGCTCTACTCCCATAACATCCAAGACGTTAATGGACAAATTGTTATGACAGGTCTGTAAGATGAACTCCTCCGTGACGGGATCCTTGCAGTTCATTGCCTGATTGCGGAAGCGTTTGATGAAGGTATCCACCGACTCTCCGTCTTTTTGTTTCGCATCGAAGAGTGTCCTGACCGACACTTCGGCGTCATCATCGAAGAAATGAGCGAGGAACATGCTTTCTAGGTCCTCCCAGCTGTTAATGCTTTCGGGCTTGAGACGGCGGTACCAATCGAAAGCAGGCCCGCGAAGGGTGTCAACGAATGACCGAACCATCAAAAGCTCGTTGCCAGAGATCATCCCCAAGTGGGACTTGAAGTAGATTAGATGCTGAGTGGGCGAGCCCTTCCCGCCGAACGGCGTGAAGTTGATTGTAGACGGTAAAAAAATACCTCTATAGGCTCACAGGAAATTCGCCTGCGAAAAGAGCTCGCTCGACTGTACTCAAGTCCAGGTTCGCCTAACGGTCGACTCGCCAGCATGAGTCAGGGTCGATCAGGATGGCGGAAATTCGCTCTTCGCTCAACTCGCCTGCCCGAGTTCGGAGTCGAATCCGCCAGCAAACCCCAAGACCGTCAGTACAGCTGGGTATCCACTACCCCACGTGCTGAGATGGACCTTCCCATCTCTCTCGACCCGAAGGGAGAGAGAGCACGATACCCCAGGACCGTCAAACGGCCGCTCGCAGTACGCGCAGCACGAAAGCCTGGACATGTGTCGAGTCAACCTGAGCATTCATAAATGCGACTCACCTCGGATGTCTGAGCCAAGAGCTGGATCCGTCGGCACTCGGCAAGCTGGCTAGACCCACTCGAGTAATGTACACCTACTTCACCGCCTCTCCTGACCGGAAAGGAGAAAGCACCATGCTCAAAGCACGCCGGGCAGTCACGCACAGTACAAGTGATCGGACAGACACTTCATCGATCTGCGAACTCATAAATGCGGTTCATTAATGCTGGTCAAATCCACTCGGATAGCAGTCGTTCGTTGCCTCACACACAAGATGGGCCTTCCCATCGTAGGTGACAGGACATAGAGCACAATCCCTGGAATGACCATTCATGGTATCGAGGAACGGCGAGACGTCTCTGAAGAGGATGTGGTCACATCCCACAATTCAAGGAGAAGTCAAGCTGTCCTTCTTTCATTTAAAAACCCCTTCCAGCACGATGGAAGAGAGGTCGCAAAACTTGGAGAAAAAAGAGTTGAGACCAAGCTGTTAGCAAATCCTTGCATTACAGCACTGCTGCCTAGTTCCGAGCTCCGATCGCCGACGAACCAAGCAGACCCGAACTCCATTGCCCCGAGCTTCTACTGCGAACTGAAGCTCTCCAGCAACCTCATTCAAACGGTCCAAGGGAAGCAGACTCGACCCGAGCATCGAGCGAAGCGTCCTATAGCCACCTAAAGTCCCCACACAAAACAAAGAGGGCCTTCCCTCTGCTTCTGTTGTAAACATTTGATTTGTTAGTTTGTAATAAGCTTTCTTATAAATACAAACGAAACTCCTTTCTTCGGA
This sequence comes from Asparagus officinalis, assembly GCF_001876935.1. Lineage (NCBI taxonomy): Eukaryota > Viridiplantae > Streptophyta > Magnoliopsida > Asparagales > Asparagaceae > Asparagus > Asparagus officinalis. The sequence continues at coordinate 18,420,828 of NC_033802.1, read as the reverse complement.
AGAATCAAATTTTCACCCTACAGAAGATGGCGACCACAGTGGGAGCAGCTGTTTCATCGAGTGAAATGGTGGTGGCTCAATTTGATGAGGTTACTATCGGGACGACAGTAGAGTCCCTCGAAATCGAGTTCGACCAGGCCAAGTACGAAGAATACTTGTCCTCCTCCTCCTCGGGTGGCAACGCGTCCCGCAAGCGCCACAGAGCTGTGCGCCGAGGCCGACCTCAGACGGTCAAAGCCTCCGCACCCGAGGGTTCCAACCGAGTCTCATCGGAGGAGCCCACTCCCTCGCAATCGATCAAGGCCAAGCCAGAGATCGAACGCAAGAGGCAAGGGTCTGCCAGATGGATCGCCAAGCGGTCCACACAGACACCTACCTTGGAGGAAGCGCCGGTTCACTCCGGCAAAAACCGCAATGTCACAACCCACGGTGACGTTCTCCCCGCTGGGAGAACTAACCAACAGCGACGGCAAACACCCGTCAGACAGGGGGTCCAAACCTCCATTTCTCATAATGGCCTGAACCATCACACAGGCCCGAGAAACACTAGACGGGAAGGCAAGTTGCCCGACCTCGGAAGGCCCTCCAAATCAGGAGCGTCAACCGAGGACAGCAGAGCCATCCGCTCAGGAGGACTTCGCTTCTCAGGTCATATCCCTGATGCGAACAAACCACACCGAGCATACGAGCTTACCCAAGTAGGCGAATCCTCGAAGGCTGGCGAGCCTCGCCATAATCATTTGGCGGATAAACGTAAAGGAAAGGAAATAGGCGGTTCCTCCCGAACCCGCTCTTCTAAACATAGGGTTGAAACCCGCCCACGTACTGGAGTTCGCTCAAGCGCGAAGACTCGCCAGTCAAGGCGAGATCGCCTGACTCCAACACCAAGGCGTTCCACCCAACACGCGCCAAAGAGAGCGCCCAAAAATCTCTCGTCAGCTCACCAGAGCGACTCTTCTGAGGCCGGGGGTTGTCACCAACCACCCGTAGAAGACCTCAGAGAATTCTTGACTCGCAAACGCACTATTCACGAGGCGAATCCTCAGTGTCATTGCGAGAGACTCATCCACACGGTCCTCGCCGCCTGCCAATGCGTTGGAACGACGAAACCTTCGGTATTTGAGAGGCTTTCTCAACAGGCCTCTCGACTGAGGCCCTCCCGTCGAAGGCGCCGTCACCAGATTTGGAGTATTGAGGAACAGTTTATACTCTTGTACTCTTTGGAGTATTGAGGAACAGTTTATACTCTTGTACTCTTTGGAGTATTGAGGAACAGTTTATACTCTTGTACTCTTTGGAGTATTGAGGAACAGTTTATACTCTTGTACTCTTTGGAGTATTGAGGAACAGTTTATACTCTTGTACTCTTTGGAGTATTGAGGAACAGTTTATACTCTTGTACTCTTTGGAGTATTGAGGAACAGTTTATACTCTTGTACTCTTTGGAGTATTGAGGAACAGTTTATACTCTTGTACTCTTTGGAGTATTGAGGAACAGTTTATACTCTTGTACTCTTTGGAGTATTGAGGAACAGTTTATACTCTTGTACTCTTTGGAGTATTGAGGAACAGTTTATACTCTTGTACTCTTTGGAGTATTGAGGAACAGTTTATACTCTTGTACTCTTTGGAGTATTGAGGAACAGTTTATACTCTTGTACTCTTTGGAGTATTGAGGAACAGTTTATACTCTTGTACTCTTTGGAGTATTGAGGAACAGTTTATACTCTTGTACTCTTTGGAGTATTGAGGAACAGTTTATACTCTTGTACTCTTTGGAGTATTGAGGAACAGTTTATACTCTTGTACTCTTTGGAGTATTGAGGAACAGTTTATACTCTTGTACTCTTTGGAGTATTGAGGAACAGTTTATACTCTTGTACTCTTTGGAGTATTGAGGAACAGTTTATACTCTTGTACTCTTTGGAGTATTGAGGAACAGTTTATACTCTTGTACTCTTTGGAGTATTGAGGAACAGTTTATACTCTTGTACTCTTTGGAGTATTGAGGAACAGTTTATACTCTTGTACTCTTTGGAGTATTGAGGAACAGTTTATACTCTTGTACTCTTTGGAGTATTGAGGAACAGTTTATACTCTTGTACTCTTTGGAGTATTGAGGAACAGTTTATACTCTTGTACTCTTTGGAGTATTGAGGAACAGTTTATACTCTTGTACTCTTTGGAGTATTGAGGAACAGTTTATACTCTTGTACTCTTTGGAGTATTGAGGAACAGTTTATACTCTTGTACTCTTTGGAGTATTGAGGAACAGTTTATACTCTTGTACTCTTTGGAGTATTGAGGAACAGTTTATACTCTTGTACTCTTTGGAGTATTGAGGAACAGTTTATACTCTTGTACTCTTTGGAGTATTGAGGAACAGTTTATACTCTTGTACTCTTTGGAGTATTGAGGAACAGTTTATACTCTTGTACTCTTTGGAGTATTGAGGAACAGTTTATACTCTTGTACTCTTTGGAGTATTGAGGAACAGTTTATACTCTTGTACTCTTTGGAGTATTGAGGAACAGTTTATACTCTTGTACTCTTTGGAGTATTGAGGAACAGTTTATACTCTTGTACTCTTTGGAGTATTGAGGAACAGTTTATACTCTTGTACTCTTTGGAGTATTGAGGAACAGTTTATACTCTTGTACTCTTTGGAGTATTGAGGAACAGTTTATACTCTTGTACTCTTTGGAGTATTGAGGAACAGTTTATACTCTTGTACTCTTTGGAGTATTGAGGAACAGTTTATACTCTTGTACTCTTTGGAGTATTGAGGAACAGTTTATACTCTTGTACTCTTTGGAGTATTGAGGAACAGTTTATACTCTTGTACTCTTTGGAGTATTGAGGAACAGTTTATACTCTTGTACTCTTTGGAGTATTGAGGAACAGTTTATACTCTTGTACTCTTTGGAGTATTGAGGAACAGTTTATACTCTTGTACTCTTTGGAGTATTGAGGAACAGTTTATACTCTTGTACTCTTTGGAGTATTGAGGAACAGTTTATACTCTTGTACTCTTTGGAGTATTGAGGAACAGTTTATACTCTTGTACTCTTTGGAGTATTGAGGAACAGTTTATACTCTTGTACTCTTTGGAGTATTGAGGAACAGTTTATACTCTTGTACTCTTTGGAGTATTGAGGAACAGTTTATACTCTTGTACTCTTTGGAGTATTGAGGAACAGTTTATACTCTTGTACTCTTTGGAGTATTGAGGAACAGTTTATACTCTTGTACTCTTTGGAGTATTGAGGAACAGTTTATACTCTTGTACTCTTTGGAGTATTGAGGAACAGTTTATACTCTTGTACTCTTTGGAGTATTGAGGAACAGTTTATACTCTTGTACTCTTTGGAGTATTGAGGAACAGTTTATACTCTTGTACTCTTTGGAGTATTGAGGAACAGTTTATACTCTTGTACTCTTTGGAGTATTGAGGAACAGTTTATACTCTTGTACTCTTTGGAGTATTGAGGAACAGTTTATACTCTTGTACTCTTTGGAGTATTGAGGAACAGTTTATACTCTTGTACTCTTTGGAGTATTGAGGAACAGTTTATACTCTTGTACTCTTTGGAGTATTGAGGAACAGTTTATACTCTTGTACTCTTTGGAGTATTGAGGAACAGTTTATACTCTTGTACTCTTTGGAGTATTGAGGAACAGTTTATACTCTTGTACTCTTTGGAGTATTGAGGAACAGTTTATACTCTTGTACTCTTTGGAGTATTGAGGAACAGTTTATACTCTTGTACTCTTTGGAGTATTGAGGAACAGTTTATACTCTTGTACTCTTTGGAGTATTGAGGAACAGTTTATACTCTTGTACTCTTTGGAGTATTGAGGAACAGTTTATACTCTTGTACTCTTTGGAGTATTGAGGAACAGTTTATACTCTTGTACTCTTTGGAGTATTGAGGAACAGTTTATACTCTTGTACTCTTTGGAGTATTGAGGAACAGTTTATACTCTTGTACTCTTTGGAGTATTGAGGAACAGTTTATACTCTTGTACTCTTTGGAGTATTGAGGAACAGTTTATACTCTTGTACTCTTTGGAGTATTGAGGAACAGTTTATACTCTTGTACTCTTTGGAGTATTGAGGAACAGTTTATACTCTTGTACTCTTTGGAGTATTGAGGAACAGTTTATACTCTTGTACTCTTTGGAGTATTGAGGAACAGTTTATACTCTTGTACTCTTTGGAGTATTGAGGAACAGTTTATACTCTTGTACTCTTTGGAGTATTGAGGAACAGTTTATACTCTTGTACTCTTTGGAGTATTGAGGAACAGTTTATACTCTTGTACTCTTTGGAGTATTGAGGAACAGTTTATACTCTTGTACTCTTTGGAGTATTGAGGAACAGTTTATACTCTTGTACTCTTTGGAGTATTGAGGAACAGTTTATACTCTTGTACTCTTTGGAGTATTGAGGAACAGTTTATACTCTTGTACTCTTTGGAGTATTGAGGAACAGTTTATACTCTTGTACTCTTTGGAGTATTGAGGAACAGTTTATACTCTTGTACTCTTTGGAGTATTGAGGAACAGTTTATACTCTTGTACTCTTTGGAGTATTGAGGAACAGTTTATACTCTTGTACTCTTTGGAGTATTGAGGAACAGTTTATACTCTTGTACTCTTTGGAGTATTGAGGAACAGTTTATACTCTTGTACTCTTTGGAGTATTGAGGAACAGTTTATACTCTTGTACTCTTTGGAGTATTGAGGAACAGTTTATACTCTTGTACTCTTTGGAGTATTGAGGAACAGTTTATACTCTTGTACTCTTTGGAGTATTGAGGAACAGTTTATACTCTTGTACTCTTTGGAGTATTGAGGAACAGTTTATACTCTTGTACTCTTTGGAGTATTGAGGAACAGTTTATACTCTTGTACTCTTTGGAGTATTGAGGAACAGTTTATACTCTTGTACTCTTTGGAGTATTGAGGAACAGTTTATACTCTTGTACTCTTTGGAGTATTGAGGAACAGTTTATACTCTTGTACTCTTTGGAGTATTGAGGAACAGTTTATACTCTTGTACTCTTTGGAGTATTGAGGAACAGTTTATACTCTTGTACTCTTTGGAGTATTGAGGAACAGTTTATACTCTTGTACTCTTTGGAGTATTGAGGAACAGTTTATACTCTTGTACTCTTTGGAGTATTGAGGAACAGTTTATACTCTTGTACTCTTTGGAGTATTGAGGAACAGTTTATACTCTTGTACTCTTTGGAGTATTGAGGAACAGTTTATACTCTTGTACTCTTTGGAGTATTGAGGAACAGTTTATACTCTTGTACTCTTTGGAGTATTGAGGAACAGTTTATACTCTTGTACTCTTTGGAGTATTGAGGAACAGTTTATACTCTTGTACTCTTTGGAGTATTGAGGAACAGTTTATACTCTTGTACTCTTTGGAGTATTGAGGAACAGTTTATACTCTTGTACTCTTTGGAGTATTGAGGAACAGTTTATACTCTTGTACTCTTTGGAGTATTGAGGAACAGTTTATACTCTTGTACTCTTTGGAGTATTGAGGAACAGTTTATACTCTTGTACTCTTTGGAGTATTGAGGAACAGTTTATACTCTTGTACTCTTTGGAGTATTGAGGAACAGTTTATACTCTTGTACTCTTTGGAGTATTGAGGAACAGTTTATACTCTTGTACTCTTTGGAGTATTGAGGAACAGTTTATACTCTTGTACTCTTTGGAGTATTGAGGAACAGTTTATACTCTTGTACTCTTTGGAGTATTGAGGAACAGTTTATACTCTTGTACTCTTTGGAGTATTGAGGAACAGTTTATACTCTTGTACTCTTTGGAGTATTGAGGAACAGTTTATACTCTTGTACTCTTTGGAGTATTGAGGAACAGTTTATACTCTTGTACTCTTTGGAGTATTGAGGAACAGTTTATACTCTTGTACTCTTTGGAGTATTGAGGAACAGTTTATACTCTTGTACTCTTTGGAGTATTGAGGAACAGTTTATACTCTTGTACTCTTTGGAGTATTGAGGAACAGTTTATACTCTTGTACTCTTTGGAGTATTGAGGAACAGTTTATACTCTTGTACTCTTTGGAGTATTGAGGAACAGTTTATACTCTTGTACTCTTTGGAGTATTGAGGAACAGTTTATACTCTTGTACTCTTTGGAGTATTGAGGAACAGTTTATACTCTTGTACTCTTTGGAGTATTGAGGAACAGTTTATACTCTTGTACTCTTTGGAGTATTGAGGAACAGTTTATACTCTTGTACTCTTTGGAGTATTGAGGAACAGTTTATACTCTTGTACTCTTTGGAGTATTGAGGAACAGTTTATACTCTTGTACTCTTTGGAGTATTGAGGAACAGTTTATACTCTTGTACTCTTTGGAGTATTGAGGAACAGTTTATACTCTTGTACTCTTTGGAGTATTGAGGAACAGTTTATACTCTTGTACTCTTTGGAGTATTGAGGAACAGTTTATACTCTTGTACTCTTTGGAGTATTGAGGAACAGTTTATACTCTTGTACTCTTTGGAGTATTGAGGAACAGTTTATACTCTTGTACTCTTTGGAGTATTGAGGAACAGTTTATACTCTTGTACTCTTTGGAGTATTGAGGAACAGTTTATACTCTTGTACTCTTTGGAGTATTGAGGAACAGTTTATACTCTTGTACTCTTTGGAGTATTGAGGAACAGTTTATACTCTTGTACTCTTTGGAGTATTGAGGAACAGTTTATACTCTTGTACTCTTTGGAGTATTGAGGAACAGTTTATACTCTTGTACTCTTTGGAGTATTGAGGAACAGTTTATACTCTTGTACTCTTTGGAGTATTGAGGAACAGTTTATACTCTTGTACTCTTTGGAGTATTGAGGAACAGTTTATACTCTTGTACTCTTTGGAGTATTGAGGAACAGTTTATACTCTTGTACTCTTTGGAGTATTGAGGAACAGTTTATACTCTTGTACTCTTTGGAGTATTGAGGAACAGTTTATACTCTTGTACTCTTTGGAGTATTGAGGAACAGTTTATACTCTTGTACTCTTTGGAGTATTGAGGAACAGTTTATACTCTTGTACTCTTTGGAGTATTGAGGAACAGTTTATACTCTTGTACTCTTTGGAGTATTGAGGAACAGTTTATACTCTTGTACTCTTTGGAGTATTGAGGAACAGTTTATACTCTTGTACTCTTTGGAGTATTGAGGAACAGTTTATACTCTTGTACTCTTTGGAGTATTGAGGAACAGTTTATACTCTTGTACTCTTTGGAGTATTGAGGAACAGTTTATACTCTTGTACTCTTTGGAGTATTGAGGAACAGTTTATACTCTTGTACTCTTTGGAGTATTGAGGAACAGTTTATACTCTTGTACTCTTTGGAGTATTGAGGAACAGTTTATACTCTTGTACTCTTTGGAGTATTGAGGAACAGTTTATACTCTTGTACTCTTTGGAGTATTGAGGAACAGTTTATACTCTTGTACTCTTTGGAGTATTGAGGAACAGTTTATACTCTTGTACTCTTTGGAGTATTGAGGAACAGTTTATACTCTTGTACTCTTTGGAGTATTGAGGAACAGTTTATACTCTTGTACTCTTTGGAGTATTGAGGAACAGTTTATACTCTTGTACTCTTTGGAGTATTGAGGAACAGTTTATACTCTTGTACTCTTTGGAGTATTGAGGAACAGTTTATACTCTTGTACTCTTTGGAGTATTGAGGAACAGTTTATACTCTTGTACTCTTTGGAGTATTGAGGAACAGTTTATACTCTTGTACTCTTTGGAGTATTGAGGAACAGTTTATACTCTTGTACTCTTTGGAGTATTGAGGAACAGTTTATACTCTTGTACTCTTTGGAGTATTGAGGAACAGTTTATACTCTTGTACTCTTTGGAGTATTGAGGAACAGTTTATACTCTTGTACTCTTTGGAGTATTGAGGAACAGTTTATACTCTTGTACTCTTTGGAGTATTGAGGAACAGTTTATACTCTTGTACTCTTTGGAGTATTGAGGAACAGTTTATACTCTTGTACTCTTTGGAGTATTGAGGAACAGTTTATACTCTTGTACTCTTTGGAGTATTGAGGAACAGTTTATACTCTTGTACTCTTTGGAGTATTGAGGAACAGTTTATACTCTTGTACTCTTTGGAGTATTGAGGAACAGTTTATACTCTTGTACTCTTTGGAGTATTGAGGAACAGTTTATACTCTTGTACTCTTTGGAGTATTGAGGAACAGTTTATACTCTTGTACTCTTTGGAGTATTGAGGAACAGTTTATACTCTTGTACTCTTTGGAGTATTGAGGAACAGTTTATACTCTTGTACTCTTTGGAGTATTGAGGAACAGTTTATACTCTTGTACTCTTTGGAGTATTGAGGAACAGTTTATACTCTTGTACTCTTTGGAGTATTGCCGTTTTCAATCGGCTTACCCTAGCGTTATAACGCCGGCTTCAACCAAGGTCTGAATGTTATTCTTGAGTGCAAAGCATTCCTTGGTGGGGTGGAGGATCCTTCTGTGGTACTCGCAGTACGTTGGATCCGCAGAATCGCCATCTTCCTCTTGATGCGTGATGGGCGGGAGTTTGATTTTGTTGTTTTCGAGAAGGGTCTCGAAAATAGCTGGAACGTCTTCGTCTTTGAACGAGTACTCGTTTTGGAGCTCCTCGTCTGAATTCTCCTGTTGTTCCCAGGACTGCTGTTGTGACGTTTGATCATCGTCAATAACTGCTGCAGGTACGTCCTCTTCATCATGAGGTACGAGATCCGAATCCAGAGGATTAACCATCGGTTGGTTTCTCTCGACCTTCCGCCTTCTGATGAAGCGTTCAGCCTGTTCTCCTCGAGCCTTCAACTCTTTCCAGGTATTGAGCGGCTCTATTCCCATCACGTCCAAGATGTTAATGGACAAGTTGTTCTGACAAGTCTGCAAGAGGAATTCCTCCGTGACGGGATCCCTGCAGTTCATTGCCTGATTGCGGAAGCGTTTGATGAAGGTATCTACCGACTCTCCGCCTTTTTGTTTCTCGTCGAAGAGTGTCCTGATCGACACCTCGGTGTCATCATCGAAGAAATGGGCGAGAAACATGCTTTCCAAGTCCTCCCAGCTGTTGATGCTTCCGGGCTTGAGACGGCGGTACCAATTGAAGGCGGGCCCGCGGAGGGGGCCAACGAATGACCGAACCATCAAAGGCTCGTTGCCCGAGATTACTCCCAAGTGAGACTTGAAGTAGATCAGATGTTGAGTGGGCGAGCCCTTTCCGTTGAACGGCGTGAAGTTGATCAGGTTGAACTTCGCCGGATACGGGATCGAATCCCACTTTCTCGGGTAAGGACACGGAATGCCGGTCCTCTTCACCTCCCGAACAGACATCAGGGCTTCGATTTTTCTTTCGAGCTCCTTTATCTTTTCGGCCTCACCCATATCCTGTTTTGGATAAGTTTCGAGAGGAATCATACGGCCACCCCCAGTGTTGTCACTACTGGTGGGTCCACCCCCAGCGCCCACCCCCAGTGTTGTCATTACTGGTGGGTCCACCCCCAGTGTTGTTATTTTTAGTGGGGCCACCCCCAGTATTCTTGGGCGGTGCGTCGGCCATGACGATTTCGACCACCTCCGGATTGCTGCCAACTGCGGCGTTCTGGATGCGATGGCTGGATTCCACTAGCTGATTTGACAAAGCTCGGATTCGTTGGTCGTGCATTTGTCTCATCTCTTGCATAGCCATTTCCATTTCGAACTTGAAGATTTCCTTCTGCTTAGCCAGGGCCTCTTCAATGATTTTGGCTATCTGTTCGGTGTTGGCCATGCACACCTCTCGAGCTTGCCCTATGCTAGGAGTTGTGTCGTCGGAGGCGAGCGCGGAATGAGAATCCGAGAACTCATCATCGGAATGGACTCCTTCATGGACCCCACGGGAATTGTCATATCCGACTGTTTCTAGCCGAAGCTGAGCTATTCCCGAATCGACCCTGTTTCCTGAAGAGAAATTAGGGTCGGAACCACCTGAAATGATTGGGGATTTTCCCTTGTTGACCATGTTGATAGCTAGGAGTTCATCATCTCGATCAACCGATCCTCTTTGGTGGGAATGCCTTGATTTGGGCTCCGTCATTCCGTCGGAAATTCCCTCGAATATCGAGACCCTCTGCGGAGCGGTCTTGGGGCAGCTACAGGCTGATAATACTGCCCTGATGAGTTTGGTACATGGACAGTGAGAATCCGCTTCCCGGGTGTTTCTCTTTCGAGATTCATCCACACCCCCAGCTTGATAGTACAACTCACTGACTTTGCAGTCGGAGTAACCTATCGGCTGCTCACAGGGGTTCTCAGGTATAACGCGTTCGTCTGTCCGACGCGTCTTCTTCTGAGTAAACATTGCCTTGTTGGCCTTTGCAAGAGTCGCACGTTTGGAATCACTCCTTTGTGAGGGTGAAACCTTAACGGGCTCTTGGTCCTTTGCACGCACCGCCGAGCTGGTTGTTGCAGAGATCGATTTGTTAGGAGATTTGTTAGGAGGTCGTGTACAACCCCCAGTCTGAATGTTGGCTCGAAGCTCCTTCAACGATCCCCAGCTTTCCTTGACAAGCGCTTTTCCTCGATTCTCGGGTAGAGCATCGATACGGTTGTTCAGAGGATTCCTAGACTTGGGGAAATCCACACTGCGGTGGGGCTTTACCGAAGGTTCGGGACCTGAAATGGACGAAGGTTGGAGAGCAATATTACCTGCTTTTACCTTAGGCGTTGATTCGGCCTTTGGCATCCAAACTCGTTCGGACCTCGGCGATCTCTTAACGGCCTCTCCCTGGACCAGGGCTCGGGCATGCGTACGCAAGGCGCGGCGCTTCTGGACTCGCTCCTCGAGAGTAGAACGGGTTCTTTTGACATGAACCCATTTGTTCGTTTCTGCTTCGGAGGAGGGGCTGGTTGTTTGCCGTGGTTGCTCCTGGCGTTGCCTGGATTTTAGATCTACGTTATAGCGGATCCCATCCATCGGCTCCAAAGCCTCGGCCAGCTGTCGAGCAAGACGTTGACGCTGTCTTTGTCGTGCTCTCTTTGATAATGCCGGAGCGTCTTCAGAAGCCATCTCCTCGGCGGAAGAGGAGTCCGGATCTGCGATCTCGACCACGTTGGACGAAGCCTCGGCCAGCTGTCGAGCAAGACGTTGACGTTGTCTTTGTCGTGCTCTCTTTGATAATGCCGGAGCGTCTTCAGAAGTCATCTCCTCGGCGGAAGAGGAGTCCGGATCTGCGATCTCGACCAGGTTGGACGACGTGGGGACGTCGCGTGGTGCAAGTGCAGAGGCGGCAACGGGGTCTTGGATTTTTGAACCGAAGGACCTGCAATCATTTATGAAAGAGGTTACCTTTCTGTACCCGTTTGGAGAGGCGGATCTGGAGGAGGAGGAAGAGAGGCCTTCTTTGAACCGTTGTTGATCGAGCTCGTGTTCTTCATTCGCCCCGATCTTGAGTGCTGGTTGCGTCACGACGGCGTCGGTTGCGATGCCGTTGGCTCCCACTGTGGTCGCCAGTCTGTTTGCGGAAAAAGTTGCTGTATTCATTGCTGCATTCATTACAACTTCAATCGTTACAATGAAATAAAAAGATAGCCTTTTTATAAGACCGGTACACAATGAAAACAAAATAGATACAACTCTTTTCAAACAAACGCAAGATCTGTTTGTCATCTCTTGCTTGCGTGGGTCTTTTGCCTGTGACGGGGATGTTGATATCCGTGGACCACCGGGGCACTCAGATCTGGTCCGAGAAAATCGGGCAGAGTTTCGTCTATCCGCGGGGGGATTTTAGAAACTCTGAACTTCGTCGATCTGCGTGAGATCTAGAAGTTTATAGCTCCTATCTCGGATAATCGAGATATTCGCTCTACTTAGTATCACCGCTAAGGGGCAACACTAAGGAAAATAGAAAGGGGAATGAAGAAGGAGGCTCCTTTGCTGCAGAAGGCTCGCTCACTCCTCGATCCGGCAGGGCTTCGCCGCTCTCTTAGAAAACCCCGACTCCTTCCTCCGGCAGGGCTTCGCCGCTCCTCTCTGGAATTTCAGATCTCAAAGGCTAGAGCTCTAGATCTGAAATTCCTCTCCCAAAACCAAGGCCAAGAGAATGGAGGCCCTAGGGGCCTATTTATAGGAAAAGCAAGGGGTAGGGGGCTGGTTGAGGACACCCCTAGGGGGGTGTCTCGGCTCCAAAACCGAGACACCCCTTGGGGTGTCTCGGCCATGGCCGAGACACCCCCAAGGGGTGTCTCGGTTTTGGAGCCGAGACACCCCCCTAGGGGTGTCCTCAACCAGCCCCCTACCCCTCTCCTTTTCCTATAAATAGGCCCCTAGGGCCTCCATTCTCTAGGCCTTGGTTTTGGGAGAGAAATTTCAGATCTAGAGCTTTAGCCTTTGAGATCTGAAATTCCAGAGAGGAGCGGCGAAGCCCTGCCGGAGGAAGGAGTCGGGGTTCTCTAAGAGAGCGGCGAAGCCCTGCCGGATAACTCTGCCCGATTTTATCGGACCAGATCTGAGTGCCCCGGTGGTCCACGGATATCAACATCCCCGTCACAGGCAAAAGACCCACGCAAGCAAGAGATGACAAACAGATCTTGCGTTTGTTTGAAAAGAGTTGTATCTATTTTGTTTTCATTGTGTACCGGTCTTATAAAAAGGCTATCTTTTTATTTCATTGTAACGATTGAAGTTGTAATGAATGCAGCAATGAATACAGCAACTTTTTCCGCAAACAAGCTGGCGACCACAGTGGGAGCCAACGGCATCGCAACCGACGCCGTCGTGACGCAACCAGCACTCAAGATCGGGGTGAATGAAGAACACGAGCTCGATCAACAACGGTTCAAAGAAGGCCTCTCTTCCTCCTCCTCCAGATCCGCCTCTCCAAACGGGTACAGAAAGGTAACCTCTTTCATAAATGATTGCAGGTCCTTCGGTTCAAAAATCCAAGACCCCGTTGCCGCCTCTGCACTTGCACCACGCGACGTCCCCACGTCGTCCAACCTGGTCGAGATCGCAGATCCGGATTCCTCTTCCGCCGAGGAGATGACTTCTGAAGACGCTCCGGCATTATCAAAGAGAGCACGACAAAGACAGCGTCAACGTCTTGCTCGACAGCTGGCCGAAGCTTTGGAGCCGATGGATGGGATCCGCTATAACGTAGATCTAAAATCCAGGCAACGCCAGGAGCAACCACGGCAAACAACCAGCCCCTCCTCCGAAGCAGAAACAAACAAATGGGTTCATGTCAAAAGAACCCGTTCTACTCTCGAGGAGCGAATCCAGAAGCGCCGCGCCTTGCGTGCGCATGCCCGAGCCCTGGTCCAAAAAGCACGAGAAATGCTAAAGGGAGAGGCCGTTAAGAGATCGCCGAGGTCCGAACGAGTTTGGATGCCAAAGGCCGAATCAACGCCTAAGGTAAAAGCAGGTAATATTGCTCTCCAACCTTCGTCCATTTCAGGTCCCGAACCTTCGGTAAAGCCCCACCTCAGCGTGGATCTCCCCAAATTCAAGAATCCTCTGAACAACCGTATCGGTGCTCTACCCGAGAATCGAGGAAAAGCGCTTGTCAAGGAAAGCTGGGGATCGTTGAAGGAGCTTCGAGCCAACATCCAGACTGGGGGTCGTACACGACCTCCTAACAAATCGAACTCTGCAACAACCAGCTCGGCGGTGCGTGCAAAGGACCAAGAGCCCGTTAAGGTTTCACCCTCACAAAGGAGTGATTCCAAACGTGCGACTCTTGCAGAGGCCAACAAGGCAATGTCTACTCAGAAGAAGACGCGTCGAACAAACGAACGCGTTATACCTGAGAACCCATGTGAGCAGCCGATAGGTTACTCCGACGGCAACGTCGATGAGTTGTACTATCGGGCTGGGGGTGCGGATGAATCTCGAAAGAGAAACACCCGGGAAGCGGATTCTCACTGTCCGTGTACCAAAATTATCAGGGCAGTATTATCAGCCTGTAGCTGCCCCAAGACCGCTCCACAGAGGGTCTCGATATCCGAGGGAATCTCCGATGGAACGACAAAGCCCAAATCAAGGCGTTCACACCAAAGAGGATCAATTGCTCGAGATGACGAACCCCTAGAAGTGACTATCAACATGGTCAACAAGGGAAAATCCCCAATCATTTCAAGTGATTCCGACCCTAATTCCTCTCCAGGAAGCAGGGTCAATTCGGGAACAGCTCAGATAGTATGGCTAACCCGATTCAAATGGTGATCGGTAAAGGCACATCAAACCCGTTGATAGCTGAGGATTTGCTAAAAATCCTAAGAGAAATCGAAGGCACTTGCTTCGCCAACAATTTCTTCATTCAAAGTATTCCAGACCACACGCGAGCCGGTTTAGGTCTGAAAACTTTGAAGGGGGTCTTGTAGACGGTAAAAAATACCTCTATGGGTCTACAGGAAATTTGCCTACGAGAAGAGTTCGCACGCCCAGTTCTCTGGCACGGACCTAAACCGCGTAGACGTCGACTGTACTCAAGTCCAGGTTCGCCTAACGGTCGACTCGCCAGCATGAGTCAGGGTCGATCAGGATGGCGGAAATTCGCTCTTCGCTCAACTCGCCTGCCCGAGTTCGGAGTCGAATCCGCCAGCAAGCCCCAAAACCGTCAGTACAGCTGGGTATCCACTACCCCACGTGCTGAGATGGACCTTCCCATCTCTCTCGACCCGAAGGGAGAGAGAGCACAGTACCCCAGGACCGTCAAACGGCCGCTCGCAGTGCGCACAGTGCGAAGGGACTGGACAGGTGTCGAGTCAACCTGAGCATTCATAAATGCGACTCACCTCGGATGTCTGAGCCAAGAGCTGGATCCGCCGGCACTCGGCAAGCTGGCTAGACCCACTCGAGTACTGTACACCTACTTCACCGCCTCTCCTGACCGGAAAGGAGAAAGCACCGTGCTCAAAGCACGCCGGGCGGTCACGCACAGTACAAGTGATCGGACAGACACTTCATCGATCTGCGAACTCATAAATGCGGTTCATTAATGCTGGTCAAATCCACTCGGATAGCAGTCATTCGTTGCCTCACACACAAGATGGGCCTTCCCATCGTAGGTGACAGGACATAGAGCACAATCCCTGGAATGACCATTCATGGTATCGAGGAACGGCGAGACGTCTCTGAAGAGGATATGGTCACATCCCACAATTCAAGGAGAATTCGAGCTGTCCTTCTTTCATTTAAAAGCCCCTTCCAGCACGATGGAAGAGAGGTCGCAAAACTTGGAGAAAAAAGAGTTGAGACCAAGCTGTTAGCAAATCCTTGCATTACAGCACTGCTGCCTAGTTCCGAGCTCCGATCGCCGACGAACTAAGCAGACCCGAACTCCATTGCCCCGAGCTTCTACTGCGAACTGAAGCTCTCCAGCAACCTCATTCAAACGGTCCAAGGGAAGCAGACTCGACCCGAGCATCGAGCGAAGCGTCCAATAGCCACCTAAAGTCCCCACACAAAACAAAGAGGGCCTTCCCTCTGCTTCTGTTGTAAACATTTGATTTATTAGTTTGTAATAAGCTTTCTTATAAATACAAACGAAACTCCTTTCTTCGGAAGAATCAAATTTTCACCCTACATTGATCAGGTTGAACTTCGCCGGTTACGGGATCGAATCCCACTCTTTCGGGTAAGGACACGGAATGCCGGTCTTCTTCACCTCTCGAGCAGACATCAGGGCGTCAATTTTTCTTTCGAGATCCTTCATCTTTTCGGCCTCATCTATATCCTGTTTTGGACAATTTTCGAGAGGAATGATACGGTCACCCCCAGTGTTATCATTATTGGTGGGTCCACCCCCCAGCGTCGTTATTTTTAGTGGGGCCACCCCCAGGATTTTTGGGCGGTGCGTCGGCCATGATGATTTCGTCCACTTCTGGATCGCTGTCAACTACGGCGTTCTGGGTGCGACGGCTGGATTCAACTAGTTGATTTGACAAAGCTCGGATTTGTTGGTCGTGCATTTGTCTCATCTCCTGCATAGCCATTTCCATTTCGATTTTGAATGCTTCTTTCTGCTTGGCTAGAGCATCCTCAATGATTTTGGCTATTTGCTCGGTGTTGACCATGAACACTTCTCGAGCTTGCCCTATGCTAGACGTTGTATCGTCGGAGGCGAGTGCGGAATAAGAATCTGAGAGTTCGTCATCGGAATGGATTCCTTCATGGACCCCATAGTGATCGTTATATCCGACGGCTTCTGGCTGAAGCTGAGCTATTCCCGAATTGACTCTGCTTCCTGGAGAGAAATTAGGGTCGGAACCACTTGAAACAATTGGAGATTTTCCCTTGTTGACCATGTTGATGGTAACTTCTAGGGGTTCATCCTCTCGAGCAACCGATCCTCTTTGGTGGAAACGCCTTGATTTGGGCTTTGTCGTTCCATCGGAGATTCTCTCGAATATCGAGACCCTCTGCGGAGCGGTCTTGGGGCAGCTACACGTTGATAATACTGCCCTGATAAGTTTGGTACACGGACAGTGAGAGTCCGCTTCCCGGGTACTTCTCTTTCGAGATTTATTCGTACCCCCAGCCTGATAGTACAACTCATCGACGTTGCGGTCGGAGTAACCTATCGGCTGTTTACATAGATCCTCAGGTATAACGCGTTCGTCTGTCCGACACGTTTTCCTCTGAGTAATCATTGCCTTGTTGGCGCCTGCAAGAGTCGCACGTTTGGAATCACACCTTCGTGAGGGTGAAACCTTAACGGGCTCCTGATTTTCTGCATGCACCGCCAGAATCACACCTTCGTGAGGGTGAAACCTTAACGGGCTCCTGATTTTCTGCATGCACCGCCAAGCGGGCCTTTGTAGAAATCCATTTGTTAGGAGGTCGCGTACGACCCCCAGTCCGGATGTTGGCTCGAAGCTCTTTCAACGATCTCCAGCTTTCCTTAACAAGCGCTTTTCCTCGATCCTCGGGTAGAGCAGCGATACGATCCTTCAGAGGAGTCCTAAACTTGGGGAAATCCACGCCGCGGTAGGGCTTTAACGGAGGTTCGGGATCTGAAGTTGATGAAGGCCGGAGAGTAATGTCGCCTGCTTTTGCCTTAGGCGCTGATTTGGCTTTTGGCACCCAAACTTGTTTGGATCTCGGCGATCTCTTAACTGCCTTTTCCTTTTGCATTTCTTGTGTTTTTCTCACAAGGGTCCGGGCATGCGTCCACAAGGCGCGGCGCTTCTGGATTCGCTCCTCGAGAGTAGAACGGGTTCTTTTGACACGAACCCATTTGTTCGTTTCTGTCTTGGAGAAGGAGTTGGTTGTCCGCCGTTGTTGTTCCCGGCGTTGCTTGGATTTTAGATCCACATCATAGCGGATCCCGTCCATTGGCTCCAAAGCCTTGGCTAACTGACGAGCAAGGCGTTGACGCCGTCTTTGGCGTGCTCTCTTTGATAATGCTGGAGCGTCTTCAGAAGCCATCTCCTCGGCGGGGGAGAAGTCCGGATCTGCGGTCGCGGGGACGTCACGTGGTGCAAGTGCAGCGATGGCAAGGGGATCTTGGGTCTTTGAGCCGAGGGTCCCGCGAACGTTTCTGGAAGAGGATGCCTTCCTGCGCCTGTTCGGAGAGGCGGATCTGGAGGAGGAGGAAGAGAGGTACTCTTCAAACTTTTGCTGATCGAACTCGTATTCGATCTCTTCATTCACCCGGATCTTGAATGCCGGTTGCGTCACGATGGCCTCGGCAGCGAGGCCGTTGGCTCCCACTGTGGTCGCCAGCTTGTTTGCGGGAAAAGTTGTTGTATTCATTGCTGTGTTCATTACAACTTCAGTCGTTACAATGAAACAAAAAGATTGCCTTTTTATAAGACTCTTACACAATGAAAACAAAAAAAAAAGTTACAACTCTCGTCCAAACAAATGCAGAGATCGTTTATCGGTCTTCTGCTTGCGTGGGTCTTTTGCCTGTGACGGGGATGTCAGTATCCGTGGACCACCTGGCACTCAGATCTGTTCCGGAAAATCGGACAGAGCTTCGTCGATCCGCATGAGATCTAGAAGCCTGAAGCGTCTATCTCGGCTAAAACGAGATATCTGCTCTTCTTAGTGATTACCGGCGAAGGGTAATACTAAGGAAAGGGGGGAATGGGTGATGAAGAATCTGATGAAGACCTCTCCTCCTCGGTTGAATCGCTCGACCACTCTTCACTGCAGCAGGGCTTCGCCAAGCTCTCCAAAAATCCAGCCTTCAAAAATGAGGCCCAAAGGGGGCTATTTATAGGCAATGGGGGGCACCTAGGGTGCCTAGACACCCCTTGGTGTCTCGGATTGGCCGAGACACCCTTGGGGTGTCTCGGCTTGGTCGAGACACCCTTGGGGTGTCTCGGCTTGGTCGAGACACCCCTGGGGTGTCTAGGCTTTTCCTAGACACCCCCGGGGTATTTCGACTTCCCGAGACTCCGTTTGAGGTGTATTCGATTGTTTTCCCCGTAAATTCTCCGTCCGAACTCGGATTTGAGTGATTCCAAGTGCGTTGGATGCTTGACGAAGAGTTCGATCCGCTCTGGTGGTTGGATTGTCTGTAGAGTGATCGAGGCATGAAGGGCGTCGTCCTTTTTGTGAACACCGCCGGGTTCCCGATTGGCCCGGGTCTTCGTTGTTCCGAAATCCTATCAGCTCACGTAGTTCGTCGATTCACTTCAATCGTTCATCGACGTCAATTGGACTCCTGTGGATTAGATAGTGACGTTTATCGTCGCTCTTTAACACTGAACCGTTCGTGGAGACCTATAGGCAATTTTCGATACCTACAGTTATTTAGTTTAATTAATTTGTCTAAGTAAGCTAATTTTAGTTTAATTTTGTTTAATTTTAATTAACTTTAATTTAATTTTGTTCAATTTTAGTTTAATTATGTTGACAAACACTAAAGCCTCATGACATGAATTATGTTCTTACATCATTTTTATATTCTTTATTGTTGAATTTAGTTTAAAATTCATTAATTATAATGTAAAAAATATCTGATTCATGATAGTCCATCACTCCTAATTATGATGTAAAAACTATAAGTATGTGTGATTATTTAAGTTTGTGATGTGAAAATATGTGAAATAATTTTTCTTTTAAAAATAGAGTGCTATATAACACATTATAATTTTTAATAATGTGTTATAATCCAATTTAGGTGAATGAAAAAAATAACATTATCCCTAGACTTCCGTCCAATAATTACATCTAATTTTTTGCACTTATAATATAAGATAGACGACTCATATTTGGGTAGGAGACGAAGTTTTCTCCCGTAAATGATCGTTTATTTTATATTATATGGATAAAGATTGGTACTGAAATTCGTAATTATTGGATCTGTCTTTCTCGGACGGGCTAGGAATATAGTAGTGCATACATCAAATTTTGTATATTTTCATTCTTAAAAGTTTGGCAGCATGTATTCGCTGTTCTCAGTGTACAATAAGCGTATGTTGTTTTGTATTTCGGACGTTTACTGATACGCATATAACATCTGCACAGTGTACATGGAGAATAACGGGTAGGTGTTGTCGAACTTTTCCAGAAACAAAAATATACAAAGTATACGGAGTTGGGTGTAAGCACTACTATATTCTTAATGGATAAGAGACTTCCTATGACAGCCGTTAGATTGGTGTAATTAGTTTCTACGTACGTTTTAGATATATTTTATGTAGAAAAATATTTATATTGTTAAATGATAAATGAACGTATGTTTGATGTGTGTTGTATGTATAAGATCGTCATGAATATACTAGTAGTTGTGATATTAATTGTAGTTAATAATTATATATAATTTAAAGATAAGGATAATTCATGACAAATCATGGATAGATATCTCACGGCTTTATAGATTTCGTGACACACGATACAAGGAGGGATGTAGTGTCTTCATGTGTTATGCTGAAATGAATCCGAGGAATTTAAGAAGCGGTGCTATGTATTATCCTTGTTGTAGGTGTAGGAATATGAAGATGCTGAATAGAAATGATATACATATCCACCTAATAAAATCAAGTTTTGATGAAAAATATAAATATTGGTCATATCATGGGGAAGGTATCACTGAAGATGAGAATCCAAATGTACGTGTTGGTACGTCCGGTGGCCTACAGATAGATGACACAGAAACAATATTGAATGATATTTTTCCTCGACTTACAGAATATGATGTTAATGATAATGTCGAGGATGATACCAGAGATAAAAGTGAAGATGATATCGAAGTTGAAGTTGAAAAGGTAGATGTCGAAAGTGCCAAAAATACTGATGATATGCATTCCTCCACAGAAATAAAGCGAATAATGGAGATACTAGAAGATAGTGAAAAGGACTTATATGAGGGATGTACTGAGTACTCCAGATTTTTATTTATGGTGAAACTCCTACATATTAAGACACTTAGCGGTATGTCATATAATTATTTTTCGAATGCTTCTTGATTTTCTTCGGACGATAATTCCTAGACGAGAGAATATCATACCCCAAACAACTTATCAAGCTGAGAAGATTGTCTCCGTTTCGGGTCTTGATTATAATAAGATTGATGCATGTCCGAATAATTGTATTTTGTACCACAAAGCTAATAAAGACCTTCACCAGGGTGTTAGAGCTTCACCAGGGATAAGCATAAGATCACCCACAACATCCTCCACACCATCTACAACAATGAGAGCAGCCCCAAGTAGTTTCCAAACTATATCATTTGTCCTACGTATCTCTGCGTATTTGCTTCACAAGATTGGCCCAGAGCTGCATATTCAGGTGACTAACGAGATGAGAAATATAGCAAGGAGGGCCAACTCGATGGGAGATGTCATGGCTTACGTTGTAGAATATTTAGGCGGTGTGATTCCCTATAGCGTGTATGGTGGTATCATACAGCTCATAAGCATTGGTGTCGATAATTCAGGTGTTAGACAGAGCAACGCTCAGGTATCTTATTTTTCTGTATATTTATAAAATTATTTTTGTTTAATATGTTATCAAATATCACATAATTATTATTCAATTGGACCATTATACCGGAGATATTAGAGGGAGCAACACCTGTCCTCGTTCGAGGAATAGAGATGCTGCCGACAATGACGATAACTGAGTTTTTTTTATAATGTAATAAACAATTTTTTATTTGTTATAGCACTCTACTTTTATTTATGTCGTGTACTCTATCTTATTCATGTGTATTGCTAGTGTATATGTTGTTGGATGTATATATTAGACGGAATTGTTGGAATTGTATTTTGGATTGGATGGTTGGAACTGTATTTTGGATTGGATAGTTAGATTTGATTATATTTGGTTATGGATGGACTTGTTATGAATTTTGATTATATTTGGCTGGATGTAAATATATGTGTATAATGTAATTGTAATTAAATGTACAGGGAATTGATAATTTTAAATAAATTTTTTGTTAAAAAATAGCTACCTAGACACAATAATTGTCTAGGTTGACCCAACCTAGACGGAATTCCGTCTAGGTTGCAACCTAGACGGAATTAGGTTGCTTTCCGTTTAGTTTGGTCAATCTAGACATAATTTCGTCTTGTTTGAATCAACCTAGACGGTTCAATCTAGACGAAACTCTGTCTAGATTTCTCAAACTAAACGGGAAATGAAGCAACCTAGATGGAAAATTCCGTCTAGTTTGACCGTTTTTCTACTAATGTACCTAGCAAAATCTACCACTATGGACTATTAGCTTCTGTAACTATCATAATTTGTTTCAAATTAATCCCTTCAATTGATATTTTTATTCTTGAGTGGAGTGACTAATTTCAAAGCAAATCAAAATTGAGGAACCTAATAGCACTTTCCATGATTTAGTGGCTAATTTTAAACTAGTTGAAGAATTGAGGGATGTAGTAGCAATTTTCATACTTTGAGGGGTTAGTTTCAAAATATGAAAGTTTTTTAGGGACTAATATCGAAATCCCCCTTTTTTAAAAAAGGGTTATTTAGATATGAGTCCCTCAAATATTTAATAATGTCATATTAGCCCCTCAAATCTTAATAATTGCTCATTAGTCCTTCAAATTCAAGTGTTATTATTTGGTCCCTCAGCGGATGTTTTTTTTGAAGGGTTATTCGCAATTTGACACTCTAAAGTTTGCACCTTTTTAAACGTTGATATTCTAAAGTTTTTTGACACTTTGACACCTTAAAGTTTCATCATTTTTAACTTTGATACCCAATCATATTTTGACAGTTTGAACCCCAAAGATTCCATATGTTTTAACTTGGGTGCATCAAAGTTTACTTTTTTAACTTCGTATCGAAAGTAAGAAACATCACAATCCATAAGGGGCATTTTTTAAATTCACAGAAAACAATATTCGAATCTACGAAGGGATAACCTCGAATCCACATAGTAATATAAAAGAGAATTTTATTCTGCTAAAATAGAAAACAAACTAGATTTCCTACTAGGACAAAAATAGAAATAATAAAAATATCCTTAAAATACTCCCTAAGACTGAGGAAACAAATTAGAATGAAAATGGATTTGTTTCCTAATCAAAACAAACTCTAGAATATTATCCAAAATAATAAATAACCGACAAAAAGGCTAACATCTCTCAATTCGAAGGGAATTTTATAAAACAAATAGCGGCAAACCAAACACCAATCTGTTTGGTTGGTCTGTCCAAAAAATACGTGATTTTTGTATATTATTCATTCAATTCAGATGCACAGTTTGGGAGATAAGACTTGTTCTTTGTTGTAAGTCGATTTCTTCTGTCAGACCCTTGTTTAGACTTCTGACGATCTAGTTTCCCCATGAATGCATGTGCAATGCGCTCTATATCACTTTGATACCCTCAAGTTTAGGATATCGAGTGTTAAAAACAAAACTTTGGGGTATCAAGCGAAACAGTTATAAACTTCATCGTAACAAAAATGTTGGTAAAAACTTCGTCGTAACAAAAATGTTGGTAAAAACTATGAGATATCAAAGTTTAAAAAGATGTAAAGTTAGGGGATCAAAGTGTAAAAAAACTTTGGGGGTATTAGAGTTAAAATGATGTGAACTTTAAAATACAAAATGGAAATAAGCCTCTTGAAGAAGAGAAGATGAGTCTTAACATAGAAATCATAAATAAGGTGTATTTTGTCCACCAAGGGACCAAATTGCAAGACCCTCTAGGATTTGAGGGGCCATAGAGCAATTATTGAAATGCGAGGGAGTAATATGGAACTGTTGAATATTTGAGGGACTAATATCAAGGTAACCCTTTTTTTAAAATGTAAAATAACCTTTTTATTTAAAAAGCCAAAAAAAATCGCCCACCTCTTCCTAGAGAGAGAAAGGTAGGCGGGGAGAAAGAGGAGAGAGAAAGCTTTTCCCGAAATGGGAAACAAGAGGCAGCCAGTAGAGAAGAAGAGGAAGAAGAAAGGACGCCCTTCTCTTTTGGATCTCCAGAAGCGCAACCTCCGCCTTCAAAAGCAGCAAGAAGAGCACCAAAACCCGATCGCTCGAAACCCTAATTCTAATTCCAGCCCTAACTCTAACCCTAACCTCAAATTCGCCACTCGTCGGAGCACTAGACGAAACCCTAACCCTAACCATAACCCCAGCGATGATGATGATGATGGGGACGAACGCAAGCAGAAGAAGCTCAAGCTCGTGGTGCGGATCCCTAACGGGTCGGATTTGGTTGAATCGGGATCCGATTCCGAGGGATCGCGAAAGAGGAGGAAGATCGAAGCAGTTGAGGTGCGAATTTCGAGGCGATCGGATTTTTTTGTTGCTTTTTATGGAATCGAAGGTTCATTGAGTGCGAATTTATGCTTTTTATGTTTCCAGATTGGGAAAGGTTTGGTGATTTGACTCGGTCAACGTTTCTTGAAATCTGAGGGCTTTTATTTAATTCCAACTGTTTTCGCACTTTATTTGTTGAAATTGAAATTATCGCTTGCGAAAAGTTCGAACGTTGTCCACTTCCTGGCTTTATTTTAAGTTTCCCCCAATTTTGATTGCAGCTTTTAAAAATTACGCCTTTTATACGGATCGGGATTTTTTTTTGACTGATTTGGGGATTTGTTACCTTGTCAGCAGACAGCAAGACAAATTTCCAACTTGAAAGCGACGGACGAAACTCCTCCAGGTTTTTTTACGGGTTTTATGCATTTATTTCCTCAAAATTATCTTATGTTGAAGTAAATTATTGGGTGTCTATTAGTTTTATAATTAATTTAGTTGGTTTTGGAACAGGAGATGCATCAGATTCGGGGCCCACAACTCCTCTTCCTGACAAAAAATTGTTGGTGTTCATCCTCGACAGGCTACAGAAGTGCGTAGTTGGTGATTTCTTCTCTCAAGGAAATAAAAATCTCATCTTTTATGCTTTTGATGCGTTATTGTAGTTTGACAACTGCAGGAAAGATACTTATGGCGTGTTCTCGGAGCCAGTGGATCCCGAAGAGGTGAGTTAGAGGGAATTTTGAAGAGTATCTAGTTGGGTTTTTGTTCTGTGATTGTAATTAATTGATGTGTTGTCTTTGATTTATGTAGTTACCTGATTACCATGATATTATTGAGAATCCCATGGATTTTGGAACTGTTCGGAAAAAGCTGGAGAGCGGTGCTTATGAAAACTTGGAGCAATTTGAGGTTGGTAACAAGTAGCAAATTTAGCATATTTTTGATGATTTAGCTGGTCATGTAAGGATTCATCAATTAGCAGGTCATTTAAGGATTCATCAATTGTTACAACTACCATCTTTTATCTTGTCTACCTCCTTGCACTCTGCTTGCAAAATGTTGGTATCAAATTTGTAGTTGTACTGTAATTGGTAACAATGTTTAACTTGTGAATTTTTTTTTTTTTTTTTTTTGCGTCTAAGCGAAGCTAAGAAAAATGTGAATATGTAGCTTCATCTTGAAAGCATATACTTTCTTGTCTGTTGTACCTTAGTTTTCACTATTTCTTGATGATTAACCTTCATTATTCGGTATTCTATTGCTTATTCTATTGCTTATGCTGATAATTTTCGTTCAGATGCTAATAACTTTGCATCTCATGCTCATGGTTACATCGTTGAATATCGCTTTTTCTATTACTCGTTGATCATAATGGTTGTTCGAGGGCTTGATTGTTCACCTTTGTTTTGAAATGCTTTCTTATGAACATTGCTAATCATATGCTTGGTACAAGTATTTCAATCTTTCATTTTGGGGTATTTGCAGCTCCTTATGCATACTTGATAACTGTATTCATGATGATGTTGATGGCATTCCAGAGGACATTTGTATTAACAATATTGGGAGCTTATCTCTTGGTTTTTTTTTTGGTATACCTTTATTCATTTTCAGTAAATAATGATTATTTTTTAATTATAGGTCAATGGTGCACATTATTCCTTAAAGACACTTTCTTAGAGTGGAACTCTGAACACTGGGAACCTTTTTTATCACCTTAATTAATTAATTAATTAATTCATGTATCTGGTGGTGATGTGATAGTGTTGTTTATTTTTCCTTAAAACATAGTTGAAGACTATTTCTTCATCTGCTACTGTGCTACCTATGGTTAGAGGCGTAATTTATTGTGCTTATGGAAACACATATCTTCATCAACTAATCTTATCTTAAGCTTGGGGAAGAAAAATGATGAGTCCATTACAGACTTATCTAATGTTCCCAGGTGGCATATATTACTTGGAGCATGCTTCAGGTCTCATCGTGGATCAAAGGACTATAGGAATCCTCACATTTTATTCCATCTGTTGAAGTGTTTTTCAAATTTAAGAGGTTTCTTAAGGTCATCTTCACATGATGTTCAATCGTTTATTCACTTAGTTTACTCTGCCTACACAATATTGCACCCCTGTCATATGGATTTGGAGTTGAGTTTTGCTTTTTGATGGTAAACATGTCGCGTCATGTGTTGTAAGAATTTGATGTGTTGTCGATTAAGCATCCGGCTCTATTAACAAATAGGTAATTGAAACATAATATTAAATTTTGAGGGTAGTAATCTTATTTTTCTATTTATTTCACAAATAGCATGCATTCTTTATCACCTATTAAGCAGTACATCCTTTGATTTAGGTTACAAAACACGTCTTTAACACAAAGGAAGGCCACAAATCTAGTTTAAGATTAAATCTTAGTCATTAGCATTTGTTATCCATAAATCAATTTTACCTTCTCACCTGGCCCTGGTACACATTAACACATGCCTTTTACTGCTCGCATCTAAATAATGGGTTTGGTATCCGTTTCCAAGCTAGAATTTTTCTTGCTAAGGTTTTCAATCCGGCCTTGGAAAATTCTTGGAAAATTAAGTCTTCATTAATGTTTTCAGGGATGCTAGTTTTCATTAATTATTGTGCCTTGATGGGAAATGACTTGTATAGCTTATTGATAGAGAGGCAGCGGATGGAATAGTAGGTCTATCAGAACGCCACACTGTGCGGACGTTCTTTGTGCCAAACACGCCGTGCGCGCGGGTGGTGGTGGGGGTTGAAGATCCAAACTGCCCCTCCCAATTAAATTGTGAGGTTCAGATTGCCCTGCACGGTGTGCAGTGTTCTGATAAAATTCCTATTGTAGTATGTGGGGTGAATCATAATCATTACCTGATTAAATCGATACAGTTGGCCCATGCCCCAGGCAGGAACTCAGGTAATTTGAAGCTTGTTGACTTGGCATTTAAAAACAGCGTCAAGAGAGATAGGTGAGGTTGGCAACTCTAATTGCATTAATATGGTCATGGAAATGGTAGAGATTGATATGACAGACATGTCTATCTTGTAAAGCTAGAATACGAAATGGCATGAATATGAACATTAAATAAATATACATGAATATATGAATACATACCGCAATATGTTTTAGTTAGTGGGAAAGGAATAATCTCTCTCTCTCTCTCTCTCTCTCTCTCTCTCTCTCTCTCTCTCTCTCTTGTTTGGATTGCCATGAAGAAGAAAACTACTTTCAGTTTTTATAGGAATTACGGTCTAGAAGAAGTAGTGGGAAATAGAGAATGGATACATTGCAATAGGAAATGCAGGTAATGAAAATGCACTTGCAGTGAGGCCATAGTATCTCTTCAGCATTTAAAGTTCATTGAGTTAAGTGGATCCTGTAAATTTTAAGTTAAGAGTTTTATCTTAAATTTCAAAACTTAAATTTCAAAGTTCAGAGGGGCCAAATCCATCTTTAGATTTCAACTATGGATGAGAGCACCATTGGGATCCCTTCACCCACTATATTGAATGGGGTTTATAGCGAAGCAGAAAACCAAGCTTTATTATATATCACAGTGGAAAGTTGACTTTTGATGTATTCACTTACTCAGTCCTTGGCTCCCTTCTGGTCAGTGCAGGTCAAATCTGAAATTTGCTGGAGGCCGTTAAAAAAAAGGAATAATTAGAGTGCTTATTTTCACATATCCTTGACTTGTTACTCTGTTATTTGCTTGGTATGACAAAAGAAAAAAAGTGCTGCCAAATGAATTATATTCCTGAGTACATAACTATTTTTTTCATTGTTAAGTTCATGTCATACAATCTGGTCCTGTCACCATACTTCTTTCAATACTGATAAAGCTGTGAAGCACAGAACATGTTGTATAATTGTGAAAGTTCTAACTTTGCATCTTCGTTGTAATCTGTTTCTTGCATGTCTGATTTTATGGCTGGCAACTGATGTTGCTTTAAGTTTACATCCATTTGACTTGATTTTAATGTTTATTTGCAGAGCGATGTCTTCTTAATAAGCTCAAATGCTATGCGCTATAATTCATCTGATACAATTTACTTTCGGCAGGTAGCTGTTGTGCAGGCATTTTCTTTGAATTTAATTTGCATTTACTAAAAGATTGATTCCTGGAATATTGACATTATGGTATATCTTCTACAGGCAAGGTCCATACAAGAACTCGCAAAAAAGGACTTTGAAAATTTAAGGCAAGAAAGTGATGATAATGAAGAGGAACCAAAGGCTGTACGGAGGGGTAGGCCTCCAATTAAGGATGTTATGAAGCGAATTGGCAGACCACCAGCTGATCGCAGTGGTACTGATTTCTCCTGTGAGGCAACACTTGCTAATGCTAGAGAGAATATTCACAAGTCAAATTCGGTACGTGATGCATCGGGGAAAGGATCATCACCCTTTGACAAGTCCAGCATGGGGAATGTGCAGCAAAGATCAGAGAGAAATGGAGAATATTCAGGTCTACATACTGACTACGCCTTGATAGAAAAGTTCTCTGAGAAGTTCAAAATTTTGTCGCGTTGCTAAGAATTTCTGAACCATTTTTTTTTTCCTGGCAACTGCTTGTTTTTCTAGGTTCCCTGCTGAAAGGAATTCCAGTGAGAGATTGGAAGAAATTTTCAGTTATAGATGAAAACCGCCGAAATACATACACTCAGCCTGTTCAGTCTACTTCTGTTCAAGAACCTTCATTTTTAACGGCCTTCGAGGGGGGAAGGAAGCTTTTGATGCCAGTAAGTGCCTAAATATTAACATAACTTGCACATCTCTTTTTCATTTTTTTTGTTAAGCATATGCGTGCTATTTTGTCTAGTTTATCTCTATATTGATACAAATATGCATATTATTTGTTTATGTTGATACTGCGTTGTCAATCACTTAAAATCTTTTATAGTCTCTTGCTGGAGATACTTATATCGCATTTGGAACATATTTTCACTATCTTCTTTTGCTTCCCTGGTAAAATTTAATTCCTGTAAGTTTTAATGGTAAATTACAAATAACTTAAGGAAACTAATTGTCACCTAGCATCACCCTTTAATCATTAGATTGTGGGTTTTTTTTCCGGTGGGGTTGGGGTCCAATTTTTCTTTCCCAAATTGTCAATCTAGGTTTACAAGTGCCTACAAAAGTGTTGAGCGGTGATAAGTGCTACTTAGACACTGATGAGAAGCGTTATGTTCAGTATACGTGCAATTTCAATTACATTCCACTCCGTTACTTTATGCTCTTTGTTCAGAGTTATCCAGAGATCACTGAGTTATGGTCTCCTTTCCGGTCTGTTACTTTTATGCTCTATGTTAAGAATCAAGGATTCCCCGACACGTCAATTGGGCTGCTGTACCTGTGTTGGGTACGTTTTGCGTGTGGTTCCGCACCAAAATGGCGGGGATATGTGAGAAATTTCTTTCTCATACGTGGGATGATTTAAAGACGTAAAATTAGGTTCATTTGGCAATTGGGTCAGTTTTTGGACCAATAACCCAAACCTGCTTCTTAAGTATTCTTCCCAACCGCTGTTTCACGTGCTTATCTTTCTTCCTCACCTCCGACCCATCTACTGAAGCATCGCTTCATTAGCATAGACCATGACGCCACTGGAAGACGTAGAAAATCCTCTCGATAGTGGTTTTCCGGGGCTACAACAATGGAAAAGATCACTGACGAATACTTCCGTGACATTTTAAAGTCAAAGGATTAAGTATTGTAGTTTTTAATCTTTTTTAGGGTTTGTTTTCGGGATCCTTTTTTTTGGGGGGTATTCTGAATCTATTTTAGGTTTTTTATTCTTTTTTAGGGTTTTTCTGAATGGATTTTATGGTTATTGATATCTGAATTAGATTTTCCAGTGAGGCATATACTTTAGAATTTTATGGAATTTTAGTGTTTTTTCAATTTAAATTCTATTTTGTCATATCTTATTGAGAAAACAATTTTAAGGATCTGAAGTGTGTATATATAATCAGCTGTGCCCCCGTACCCTATCTTTTACAAATTTGCAGTGTCCGGCACCCGCACCCGCGCCCATGCAACTTAGTTAATAATTATTCAGACATTACTGACTTGTGGTCTCCATTGAAACAACACCAGGTTGGGGTTTACATGGAGGAGGCATATGCCAGAAGTTTGGCTCGGTTTGCTGCAAACCTTGGTCCTATTGGTTGGCAAATTGCTTCCAAGCGAATCGAAAGAGTACTTCCTCCAGGGACAAAGTTCGGTCCTGGGTGGATTGGGGAAAATGACACAGCAAAAAAATTTCAGCCCCCAGTGCTATCATCATCATCTCAAGCAAAACCCATAAACAAAAGTGGATCAGGATCAAATGTCTCAGCTTCGGCAGCACCATCTACGAGTAGTAGACCTGTTGACTCTGTGCAGTATGGAGGTGAATTTCAGCCCAGGAGTCCCTTGCAAACTTGTGAGAACTTGGCAACGAAGTGTAACACATCAAATGGTTTTAATCCTGGGTATGGATTAAATCTTCCATCTAAAGCAGTGAAGATCAACAATTTTGTGACGGCTGGAAATTCAAATGCAACAGACCCTAACCCTAGTTCTGAAGGGCTATGGAGAGGTTTGACACACAATTCAAAACCTAGCTCAGTTCCGCCGGACTTGAATTCTGATTTCCATTCTCCTGGATCACCGGTCTCAGGCGGGCTTGTTGATTCAAAGAATCAGCAGCAGCAGCAGCGAAAACCGCCACAGCCGCATTTGGCATTGCAGCTGTAGCATATTTTTGTGTTTTTTTGTGGGAAATGTATCCTTAATTTGGTTGAGATGCAGGAATTGCATCCGATGTGATTCATAGAGGGAGAGGGAGGGGTTTGTACAGTCTAATTGATGTTGTTGAATTAGGCAGTTTCCAGCAGAATCATAAGGGGGGAAAGTTCATCTATATAACTAGCCTGAGTCGGTTGAGCACAAATCACAGTCTCTCATCTTTTGTACCTACTTCATAGATTGTTATACTTTACGCGCAAGTATGATGTCTTGCATATCCTGTAAGTATACGTGATGTCTATCTTTACTTAACACCGTCTGTCCTAAAGAATAAAAGAATAGGATTTATATTGCCTAATTGCTTAAGTAAGAGATTAAGATTTTGCTTTAGCTGCTTAACTACTAGAACAAGAAAATAAAGTCAAGTGTGGGGAGCTCGATCCATGTCGGTCAATTTCATCACAGTAACCTTTTTCCATCCTTCCAAATCATTATTCATTGCTACTGGGTTAAGAAGTTTCCAGGCTTAATTATGAGCTAGGGTGTTTACTTCACCTTTAGATTCGTCATGATTCAAAACTCTTACGTGTACTAAGCATATGATGTCTGTATATTTTTACGCAGGTAACACATTATTAATGAAAGTCCAAGAAGCACAGAAAATTACCTTTCAAGAAAAAAAACAGCGCTAACAAAAGAGAGTTCAGATATACATACGTATAATACACACACACACAATATGGCAACAGGTTTTAATTCTCTAAAATATTCACAAAAATTTAAACAACATTGGCATACATTCCCGATCAACTGAACCCATGCATGCACGTACCTACTTCCATCAACATTCCTCTTATCCTCCACCCATGCTCTCCTTCCATTCCAAATCCAAATTTACACCCGAAAAAAAAAAATAAGGGGAAGAAGGAAAAAGAAAAAATCTCAAAATATTCCTAAATCCTCCATCATTTTTACAAAACAACAAACAAATTCAACGACACCAACAAATCATTCCAAAAAACCTCCACCAAAACCCTAAACTACAATTCCCAGTCAAACCTCCCCGTTGGCCTCCTGAACCACCTCTCCACCACCCTCTTCAGCCCTCGTCCCTCCTCTCGCACCCGTCCTGGCCCACCACTCCGGCTCCACGTCGTCAGTGAACCCCAGCCCGGCGTCCTGGTACCTGGACCCCACGTTCCTCCTCTCCGTCCAGTCGGCCACGTAGGCGACACCCTCCGCCGGAACTTCTTCCTGAAGCTCCCCCACGCCTGGTACTTGTAGTTGGTTCACCGGCCGCATTGCCCGGGCTTTCGCACGTGCCACCCGGCCCCACGCAAGTGGCTGGACCGAGTTTCTCAATGCGGCCACGCTGCTTCCGGCTTGACTATCGATGTGCCTCTGGCGTCCCGTCGGCGGTCAGCGGCAGGTGTAGCCTTGGGTCACGCGGCGGGCGGTGTGGCGCGTTGACGCTTAGGCCGAGTCAACGCACGTGATCTGCACCTGTCCTAGGTGGGGGAGTCCGGGCCGATGATGGACCGGATCATTGTTTTGTTGGGCCGGGCTGAGCCGGCCCATGAAGGGAGTAGAGGAACTCGTCGACGTCGAGAAGGCTATCCATGCGCAGTCGCCGCTAACGTGCGCTGCCGCGGCGCAGTGGGGAGACCCGGCTTCTTGCGTCTTCTGCCACGGCCAGTATATGGTGCTGACGTTCAAGCCCGTCGTCAGCAAGCTTGAGTCAGCACGTTAGAGAGATCGTCATCGCTGCCGTTATCGATAATAAAACGAATTTATCGATTCCAATCTCGCGAATGGGAAAGAAACCCATTCTCTAAGAAGCTTGGCGGCGTTATACACCATCGTGCACGCGCACGTTTAGCGGCTTCGTCGGCTCCCGCTACGTTCGCCGGTTCACGGCGGCGCGTACACGGCGACTGATGGGATCGCTGAGCTCTCGCTGGCGATCTTGACGGTCACCCTTACGTCTCCGTTCAAGATTGACGGTGGGTGTGGGACAGCGGAACACCTCCTGCGCCGAGACAGTGGCGTTTGTAACGGCAGCGACAGCGCGTTGGCAGAGGAAAACGCAGGTGACGTCACGTGCCGGCCCGATCCCTGCCCTGGTTCTTGTTAACCCCCTGGCGAAGACGATGCGACGTCATCGGCGGTGACATCGACTCGTAAGCGAGCCGGTTCCATCTCATCATCTCCGTCATCCGATCCGAGCCCGACCCGATGACGGTAGAGCCCGATACGATCAGCTTCGGAGTGTAGAAGGGCCGCAGCCTCTGAACGCTTCTGGGCATTTTGCAGAGAAACCATCTTCGGGCTGAGGAGGGATTCGACCGCTGTAGTTGGCTGCCGACGTGGCGCCGTTTGAGAAGAGGCAGACATATTGTTACGCCACCGGCGGCGGTTTTATTGGGGAGGAGAACGAAGACGAACCAATCGGGGAAGAGGACGGACTCGGTCGCCGGCGGTGAGAATAAGGGTTTCCGCTCGATGGGTGAGGCGCTGAGATAGGTGTTCTGGTTTGTTGAGGAGGGAGGAGTAGGCGGTGACGGGATCCGGGGGAGGAGGGGGGTTAACCTGTACAGGCTATCGAAGTTGGTTGAGAGAGAAGAGTAGGAAGGATTGGGAGGAAGGTTAGGATCCCTGCGGTTCATTTTACCGCTGGAGGCGAGTTTCTGGTATAGAGCAGGGGAAGACGAATCGATCGGGATGGAGTTTTAAAGACGAGGTATTTTCTCATAAACCCGAAGTTTTGTGATTATTTATGTTCAATCCATATTTCATTCGAAATCATTTCGAACACAAAGTACTTATATTGAGGTAAAAACGGGTATAGAAAGAAATCTTAATAATCTTGCGTTTAAGAGTGAGTTTGTAGTGGGTTGGGCTAGGGAAAAAAGTTTTTCTAAACTGTGGTTTAGAAGGAAAACTCCATGAAGTTTTGTGATGTTCAAGATTGGCGAATACGAACGGGACTGTTAGTTTCTGTTATTGAAATTTGCACCCACTTTTTCCTTGCGGGTCCCCACTTTCGTATGTGAGAGGGTGAGTGGAGTGGTGAAGAAAGTCTTGAAAAGAGGCGGAAAGGAAGGAGGGAGGGTCAAATGAACAGGCGCTACACGGTTCGTTGTAATCTTGTTTCTTTCTCGTTATATAATCCCGCGTTTTTTCTATTGGGCGTCGTTGAAAATCCATTTTCATGGGATTTTGAAATCTTTTAAGGGGTGTTGATTTTTGACTCTTCGCTTTCTTAATTGGTGATATGGATATGGAGCGGAAAACGAGGAATGTTTTCGAGGAGGAAAAGGAATATACAAAAAGAGTAATTCTATTTATTGCCAATCTAATTAATAATAATTGGTTATCATATGAATTTCGAGAAATGACCATACAAAAGACTATATTCCGCATAAAATACTATCCTTTATTCGCATATTATGTTATCATGTACATTTAAAGTATTAGAATATTAAAAATCAAAAAATAATTAAGACATCGTGTGTGTAATTCATTAAAGAATGAGTGTTTCTAAAGATCCCGAAAATGGGACAGATAGGGGGGGCATGTGAGGTGTCCCCCCTTAATTGTATAATGATCTGGCCCATGACCAGCTCATTATGCAATCAGAGGGGCGGACACCTCACTTGTCCCCCCTTTATATGTCACATTTTCAGCTCCGTAAGACATTTTCTTAAAAAAATTTATGTAGAATTATAATGAATTTTATAAATTGGGATTTGTTTTCTTGAGTTTTCATAATGTTTGAGAGATGATTGGTTGCCATCAATCCAAATATAAAATAGATCCCTACCCGGCCCAAACTTTTTTATTCTCTAATAGATCATTGGTTTTTCTATAGAGTGCCCATGGGCACTATATAGAGAGGAGAGAGATAGAGAGAAGTTGAATTGCCCATAGAATTTAGTGCAAATCAGGGGCCCATGGGCAATTCACTTCTCTCTATCTCTCTCCCTCTCTTATAGAGTGCCCTATGGGCACTCTATAGAAAAACCCTATATTCTTATCATCATCAACCAAACAATCACTTCAACAAATAGTTATGAGTTGATAAAAATACCAATATAAATTCCTTTAAGTTCAAGATATTTATAAGATGAGGAAAAAGAATTGTGAAATTTTAACCATCAATCAATTTAGTGTACGAAGATTCCTTCTTTTGCATAGGGGCCTGTTTGTTTCGTTTCTCCCAGAATTCAGAAACCCACTTTCCTTCACTTTTTCACTATCCTCACTTCTTTAACCACTTTCATTCACTTTCTCCACTTTTCCCCAATAATATTGTGACAACTATCCATCACACTCATTTCTTACTTTTAAAAATAAACTAAACACAAGAAATGAGTCACATCAATCAACTCATCTAACTCACCTCACCTAATTTTTCTTTATTTTCTATCATCTCTAAAAATTACTCACATCATTCAATTAATATGGTGACAAATCATCACATCTCATTAAAATTTTTCTTCATCCATTTCTCCAAAAAATAAGGAAATTGATTTTACTAAGTATGTGTCACATCATCCAATAATATAATGACAACTCATTTTCTCTTATTTATTTTCTTAGTTTTAAGAATGAACCAAACACAAGAAATAACAAAAAATAAAAAAAGTGGAGGAAAACATCAAAAATTACTCTGTCATCAAATAATATGGTGACAACTCATTTTCTCCCTCACTTTCTTTCCGAATTTTGACGAACAAACATCAAAATTAGAGAAAAACATCAAAATTTATTTCTTTCCCCCACTTTTCTGTAATTTTTGTGGAAACAAACATGCCCTAACTATTATTCTACAAACTAAGGAATTTGTGGTACCTACAATATAACCCTCAATTTGTTCTCCAATATTACTTCAAACCAATGTTTAAGATTCAATTTCGTTAACGATATTTATTCCTCCTTTACAGCTAGTAGCATTCAAGTGAAGCTCCAAGAAATTGACATATAGGTCCAAGTCCACATGGTCACTACAACATTGCAACTTGATATCCTTAATTAGCTTAGAATGTTTGTTAGCTTCTCTCATCATAGAGTGGTCAAAGGGAATTTCTTCTCATTTACGCAAAAAAAAAAATTATTTTAACTACTCCTAAGATACATCATTGATAATGGACATGTGGTTTCTTCTTCTATAGACAATAAGAAGTGTTGAATTATATATGTGCGCATTCATACAATAATTTAAGACTGGTTCCTTTATCTAATATACTAAAAGAATGGGTCTACACTGTTCCTAAGCACAGTGGGCACTCAATACTTGGTTATGAAAAAGAAATTAATTTTACTCATTAGTCCAAACTTATATAATTTAATTTTTTAGCCCCAAAGAACTATACTGTACCAACTCCAAAGCATTTGTAGGAATAGCAGCCGCCAACTAGCACAATATAATAATGTATATTGAAGGTTTTTCACTAAAGATCTCACGTTTCACCTAAATTTATTTTTAAGCCCGAAATCTCACATAAAGCGGCTTTATTCCTTCAGAAATTAAAGATTTACTTCATCATATTGTAAAGCATTATATGCTTCTAAGATCACTCTTAGTCCAAAAAATCTATTATTAATATAACTATTACTATTTATATTATTTATACTATCTAATAGTAGTTATATTATATGATATAATTTCAATAATTTTTTTTGCATTGCGACATAATTACTTCATAGATCAGTTAGTAAGAGAGGCTATATTTTGAGCCCCAAGGTCCATGGGTCCAACTCTTGCGTTGCCCATTTTACCTCCAATGTTAATGTTAGCTCTCTCTACAGTCAATTTTTATTTAGTTGAGAGTGATCCGATCCTCTCTTCATTCAGATATTTTATGAAGAAGGAAAACCAGAAAAAAATGGGAGAGCCATATTTACTTTAAACTCAATCCTCACCTCCACATTACTCCTTCCTCACCTCTGAAACTTTGTCAATCTTGTATTTTACACAGTGATCTCAACATACATCTTCAAACCTAACATATTAAAAAAAAGAAAAATTTCCAACCAGAAGAATAAGCCTATATTTCTCTAGGAACCTCTCTTCTCCCCTTAATATTTTCAATCAACTATAGATAGACATTTTTATATCTACAGGCACGTCCAAAATAAACATAATAAAAAAATTCCATCCACAAGCATAAATCTATAGTTATCTAGAATCTCTCTTCTCCTCCTAATATTTTCAGTTAAAAATCCTATTTTGAATTCTCAGCTCATCACCTCTCCACATCATCTCAAAA
The DNA here is from genome assembly GCF_001876935.1 of Asparagus officinalis. Classification (NCBI taxonomy): domain Eukaryota; kingdom Viridiplantae; phylum Streptophyta; class Magnoliopsida; order Asparagales; family Asparagaceae; genus Asparagus; species Asparagus officinalis. The sequence goes on along the minus strand of NC_033802.1, from coordinate 18,384,076 downwards.
ACCCCTTGAATTTAAAAAACCGAAACAAAATTCATTGATCAAAAAGTGGAGGAACAAGGAAAAATTAACAAACTTAGATCGATGTCGAGCAGTTGTGGAGGAGGAATTAGAGAGAGGGGATGAGTAATGTGCGATGACATCAGCTTTCATTATAGAGGATTGTCTGGGGACGTTGTAGGATTTTGTTGAAGTGGAAATTGTGATAATTTTGGAGGGCGTAACGTTTTGGTAAGTTAATTATTTGGGAATTATTTATTAGGGCCTGTTTGGTTCAAGCAAAATTTTGGCATTTGTAATCAATTACAAATTTTAGGATCAATAAGTTGGATTTTTTGCTGTTGCGTTCCATATTTGGTGTGTCAAGAAAATTTTTTAAAATATTGAATTTAAAAATGCCAAAAAATAATTATGTAGAATTTTCAAATACTCTCAATTGGAAGAGAAAAAAAAAAAAAAAAAAAAAAAAAAAAAAAAAACCGATTTCACAAATTCCATTAAATTGAGGTACTGCTTATCTCTCTTTTTATACCCTTAGTATTTTATTTATTTTTATGCAGAGGAAACATCACCAAGATACGTATAAATCCATGTCCTTTCTTTCTAAAGAATTTGTATCCTATAATTTCACAAGTAAAAAATTAGACATCCTAGATGAAAATTCCATCTAGGAAAATTAGATTTCCATCTAGGATGATTAATCCTAGACGGAATTCCGTCTAGATGCGCGCTCTAGGAAGTTTCCATTCTAGGATTGTAGTATTCTAGACTAAAATTCGTCTAGAAACATCCTAGACGGATTATTCTAGCCAGAATTTAAAAACCGTCTAGGATATCCTAACATAATTCCATATTAGGATGAGCAGTCTGGACTAAAATTCTGTCTAGCATGTTTAGGTACCCTAGCATGCGAATTCCGTCTAGGAAACTCATCGTAGACGAAAAAAATTCCGTTCTAGGATGAAGTATCCTTAGACGAAAATTCCAGCTAGGGGAACCCAATAAACATCGCTAGATGGAATTTTCGTTCTAGGATGCTCATCTAGACACAAATTCCCCGTCATAGGGTATTTTTATTTTTAATTTTATATAATTAAAAATCACATTCACTTCATATGTATTACATCCATATACCATTTAGGTTTTTTCTTTCATATTCAATCACATAAATTATTTAAGAAAACATAACATGAACACAAAAAATATATTCAAAAAAGATAAAAATAATTGTATAAAAAAATAGAAAATATATCATTAAAACAAACAATTACACATTGAGAGTTCTAATACTAATCAATGCCACATATCCAACCTAAGGCTGCAAATTTTTTAAAAAAAATCTCATCTTCATGACTCTCCTCTTTTGATGCCTACTCGAGACTCAAAATTTGAAGATGCCCAAATAGATTGTGATTTGTTATGAACCAACTTCAATCTCTTCTTGTAGCTCTTGATCCTTTCTAAGCAGCTCCTCATGTAGTCAATAGTAATCTCCATAGTATTAAAGTCCAATCCATGAGCAATGAACTTTGATGGTAACAATAGTTTTTCCAATTAACAGTAGCGTTTTGCCAAACAACAATGCATTAAATGAATGCACAAACCTTGAATCACTTATCAGAATAAACAAAATAAGCTTTAAATAATACTCAAACCACAGTTAAGTGAATAATCACTGCCTAAAGACTTGCTAAAAATTAGGATGAAATATAATGAATAAAGGACTAAGAGAACATCTCTCGAATCGGGGAAGAGGACGGACTCGGTCGCCGGCGGTGAGAATAAGGGTTTCCGCTCGATGGTGAGGCGCTGAGATAGGTGTTCTGGTTTGTTGAGGAGGGAGGAGTAGGCGGTGACGGGATCCGGGGGAGGAGGGGAGGTTAACCTGTACAGGCTATCGAAGTTGGTTGAGAGGAGGAAGAGTAGGAGGATTGGGAGGAAGGTTAGGATCCTCCTGCGGTTCATTTTACCGCTGGAGGCGAGTTTCTGGATAGAGCAGGGGAAGACGAATCGATCGGGATGGAGATTTTAAAGACGAGGTATTTTCTCATAAACCCGAAGTTTTGTGATTATTTATGTTCAATCCATATTTCATTCGAAATCATTTCGAACACAAAGTACTTATATTGAGGTAAAAACGGGTATAGAAAGAAATCTTAATAATCTTGCGTTTAAGAGTGAGTTTGTAGTGGGTGGGCTAGGGAAAAAGTTTTTCTAAACTGTGGGTTTAGGAAGGAAAACTCCATGAAGTTTTGTGATGTTCAAGATTGGCGAATACGAACGGGAGCTGTTAGTTCTGTTATTGAAATTTGCACCCACTTTTTCCTTTGCGGGTCCCCACTTCGTATGTGAGAGGGTGAGTGAGTGGGTGAAGAAAGTCTTGAAAAGAGCGGGAAAGGAAGGAGGGAGCGGTCAAATGAACAGGCGTACACGGTTCGTGTAATCTTGTTTCTTTCTCGTTATATAATCCCGCGTTTTTTCTATTGGGCGTTGAAAATCCATTTTCATGGGATTTTGAAATTCTTTTAAGGGGTGTTGATTTTTGACTCTTCCGCTTTCTTAATTGGTGAATGGATATGGAGGGAAAACGAGGGAATGTTTTCGAGGAGGAAAAGGAATATACAAAAAAGAGTAATTCTATTTATTGCAATCTAATTAATATTAATTGGTTATCATATGAATTTCGGAGAAATGACCATACAAAAGACTTATTCCGCATAAAATACTATCCTTTATTCGCATATTATGTTATCAATGTACATTTAAAGTATTAGAATATTAAAAATCAAAAACATAATTAAGACATGTGTGTGTAATTCATTAAAGAATGAGTGTTTCTAAAGATCCGAAAATGGGACAGATAGGGGGGGCATGTGAGGTGTCCCCCTTAATTGTATAATGATCTGGCCATGACCAGCTCATTATGCAATCAGAGGGGGACACCTCACTTGTCCCCCTTTATATGTCACATTTTCAGCTCCGTAAGACATTTTTCTTAAAAAATTTATGTAGAATATAATGCAATTTTATAAATTGGGATTTGTTTTCTTGAGTTTTCATAATGTTTGAGAGATGATTTGGTTGCCATCAATCCAAATATAAAATAGATCCCTACCCGGCCCAAACTTTTTTATTCTCTAATAGATCATTGGGTTTTTCTATAGAGTGCCCATGGGCACTATATAAGAGAGGAGAGAGATAGAGAGAAGTGAATTGCCCATAGAATTTAGTGCAAATCAGGAGGGCCCATGGGCAATTCACTTCTCTCTATCTCTCTCCTCTCTTATACAACGCGGAGTTGAAGAACAGAAGAGGCAAACAGCCTCAATCACCAATGAACGGCGACTCTTCCAAGCATCCAAAGAAAGAATGGGTCCGCGTCAAACGGAACCATTCGACGCTCGAGGAGCGCATTCGCAAGCGCCGCGCGATGTCAGCGCAGGCACGGGCTCAAGCTCAGGAAGCCCGTAGTTAATTGTATAATGATCTGGCCATGACCAGCTCATTATGCAATCAGAGGGGGACACCTCACTTGTCCCCCTTTATATGTCACATTTTCAGCTCCGTAAGACATTTTTCTTAAAAAATTTATGTAGAATATAATGCAATTTTATAAATTGGGATTTGTTTTCTTGAGTTTTCATAATGTTTGAGAGATGATTTGGTTGCCATCAATCCAAATATAAAATAGATCCCTACCCGGCCCAAACTTTTTTATTCTCTAATAGATCATTGGGTTTTTCTATAGAGTGCCCATGGGCACTATATAAGAGAGGAGAGAGATAGAGAGAAGTGAATTGCCCATAGAATTTAGTGCAAATCAGGAGGGCCCATGGGCAATTCACTTCTCTCTATCTCTCTCCTCTCTTATAGAGTGCCTATGGGCACTCTATAGAAAAACCCTATATTCTTATCATCATCCAACCAAACAATCACTTCAACAAATAGTTATGAGTTGATAAAAATACCAATATAAATTCCTTTAAGTTCAAGATATTTATAAGATGAGGAAAAAGAATTGTGAAATTTTAACCATCAATCAATTTAGTGTACGAAGATTCCTTCTTTTGCATAGGGGCCTGTTTGTTTCGTTTCTCCCAGAATTCAAAACCCACTTTCCTTCACTTTTTCACTATCCCTCACTTTCTTTAACCCACTTTCATTCACTTTCTCCACTTTTCCCCAATAATATTGTGACAACTCATCCCATCACATCTCATTTCTTACTTTTAAAAATAAACTAAACACAAGAAATGAGTCACATCAATCAACTCATCTAACTCACCTCACCTAATTTTTCTTTATTTTCTATCATCTCTAAAAATTACTCACATCATTCAATAATATGGTGACAAATCATCACATCTCATTAAAATTTTCTTCCATCCATTTCCTCCAAAAAATAAGGAAATTGATTTTACTAAGTATGTGTCACATCATCCAATAATATAATGACAACTCATTTTCTCTTATTTATTTTCTTAGTTTTAAGAATGAACCAAACACAAGAAATAACAAAAAATAAAAAAAGTGGAGGAAAACATCAAAAATTACTCATGTCATCCAATAATATGGTGACAACTCATTTTCTCCCTCACTTTCTTTCCGAATTTTGACGAACCAAACATATAATATGGTGACAACTCATTTTCTCCCTCACTTTCTTTCCGAATTTTGACGAACCAAACATCAAAAAGTAGAGAAAAACATCAAAAAATTTTGACGAACCAAACATCAAAAAGTAGAGAAAAACATCAAAATTTATTTTCTTTCCCCCACTTTCTGTAATTTTTGGTGAAACAAACATGCCCTAACTATTATGCTACAACTAAGGAATTTTGGTACCTACAAATATACCCCTCAATTTGTTCTCCAATATTACTTCAAACCCAAGTTTAAGATTCAATTTGTTAACGATATATTCCTCCTTTTAAAGCTAGTAGCATTCAAGTGAGCTCCAAGAAATTTTGACATATAGGCCAAGTCCACATGGTCACTACAACATTGCAACTTGATATCCTTTAATTAGCTTAGAATGTTTTGTTAGCTTCTTCTCATCAATAGAGTGTCAAAGGGAATTTCTTTCTCATTTACGCAAAAAAAAAAATTATTTAACTACTCCTAAGATACATCATTGATAATGACATGTGGTTTCTTCTTCTATAGACAATAAGAAGTGTGAATTATATATGTGCGCATTCATACAATAATTAAGACTGGTTCCTTTATCTATATACTAAAAGTAATGGGTCTACACTGTTCCTAAGCACAGTGGCACTCAATACTTTGGTATGAAAAAGAAATTAATTTTACTCATTAGTCCAAACTTTAATATAATTTAATTTTTTAGCCCCAAAAGAACTATACTGTACCAACTTCCAAAGCATTGTAGGAATAGCAGCCGCCAACTAGCACAATATAATAATGTATATTGAAGGTTTTTCACTAAAGATCTCACGTTTCACCTAATTTATTTTTAAGCCCGAAATTCTCACATAAAGGGCTTTATTCCTTCAGAAATTAAAGATTTACTTCATCATATTTAAACATATATGCTTCTAAGATCACTCTTAGTCCCAAAAAATCTATTATTAATATAACTATTACTATTTATATTATTTTATACTATCTAATATAGTTATATTATATGATATAATTTCAATAATTTTTTTTGCATTGCGACATAATTACTTCATAGATCAGTTAGTAAGAGAGGCTATATTTTGAGCCTCAAGGTCCATGGTCCAACTCTTGCGTTGCCCATTTTACCCTCCAATGTTAATGTTAGCTCTCTCTACAGTCAATTTTTATTTAGTTGAGGAGTGATCCGATCCTCTCTTCATTCAGATATTTTATGGAAAGAAGGAAACCAGAAAAAATGGAGAGCCATATTTACTTTAAACTCAATCCCTCACCTCCACATTACTCCTTCCTCACCTCTAACTTTTCAATCTTGTATTTTACACAGTGATCTCAACATACATCTTCAAACCAAACATAATTAAAAAAAGAAAAATTTCCAACCAGAAGAATAAGCCTATATTTCTCTAGGAACCTCTCTTCTCCCCTAATATTTTCAATCAACTATAGATAGACATTGTTTATATCTACAGTGCACGTCCAAAATAAACATAATTAAAAAAATTCCATCCACAAGCATAAATCTATAGTTATCTAGAAATCTCTCTTCTCCTCCTAATATTTTCAGTTAAAAATCCTATTTTGAATTCTCAGCTCATCACCTCTCCACATCATCTCAAAACCTCCTTGATTTAAAAACGGGGAAACAAATTCATTGATCAAAAAGTGGAGGAAACAAGGAAAAATTAACAAACTTAGATCGATGTCGAGCAGTTGTGGAGGAGATTAGAGGAGAGGGGATGAGTAATGTGGATTGACATCAGCTTCATATAGAGGATTGTGGGGACGTTGTAGGATTTTGTGAAGTGGATTGTTGATAATTTTGGAGGGGTTAACGTTTTGGTAAGTTAATTTTTGGGAATTATTTATTTAGGGGCTGTTTGGTTCAAGCAAAATTTTGGCATTTTGTATCAATTACAAATTTTAGGATCAATAAGTGAGTTTTTTTGTGTTTTGGGATTCCATATTTGGTGTTTGTTTCAAGAAAATTTTTAAAATATTGAATTTAAAAATGCAAAAATAATTATTTTTAGAATTTTTCAAATACTCTCAATTGGAGAGGATTTCACAAATTCCATAAATGGGTATGCTTATCTCTCTTTTTATACCCTTGTATTTTATTTTATTTTTATGAGAGGAAACATCACCAAGATACGTATATCCATGTCCTTTTCTTTTTAAGAATTTGTTATCCTATAATTTCACAAGTAAAAAATGAGACATCCTAGACTGAAAATTCCATCTAGGAAAATTAGATTTCCATCTAGGATGATTATCCTAGACGGAATTCCGTCTAGGATGCGCGTCTAGGAAGTTTCCATCTAGGATGTAGTATTCTAGACTAAAATTCCGTCTAGAATACATCCTAGACGGATTATTCTAGCCAGAATTTAAAACCGTCTAGGATAATCCTAGACATAATTTCCATATAGGATGAGCATCCTAGACGAAAATTCTGTCTAGCATGTTTTAGGTACCCTAGATGGAATTTCCGTCTAGGAAACTCATCGTAGACGAAAAAAATTCCGTCTAGGATGAGTATCCTAGACGAAAATTCCATCTAGGATACCCAAAACATCCTAGATGGAATTTTCGTCTAGGATGCTCATCCTAGACAGAAATTCCGTCTAGGGTATTTTTATTTTTTAATTTTTAATATATAAAAATCACATTCATTCATATGTATTACATCCATATACCATTTAGGTTTTTTCTTTCATATTCAATCACATAAATTATTTAAGAAAACATAACATGAACACAAAAATATTCATTCAAAGATAAAAATAATTGTATAAAAAAATAGAAAATATATTATTAAAACAAACAATTACAACATTGAAGTTCTAATACTAATTCAATGCACATATCCAACCTAAGTGCAAATTGTTTTAAAAAAAATCTCCATCTTCATACTCTCCTCTTTTGATGCTACTCGAGACTCAAAATTTTGAAGATGCCCAATAGATTGTGAGTTTTTTATGAACCAACTTCAATCTCTTCTTGTAGCTTCTTGATCCTTTCTAAGAGCTCCTTCATGTAGTCAATAGTATCTCCAAGTATTAAAGTCCAATCCATGAGCATGAACTTTGATGGTTAACAATAGTTTTTTCATTAACAGTAGGTTTTGCAAACAACAATGCATTAAATGATGCACAAACCTTGAATCACTTCAGAATAACAAAATAAGCTCTTAAATAATACTCAAACCACGTAAAGTGAATAATCACTGCTAAAGACTTGCTAAAATTAGGATGAATATATGAATAAAGGACCTAAGAGAAACATAATGAAATTAAATGTATTTCTTCTATCTATAGGTAGTAATCTAACACCAGTATCTGATATTGAAGTTAATCTGAGGATAGATTCTATAAGTAAAAATTTTTATTCAATAATTACAAATATTAGTCAAATACTCTCATCTACCATTTTACTATCTCATGGCTGTTGAACATGTTAAAGGGCTTCATGAAGGACAATGTCTGTCTTGTAATTGATGGACCATATACTAACTAATTAAACATAACTAAAGCTTCAGTAGACAAGAAGCATAATATTTTGTAACGAGTGATGATCGTGTTTTATTCGATGCATTTTACCACGGCCTTGCATCATAGAATTTTCTCCGACTGGTGTACATTATTAGCTGACAAAGTTAATCCTATAACAATCTAGCCCTACCCGAAATAGAATTCCTATTCTCATTTATACCATGTTTTTCAATGTTAAAACAATAAAAATCAGATATGTAATAAAGTACATAAAAGGGGGAAATCATGAACCATGAAATAGTTATTTGTATGTTACCAATAACAGAAGTTCGAAGGGTTTATACCGAAACATCAAAATTTTTGGATTAACTACATAAATATTTTCTTCTATTCAATTCACTTGAGTACAGAAAAAGAGAGACCATGAGACAATTATTTGTGTGTTAGCAAGAGCTACAATAACCAAAGTTTTAACCCAAATTTTTTTGGATTGGCAACCGTCGGCAGCAAACAAAGTGCATCTAGTCAAAACTCTTTTCAACCTCAAGATGGCAGAAGGACGGTCCTTCACGATGCACCTCAGCGAGTTCAACACGATTGTTGATCAACTTATCTCCGTGGACATCACGTTTGATGACGAAGTGCAGGCCCTTCTACTACTATCGCAGTTGCCGAATAGTTAGGCATGTTGTGTGACGGCAATCAGCAATTCGACGGGGAAAGAGAAGTTGAAGCTGAATGAGGTTGTTAGCATGATTCTATCCGAGGAGGTTAGAAGAAAATCGTCCGAATCAGAAGGTTCAGGTTCAGCCCTAAGTTTCGAGCAGAGAGGCAGAAGCTAGAAGAAAGGAAACCAGAACAGGAATCGGTCGAAATCAGCGAAGAAGAGGCCGAACTCGAAGGTTAGGTCTATCAGAGGGAAATGTTGGAACTGTGGCCAGGAGGGCCATATGTCTTCGGTCTGTAAAGCACCAAAGAAGGATGCGGGTGAGCATGAGGCTCATATCGTGCAGGATGCCTTGATCCTTGCTATGGATAGCGATTCTGATTCTTGGGTCATCGACTCAGGAGCTTCTTTCCACGCCACTGCTAATAGGAAACTACTTCAGAACTATGTAGCAAGGGACTTTGGTAAACTATACCTGGAGAACAATGAACCTTGCAATATTGTTGGAAAGGGCGACGTTCAGATACAGATAAATGGCTCTAAGTGGAATTTGAAGAACGTGAGACACGTGCCGAAGCTGAAGAGGAATCGTGGGACAGAAGGCTACGTTTTGACATTCACCGGGGATTCGTGGAGAATCTCTAACGGTACGATGGTTGTTGCCCGAGGCAATAAAACAGGAACTCTCTACCTCACTTCACATGCGAGTGACACCCTCGCAATTGCAGCTGGCAAGGAGAGTATAGATCTGTGGCACAACAGGCTGGGACACATGAGTAAGAAGGGGATGAAAATTCTACATTCACAACGAAAGCTAACAGGGATCGACGCCATGGAAGTCGGAGTTTGTGAAGACTACATCTTTGGGAAGCAGAAGAGGGTTAGTTTCCAGAAGGATGGAAGGCCACCTAAGGCTTAGAAGCTAGAGTTAATTCATACAGATGTATGGGGCCCAGCCAGTGTGTCTTCTTTTGGTGGTTCGAGATACTACGTCACCTTTATCGACGATCACTCGAGGAAGGTGTGAGTTTACTTCATGAAGCACAAGTCAGAGGTGTTCGAAATCTTCAAGAAGTGAAAGGCCATGGTCGAGAACGAGACAGATCTAAAGGTAAAGTTCTTGAGATCAGATAATGGTGGAGAATACGAGCTGGAGGAGTTCAAGAGGTTCTGTGCTACGAATGGGATTCGCTTAGAGAGGACTACTCCAGGGACGCCGCAGCAGAACGGCATTGCAGAGAGGATGAACAGGACCTTGACAGAGCGTGCGTGGAGCATGCGACTACATTCAGGTCTGCCTAAGATATTTTGGGCGGATGCGGTGCATACGGTAGCCTACCTGATTAATCACGGGCCATCAGTTCCATTAGATTTTAGGATTCTAGAGGAGGTTTGGAGTGGAAAGAAGATAAATCTCTCACACTTGCGGGTATTTGGTTGCGTGGCTTATGTTCATATCAGTGACCATGTCAGGGACAAGCTAGAAGCTAAGTCACAGAAGTGCACATTCATTAGATACGGCATTGATGAGTTCGGGTATCGCCTTTGGGATGAAAAGAATAGGAAGATCATCAGGAGCTGGGATGTGATATTCAATGAGAAGGTGATGTACAAGGATAGGGACAATGCCAATGATAGCCAAAGCAGTGGGAGCAGCACTACGGATACAGGTGGATCCGAGTACATGGATTTGGAGGAACTTCCAGATGGGGGCGACAATGTCAGTTCTGACCGTAGAACGGAGGAGACTACAGGTGCAGAAGCTACTACCCAGGGCGTGGAGCCTAGGAGGTCATCTAGGGTACCCAAACCAAATCCCAAATACCTCTCGTCACTTGATTATCTACTCTTAACAGATAGCGGAGAGCCGGAGTGTTATGAAGAGACAGTGCAAGTGAGTGAATCTTAGCAGTGGGAGCATGCGATGCAGGAGGAGATTGATTCTCTACTCACTAATGAGACATAGGAGTTAGCCCAGCTACCTGCACAAAAGAAAGCCTTGACAATAAATGGGTCTACCGGGTCAAGCAGGAGAGTGATGGAAGCAAGAGATTCAAGGCCAGATTAGTCGTGAAGGGGTTTCAACAGCGGGAAGGAGTAGACTACATGGAGATATTTTCCCCTGTTGTGAAACTCACAACCATCAGAGTGATGTTGAGTTTGGTAGCTGCAGAAGACCTCTTCCTTGAGCAGTTAGATGTGAAAACTGCCTTTCTTCATGGTGATTTGGATGAAGAAATCTACATGAAGCAGCCTGTTGGCTTCATTGAAGAAGGAAAGGAAGAGATGGTGTGCAAGCTCAAGAAGAGCTTATATGGTTTGAAACAGGCTCCGAGACAGTAGTATAAGAAGTTTGATAACTTCATGGAGAACAATGGCTACAGAAGATGCAACTCGGATCATTGTTGTTATTTCAAAAGGTTCGAGTCCAGCTTCATTATTTTGTTATTATATGTTGATGATATGTTGGTAGCAGGACCGTGTTTAGAAGAGATAAACAATTTGAAGAGGCAACTAGCAAAGGAATTTGCAATGAAGGATCTGGGTGCAGCGAAGCAGATTCTAGGGATGTGAATCAGTAGGGATAAAACTAAAGGGACATTGAGATTGAGCCAAGCTGAATACATTGAGAAGGTACTTCAGAGGTTTAATATGCAGAATGCTAAAGTTGTTAGCACACCCCTTGGAAGTCAGTTCAAGCTATCTGAGGAGCAATCGCCTAAGACAGATGCAGATAGAGAGCATATGAGCAGTGTGCCATATTCTTCGGCCATTGGGAGTCTCATGTACGCGATGGTTTGCACGAGGTTGGACATCGCCCATGCAGTGGGAGTTATGAGCAGATTTGCAAGCAATCCAGGGAAGCAGCATTGGGAGGCCGTGAAGTGGATAATGCGGTACTTGAGGGGAACAACGAACAATCCACTATGTTTCAGGAGGAAGGAGTTGGTGCTGCAGGGATACGTGGATGCGGACTTAGCCGGTGATCATGATACGAGACGAAGCACCACGGGTATGTTTATACCTTAGCGTCGACAGCAGTGAGCTGGGTCTCACATCTGCAGAAGATCATGACTTTGTCTACAACCGAGGCTGAGTATGTCGTGGTGACTGAAGCAAGCAAGGAGATGATCTGGTTGAACGGGTGCTTGGAAGAGTTGGATCTGAAGCAAGGGAGAGGAGTTCTTTATTGTGATAGCCAGAGCGCTATACATCTTGCCAAGAATCCAGTATATCATGCTAGAACGAAGCACATCGACGTCAAATACCATTTTATACGCTCGCTGATCGAGGACGAAAAGGTGCATTTAATGAAGATTTTGGGGAGTTAAAATCCGGCGGACATGTTGACGAAGGCAGTCACCATTGAGAAACTGGAGTTGTGCGTAACTTCAGTTGGCCTTCATGAGTAGAAGACGAAGGCGGAGCCACACTACGAGGATCGGTGTGATCGTCGGAATATTGTTGATTGAAGGAAGAATTTTTTCGGGGAAAGATACATGCAAAGAAGGGGAGAGTTCAGGGGAACTCATTGCAGGCACTTTGGTCTCCAAGTGGGAGATTGTTAGTCTAAGGTGTAGACCCAAAGTTCGAGACAAGAGCTGGAATAAAAAAGACAGAAAAACACGCAGACAGATCTGCGGTCGACCGGGTCGGTCGACCGCGAACGTGCACAGGGGGCTGGGAGAGCCTGGATCAGGTCGCGGTCGACCGACCCGGTCGACCGACCCGGTCAACCGCCAAAACCCTGTAAGAAAACTGCTCTCGGGTTTTCACATCGGTCGACCGCGCCGGTCGACCGTCAAACTCTCTGGAATCTGATCGGTCGACCGGACTGGTCGACCGCGAGTATTTTTGATAGTGTCCTGTTCCTTTTAGGATTCTGTTTCAACCAGGATTCTATATATACCCCAAACGATTTTAGGGTTTGTACTACATCAAAAAGAGAGCTTTTTGACTGCAAAGAGAGAGAGAGAATCTCAGAGAGATTAATCCCTTATTTGAGAGCTTGTATTTTCTTCTTCAATTAATAAAGAGATTGTGTGGTGTGGCTCCCGAGGACGTAGGCACGTTGCCGAACCTCGTTAAATCTGTGTGTTCTTCTCCTTTACTGTTTTTGCAAGGTTAGATCTTTATTTGTGGTTTTATTCCTACTTTCCTACTTTCAACACAAGGTCCGGAAGGGCAAATGTTCGATTAATTGTTTCGAATCCCCAACAGGGTCAACTAGACAAATAATCAAACACCTTATCAGCATCAAAGAAACAAACAATACCATGTTGGTCGTGAGAGCGTTGAGGAAAGATGGTATGTTGAGGATCGTGGCACGAGCGTTGGCTTTGCCTTCAACCAGAACCTGGATCCATCAAATAAGTAAATAAATAAAATAAATTGAAGAGAGAAATGGAATTGGAAAGAGAAGAGAGAGTCTGACTTGGTTTTGGAGATCATCGTCTTGGTCGGCGATCAGAGTGACCGAGAAGCTCCAGTGGTGAGAGAGAAGGTCGAGCATTTGGCGAGATCGCCTCAATAAAGACGATGCCTATGGGCTCTGCATTTCTCTCTCTTCCCTCTCTCTCGATTGACTTTGAAACTTGTCTCTTCACTACAACAAAATACAACATTGCCGATGAAACAAAAATGTCGGCAAATGTTTAAAAAACGTCGGGAAAAATATTTCCCGACGCAAAATACAGCGTCGCTAACACGTCGCCAAAAGTACGTCAAGGAAAGTATTTGGCGACGAAAATACACTGCGTCGCCAAAAGTACACTTTTAGCGACGCGACATACGTCGGGAAAAGTACATCTTTTAGCGACGCATATTATTTTGCGTCGGCAAAAGCATGCTGATTTTTTCCATATGCGAAACGGCGTCGGGAAATCTTGCACTTTTGGCGACATACTTAACGTCGGCAAAGGGTAATGCGTCGGCAAAAGTATACTTTTAGCGACACGGAAAGGAGTGTCGCTAAAAAGCTTATCTTTGGCGACACATGATTTACGTCGGCAAAAGTGTAGCTTTTAGCGACGCTCTATTCTGCGTCGCTAAAAGCTACACTTTTGCCAACGTAAACCATGCGTCGCCAAAGATTAGCTTTTTAGTGATGCTCCATTCCGCGTCGCTAAAAGTGTATTTTTGCCGACGCAAGATTGCGTCGCTAAAAGATATTACTTTTTTGCCGACGCAAGATTGCGTCGCTAAAAGATATTACTTTTGGTGACATAATATGTCGTCGGCAAAAGTGTTACATTTAGCGACTAAATATAGATATTACTTTTGGTGACATAATATGTCGTCGGCAAAAGTGTTACATTTAGCGACTAAATATAGCGTCGGTAAAAGTGTTACTTTTACTGACGCTTATCGACACTAATTTGCTTCGCCAAAAATAATATATTCTCTGTGAAATACAAGCCTACACTGAATCTGAACATCCAAAAAAAAATTTGATCCCATTCACATCAACATAAAAGTCTATTTTTCCATTTCCCCTTGAGCGCTAAAAGCGTTAATTTACAAACTTCCTCTTACATACCCAAGTACATAAAGTCTCTCAAAAACAGATTACATCAAGAAAACTAGAAACAACAATATCAAATTTGTATTATTAATTACAAAGAACAAATGGATTTGAGGAAGAACATGGCCCAGTTTAGATAGTGCATCTACAACAGTGTTTGTCTCTCGCATACAGTGTAGGACAGGAACTTCTTGGTAGGAATGTACAACAAAACCAATAACAACAACATAATCTCCCGGAAAGCATTTCCCCGTCTAGGCCATAGGAAACAAATCCAAAACAACAATATCCAGAGAAATGTACTGAATAGAGCAAATTCTACATACCCGAGTGTAACTGATTCTCCTCACCAAGCTGAGCAAAACATGCTACTCTGGCAAACATTAGCTGAATTCCATGATTCACTGCACAGATAAAAAGAACATTCAAATAGTGATTCAATTTTTGGATTATAGATTTATGGAGGATATTTGGCTGTGAACTAGAAAGATAAAAAGAACATTAAGTATGTATTTGAAACACTTCTGATGCCAAATGTCTTCAAACTTGTATGAGTTACACTTCTGATGCCAAAGGTGGAAAAAACATTCAAAATAGTCCCCTAAAGATCAAAAACCTATAAGACAATGTCAATGGAGTTAATGTGATCAAAGCACTGGAATGTATATCATAGTATGGTTAGGGGAGTGGAAAGGACTATGAAAAGCTCTAGTCGTCAGACTTTAGATGCTTTAGTTTAAATGATGCCCAAGCTATTAGCTATATGTAGATTTCGAATTTGAATTCAAATAGGAAGAGCTTCTCCCACTCTTCACTTTGCGCATTTATCCTTAGGATATGTCTTCTTACCAATGCAAACTTGACAGAAGAATAGTCGGATCAGGATATGAGACAGTTTAGAGACGCAGAAGACATTCCTTCAAACAAACAATCAACATATAATCGACATAAATATCCAAGAGTTTATACATCACTATTTAACTGAAGCTATCCCACCACGCAAATATAAACATGCAATATCTCACACTATATTGAATAAACAAAGTTCAGATAGTCTCCAGAGTGTAGTATTTATGAAGTATTCACATATTCCCGCAATGTCCTTTTTGAATAAACAAAGTTCAGATAGTCTCCAGATTTTGCGTGATCTTTTCTTTTCTTTTTTTGTATTTTCTTCTTGATCTTGCATTGGTTTGATAGTAATTTATCAAATGGAAAGGGTAATCTTAAGGAAAAGGTTGTAGGTAATCACAGTTAGATCAACTTTGTCCGGACATGAAGCTAATGAGGGGAATTGCACATATGAAGAAAGCTTTAGCCTGCATTTTATCACTTTTAATTGTTTTCAAATACTTCGTGTTATACAAAATAAGTAAACTAATTAGTGAACATATATTGTAATTTCATTAAATGAGTGTACTGAGGAAAAGCTTGAACAACTAAACAAGGAAAATTATTCTACTTCATATCTAAAGTAGAATAATTTATTTTGGTAACATGCTCAATATTTGCAGAAAATATTTTAGAAACCGTGCTTTGCACGGGTCTAAATACTAGTAAGTCTAATAATGAAAAATTAAATGTAAGTCTGACCTCATCTCGATTCTAAAATTAACATGACAATTTAATAAAGTGATTTGAGATCTATACCTTCCATTCTTCAGTTTCCCACACATCGATCATCGATACCCAATCATTAGGCTCCACACGCTTCGGTGGATGGTTCTTGGGATCAGGTACTCCCTTCTCTATTAAACCAAGATAATAGGCGTGCAACTCATGCTTCCAATTTCTATATATACTTCGACACTTTTTCTTTATGGAATCTTGGATGACTAGGTCGTTCTCATAGTCCCCGACATCAAATCTTTGCTACAAGTACAGTTAAGCATGAATATACATATAAGCATGAGGTCAAATGGCTTTAAGCAAATCAACTGCATTGTCGTGCAAAATAAGCAAGACGGTGGTTCCTGAAATCAATTGCATTGTCATGCAAAACATGTACATGCACTGTTTGTTTATAAAAACTGAATTTTATAAACAACTAAAAACATACGCTAATAAACAAGTTCCATATAAAGTATCTGTCGCGCGCCTATGTGGAAGCGTTGCACGCACACACAATGAACTTGAGATCACGGAAGAAGAAAGCCACACACTTGCACAAACCAAGCCAATTACAACAAATCAAACCAAACACAGAGATATACGTGGTTCGGCAATTGCCTACGTCCACGGGGAGAGGATAGGGAGATTTCACTATATGGAGGAGAAATACAACGGGTTACAACTCACAAAATCACTCAAATATAACCCTAACCAAAGCTTTTAACTCCCTCATAATATCTCCCTCTCAAAGTGCTCAAAACAATGCTAATTTTCTCCTTTTCTCTCCTTAAGAAACCCTAAAAATGTGGTCCTATTTATAATAAAACACAATCCCAAACAAAGGAGGATTCCCAAACAAAGGAGGATTCTAAAAACGAGTCTGCCATACCCTGCACCATGGGTGTGGTAGAGGGTATGGTGCAGGACAGATTCTGCCACACCCTGCATCGTGGGTGTGACAGAGGGTGTGGTGCAGGACAGATTCTACCACACCCATGGCAGATACCACACCAGGGTGCGGTGGAGTCTGTTTTGGGTTATTCTTTACGTTTTTCACAATTCCTTCGCCGTTTTCACAGTATCATCTCTAAGAAATTACATAGAGCTGTTAATATATTTACAAAGGTTATAGACAGATCTATACTGATTTATGTAAATGATATAAAACAAGCATCAGAACTTTGTAGATATACAGGAAATACTGCAATGGATTGCTGCAAAAAACAGCACAACTAAAAGAATAATAAATCACAACTAGAGGCGGAAACAAGATAACCAAGACCTTTCTGTTTGAAAGAATAGTTCTCCATAAATAATTATGCTCACTTATAATCAAGATTCATCTACAGACTTATGAATATAAAACATTTGTGGATCAACTGAAAAAACATAAGTTCACTTATTTTTTAACAATGTTATAATAAATAGAGATAACAAGCATTTATTCAGCCATAAACTTTGATCCTGTAAAGTACATCTTTTCACTCATAGCAGTTTCTTTTCATGAAGTAGCAAAGTTTACAATTCTCTAAGAAGCAACATTCAGAATTACTCACAGCAATTCCTTTGAGGTTGAAGATTTTTTTCTCTCCTGTTGAATTGAACCATGAGATTGGCAAGCTGAGGAATGTAGTGACCTGCATAGCTTTCTCCAGCTATGTAGAGATCCCTATTCTTATATTGTGGGAATTTCTCAAACCAGCGTTGAAGAAACACAAGATTGTCCATAGCTTAAGGATCAAACCAAAAAAAAATTTCAGAATTCCTCCAAATTATTATATATCTGGCAAAATGCAATGATACAATACTAAATTCTACTGAAATAGAGAATATACCAGTCATGTTATCATCAACTCCACCATAATAGGAGTTATCAGAGGAATAAGAGAACCCAACTCCTGCTGGTGACTCCAAAAACAACATATTCGCTTCTGCAGAATCACGATTAATTTTTTATATTTTCCAACAATTTTAGATCAAAGTAGAATGTAAGAGATATCTACTTTGTTACCTCTGTTCCAACTGTACTCATTTCTGACTAGCATCTGCCCACTGGGTCTAAAAGGCCCATTCTCTGAGAATGCACCAACCCCAACTGAAGAACAACCAGGTCCTATTCAATAATCAAACAGAGCAATAAAACCCATGTCAAATCTTTATCAAAATTCTAGTATTTTTGAGTTCCTGAAAGAACCCGCCTGCATTTACTTTTGCAAATTTAATAAAAGCATCAACTCCGGCCCGATACCCCAGACTTAATCTATCCCTAATCAGTGTCATCCAACTCTTATCCATACCTGATTACAATTGATGTGAATATAAAATCATATTAATTTATTATCATAAAATAAAAAGTAGCATCTCAAATGAATATGCAATAACAAATAAAAAATCGGTAACCTTTCATTCAGTCTTATTCTCTCAAAAATTAACTTCAAGTGGTAACTCAAGGCAACAGAGGGATTGACTCGTCGACGGCTAGCTAATTTTATGCATCGCCTGTAACTCATCTAAGTTAATTAAGGTGATAATTAATTTCATACTCGTAGCTGGCATGGCTAATTAACTCATCTAATAGGATTTTGTTCTATCCTATTAGAGTTAGGATAATGCAGTTGGTATATGGTTTAGATAATTAGTTAGTTTTATTTTGCATTTCTTTAGATCTGATGTTGTTAGGAACTTATTCATTTTTATCAGATTATGGTTTGTTGGTTTCTTTATAAATAACTTGTATCCTCTCTTTTGGAGGCAGACAATAATTAATAAAATTTGATTATGAGAAATCTCTTTTGAGTGCATGTCAAGCGCTAGGCATGTGAGTTGCTTTTGGGTGTGGAGCCTTTGGGTGTGAAGCCCTCCTCTGTCTGTAATTTTATTATTCTTATTCTTTTGTTTATCCAAAATCATCCACTGTTCATTCCTACTCAGTTTCCTGCAGCTATCAAACAGCCCCCAATTACCATGGCTAAATAACTTCAAAATCTTGAGTGAAGAATCATGATATAGGATGAGAACAAGGCAAAACATCAATCATACAAATGTGGTTAGATTTGATCTTCACAATGTTCAAAAATTTCATATATCAAATACCAGTCCACAAAACATGAAAATATCTAATTGTTCTAGCTTATTCTAAGGATGTTTCCATCTAAATAATAGTAATTCCTTTCTTATATCACACTAAATCAATACATTACCAACACAATGAATCAAAACCATCCCCATAGTTAACATAATTCATGCTGCCCTGAAGCTTGGTTTTTTGTGCTGTTGGTGGCTAAACACATTTGTCAATGCAAATATAAAGAGAGAACCAATGGAAAGAGTATGGAAGAGACTGTGAGGGGAAAGGGTTAATGGGAAATTCTGTTTCAAATAAACCAAGTCCACTTCATTGTTCATTTAAGACAGAACATACACTTCACACCACTTCATTGTTCATTTAAGACAGAACATACACTTCACACCTTAGCCTTTGAATGGGCAACAATATAGAACCTGAGCCAAACTTCCTAAGCTATCTTTACACTTCACACCTTAGCCTTTGAATGGGCAACAATATAGAACCTGAGCCAAACTTCCTAAGCTATCTTCAGATGTAAAAAAAAGTTCTCTTCCATGCTAAATATTGGAATAAGGCTTTTGGTTTTATCCAAAAATGTGGTGAAATTTACAGCCTTTTCTTTTGTCTATATGGAAATTTCTTCCCTTTAGTTCGATATATATATCCCAATGGATATTTCCTTGTGATTTTTGGTCATATACAGATCTGTTATCATTGGATCGTACCTTAAATGATTGTTCTCCTTTATCTCTTTATATTCAGCTCAATTGGGTGACTTATTTATTACTCCTAAAGATATCTGTTGGATTCGAGAAAACACAGACACAAACATAGGCATGTTGATACATACAGGATACACTGAGATATCAAAACAGGTACATAGGAAAGAACGTCTATAGCTATAAGTGTCAAGTCTGCTTCGTGTATCCGAGCTGCACAACTTCATATCGAAATGGCCATACTTTGTCCATATTCATCGATAACAACCCAAAGTTGTCTGAAATTTTTCGAGATCTAACTCTTTGCACATTCGATCCCTCCAAAAGCTGGAATTAAAAGTAAAATACTAATTTCTAAACAAGAATCTTAATAGATAACCTATTAAATCTAAAGTGTCATCAACTAAAATGTTTTCCTTGTCCTTCAAATTTCTCATTATCTTAAATATCTACTTTTATGCCTACAAATTCTCACTGTGTTTGTGAAACCTTTACAAGGAGACAAAAAATGATGTGGATGTCAATGATTTATGGAGCCTATCATTTCAATGAAGTACTTTGATCACAAAAACTCACAATGAGAATTATATCGAAGGTGTATATATTATATCATTTTCAATTGCATTTGTATTTGCATGTACCCAGAAGGAACAAGAAATAACACAAGATGCTAACATCCTTAGAATATGCACAACTTCAGTTTCTTAATAGGGGTTCTCTGGCTAGAGCATAAGTAAGTGAATCAAATACTCTAAGAAGGTAAGATGTGTATAATTAAAGAATCAACCCATGAGATGAAGTTAAAAACTCACTTGTTTCCTCAAATATTTCGTAGACAATAAAAGCACAGATTCAAGAATCATGCCCCAATAGAAACCCTAGGGTTACAACTCAAAGCAAATGAAAACTAATAAGATACCAAAAAAAATAGGGAAAATTCAGTACCTTGAAATGTTCCTGCAGCTCGATCTCACGATCCTCCTCGTTGAGCGGGAGGAGGAGGAGGAGAGGCGGCGAGATCCGACGGAGACGGCGGTGAACTTCGACGAAGGCGGCGATGAACTTCGACGGAGGCAGCGAACTCCGACGGAGGCGGCGATCTCTGACGATGGCGGCGGTGAGCTTCGACGAAGGCGGCGAACTTCAGATCAGAGAAAATAAATGGGGGGAATTTTCTGATGAGAGAGAGAACGGGGGTGGGGTATTTTTAGCTCTTCGTGGAAATAAATGGGGGGAATTTTCCCTCCTTCGTACGAGTGGGGGAAATTTCAGGGGGGGGAGTGTGTTTGGCGACGCTGATAAATAAAGAAGCGTCGTAAAAATATAACCTTTAGCGACGCCAAGGAGGAACGTTGGGAAAAGAATACTTTTAGCGACGTTAGCCTAATACGTCGCGATAAATGCACACTATTAGCGACGCTAATCCTAAAACGTCGCTAAGAAGCTATATTTTTGCCGACGAAAATAAAAAAACATCGGGAAATCCATAACTTTTACCGTCGCTAAGTTAAAATGTTGCTAAAAATATACACTTTTAGCGACGTTAATTATAAACATCGGGAAATATATATTTTTTGCCGACGCTAACTAAAAGCATCGGGAAAAACATAATTTTTAGCGATGTTTTTAACCATGCGTCGGGAATAAGCGTCAGGAAAAGTGCAATTTGTTGTAGTGGATCTTTCAAGTTTTTACCTTTGGTTGCTGTTCGCGTGTGATAGGGTTTTAAAATGGAAGTGAGAGCCCGAATTGCGTCCATCTGCTCCTCAAAATCCCTCTTTCTCGCCGCCACATCCTTCAGCCTCTTGACGATCATCGTCATCCCCTCCTCGAGGATCTCCACCGACGCCCGTAGTGTTGGGTTCTGATACCATTTGTTGTGCACGGCAGAAACCAAAATCAAACCGATGTGCTTCGAGAGACCAAATCAAACAAACACCGAGAGAAGGCCAAACAATACAAAATAATGACACAAACTTAAACAACCAATTTTAACGTGGTTCGGCAAGTTACCTACGTCCACGGGGGAAGAAGGAGATGAGATTTTCACTAATAAAGAAGAAGAGTACAAACTGAGATTACAAAATCACATAAACTCACCAATTAATCTCACCAACAAAGCTATATTTCTCTCCAAACAAAACCCTAACGAATAGCTCCAGAAAATACCTCTTTTCTGTGCTCCAAATATCCCCTTCGCTACTCACCAAACCTAAAACGTGTTCTTATATATAGAAATCCTAAAACCAAAAGCATACTAGGAATTCTAAAACCAAAATCAAAATAGATTAGGAATCATAATAACTTGTTACCAAAACAGATTAGGAATCATGTTACTAAAATAGATTAGGAATCCTAATAACCTATTATCAAAATATATTAGGAATTCTAATAACCTGGTACCAAAATAAATTAGGAAATGTATTAGGAACTTGCTATTCAATAATTCTCCACCTCAGCGAAGTGTTTCCAAAACTGAGCCGACACCAACCAAACCAAGCGTCTCACTTATTGCGTCAAGTATGAAGTGAAACAATTCACAATAGTGGACTCAATCTATAACAAGTCGAGAACCAAAATAAGAATGCGAACACTCTCCAAATATCGATATCAACTCATCAAACCGGCTGCATCATAACCGACTACCTACGTGTCCTCTTGCCCAAGGAATCAAGCCTCATGTAGTTCACCAAATGGCCTCCAAAGGCCCTCAATCCAATAAAAGAGTTTGCAACCCTTCTCCAACATCATTACCAAATCTGCGACTGATAGCTCTTCTAATGGCTCCAAAGTAAAATAATCTAAACACGTCCACCTGAGGTGAACCAACGACCATATCCAAATCTAAACTATGTCCACCAGCTACACTCGAATCAACCAACTTATCATCTGTATCCAAATCCAAATGATCCCCAAATTGTGTCATCTCAGTTAGAATCCCAAACGATATAGTATAATCTGGAGTATGTGGAGTAATCTCTACCTAATGTGGAGTAGCATCACCCTCCACCCGCTGCGGCATCCTAACGATCTGATCAACACTCTCTACTTGATGAGAGTCAAAAGTGACATACCTGCTCAGAACAAAATCAGAGTCTCCCAACTGATAACCAAATGAGCTTCTGAATCCTAAATATGCAATCAGATCAAATCTCACATCCTCGATATGACCAAATGCTGGGCAACCAAATATCTGACGTAACCCAAAATCTGAAGTAGCTCCATCATATCCAAAATCTTCATACGTAGCAGTCGACAACCTATGACTAAGATGACCCAAATATGTCGAAGCTCCAAAACTTTTCTGCAATACAATGCTCGACAACCAACTTCGATCCTCCTCTAGCAAGGAACGACCCATCAAAACTATCATCTTATCTCGTCGCCCCAATGTTTTCTCTCCAATGAAGTGTCTCAAACTACCGTGAGCTCGACACAAATGCAAGAAAGAACTCCTACCAAAAATAGAACGACGAGTTACCTTTCTGCCAATACACTTCCTCTATTTGTTGTTGACTTCTAGGACTTTCACACCAATGGGACTTGGTTGTAACCTACTAATGCCTAGAACAGTCCCTAACTATGAAAACTAAATACCGATTACCTCCTAATGATGCCTCCTTGGAAGGTCCCTAAATGCCTAAATAAACACCACCTAGAAGACCTCTTAATCGTCGAATAGAAGTGCCAAACTCTACCTCGGTCTCCTTCCTCATACCAATGTGCTCAAAAGACTTCAATAAGTAGGTCAAAACACTTCTCAATAATCCAATATCCCAGCCTCAACTCCTTCTTTCTCGGCCATCTATCTCAAAGCACCAACAAACCAATGCGGAACAAACGAAAATAGATCCAAACTGATAAATGAGAGATTTTTACCTCCAATTGAAATCCTAACAAGAGACTCCGAAAGATCTCACCTCGCACGATGGAAACAAGATTCACAAATAGGAAAAATTCTACCTTTATCACTAACTAAAGCCCTAGACGAACTTCCAAAGCGATCTACTCCTCCAATTAGCTCAAACATAGCTCAAGCTCTAATACTATTTGTTGAGCTCTGATACCACTTGTTGTGTGCGACGGAAGCCAAAACCAAACCGATGTGCTTCGAGAGACCAAATCAAACAAAAGCAGTGTGCATATCAATATTCCTAGGCATTATAATTTATATATGCAAAAATTTTCAGATAATCTATATAGTGGTTAAAAAGATTTTAACATTAATGTACTATTTTTATAAAATCATATTTAATGTGAACCCACCATATAATTTTAACTATGGTAATCATAATTTTAATATGTTTGATTAATTTAATATATATGTATATAGACCATAGATTACTTTACTTTCTCACATGAACTAATATTTGGTGCTTAATAATTTAAATTATTAATTTTAAATTTAATATAAAGAGAAGCTCTAAGAATAGTTATTTATTTACCCACAGCATAATACAATCTCAATTCCTATTTTTTGTTGGAGATTTATTCCATAGTTACGCATATCAAATTAATAACTAAAATAATAATTATTTATTCTTAAATTAGGATGATTGTAGTGTTTACTCACTATGAAATTTTATAAAAATATATACCTTACTTTCTAGAGCTATCTGTACTGCCCATGTGTATTTTATAAATTAGTTCTTAATTTAATATATTAAATTAGTTTTTCTTTGTAGAAATTTCTTATTTGACTTTTAAACTGTGTAATCACTATATCACCATTCTAGCATGGAAAGAACCTCACTCTAAATGACTTCAAGTTAATGTTTGAGTTGCACTGAAGTATATACTATTACTACTATGTGTATATATTTTTTAAGAAAATCATGTCAACACTTTTAAAATAGAAGAGAATATTCTAATCTCTGATATTATAAAATCTAAATATAGCCAATTAAATGATTAGCAAAAGAGAACTTACATCAGAAAAGTATGAATAATATGATAAAGAGGAAAGATAATGACATTACCAACAGTACTATAAATAGCAAACTACAATGTAACGTTAACCTATTTTGTGAAGCCCAACTACTTGCTATAAGCATTGATGTTTTTATATATATACATTATAATTTATTAAAAAAGATTATATAATCTTATATAATAAATTTTATTTAATATTGAATAGTAATACAATTGTAATAATATCATTATTAGGAAAAATTCTCCATGAATCGATATGTTCTTTACGATATATAAACTATGCACCCAAAATTCTTGTGTCTTTTATAGAGCTAAAAAGTTTGAATATGAGCCTCTAACATGTTGCTCTCATAGTAGCAAAATCCACTTAGGAGATATGGATATTCCAAATGAGTTATGTATCCTATATACAATACAATTGCTCTAGGCTGAGTTATAATAGCATTTTTTATTTACATCGTTTGGGATAAGATTTGATAGGAACCTTGCATCAAAGAAAAAAAATTATTTAGAGCACATGGCGAAATATATCATAATCTTCCTGTTCTAATTTTGCAAGAAAATAATTCTTCATACTTTCAGTTTTACTTCTATGATATAGAGAATGAGTTATAAAATTGAATGAGAATATTAGATAATATAAATATGAGTGAAACATTGTAGACGGTAAAAAATACCTCTATGGGTCTACAGGGAATTTGTCTACGAGAAGAGTTCGCACGCCCAGTTCTCTGACACGGACCTAAACCGCGTAGACGTCGACTGTGCTCAAATCCAGGTTCGCCTAACGGTCGACTCGCCAGCATGAGTCAGGAGCGATCAGGATGGCGGAAATTTGCTCTTCGCTCAACTCGCCTGCCCGAGTTCGGAGTCGAATCCGCCAGCAAGCCCCAAAACCGTCAGTACAGCTGGGTATCCACTACCCCACGTGCTGAGGTGGGCCTTCCCACCTCTCTCGACCCAAAGGGAGAGAGAGCACAGTACCCCAGGGCCGTCAAAACGGCCGCCCACAGTGCGCACAGCGCGAAGGAGCTGGACAGGTGTCGAGTCAACCTGAGCATTCATAAATGCGACTCACCTCGGCTGTCTGAGTCTGGAGCTGGGTCCGCCGGCACTCGGCAAGCTGGCTAGACTCACTCGAGTACTGTACACCTACTTCACCGCCTCTCCTGACCGGAAAGGAGAAAGCGTCGTGCTCAAAGCACGCCGGGCGGTCACGCACAGTACTGGTGATCGGACAGACGCCTCATCGATCTGCGGACTCATAAATGCGGTTCATTAATGCTGGTCAAATCCACTCGGATAGTAGTCGTTTGTTGCCTCACATACAAGAATGGGCCTTCCCATCGTAGGTGACAGGACATAAAGCACAATCCCTGGAATGACCGATCATGGTTTCGAGGAACAGCTAGACGTCTCTGAAGAAGATGTGGTCACATCCCACAATTCAAGGAGGAGTAAAGTTGTCCTTCTCCCATTTAAAAGCCTCTTCCGGCACACTGGAAAAGAGGTCGCAAAACTTAGGAAAAAGAGTTGAGACCAAGCTCTCTGCACAACTTTCGTTGCATTGCAGCACTACTGCTTAGTTCCGAGCTCCGATCGCCGGCGAACTAAACAGACCCGAACTCTCTCAAGTTGAGCTTCTACTGCGAACTGAAGCTCTCCAGCAACCTCATTCGAACGGTCCAAGGGAAGCAGACTCGACCCGAGCATCGAGCGAAGCATCCTGTAGCCACCTAAAAGTCCCCACACAAAACAAAGAGGGCCTTCCCTCTGCTTCTGTTGTAACTATTTGATCATTAGTTTGTAATAAGCCTTCTTATAAATACAAACGAAACTCCCTCTTTCGGGAAATCAAATATTCACCCTACAAACATCAACTAAAAGTTAACGTGAATATGAGTCAAACCACAACTAAAATTTTAATTGACATATTACAAGTAAATTTATATGAAAATTTCTTTGTGAATTGAATGATCATCCATCTTTTGAAGACTTCAAGATACTAATAAATAGAGATATTGTACTAGATTAATATGTTTATAACTCACAAATAGTAGATCATGTGATCACTGACTGGGTTAAAGGAAACAATGATAATATCTTATTTGAGAGAGATTATCGAGTTGATGATCAATCCCACCAAAAAATTTGTTTTCTTTTTTCATTTTTACTCTATTTTTACCAATTTAAACAATCATGATATTCAACCACGTGCATTGCACGTGCATCTCAACTAGTAAAAATAAATGTATATCAAGCTTTTATAATAATATTAATTATAATGAGAAAGGGCCACCTCATCATTATCTTATATTCAATCTAAAGAAATTTCTTTAAGGAAAGTTATTTTCAACTAATAAAGATGATAAAGCCCCAAATATCATTGAATCAAAATCCAAAGGTGGAGCTTGGTCCTACACCCATTATTATATCATGAAACTATTGGAAAGGGCTATATCCATGAATGGAGCTAAAAAAATGTCACCATGTTGTTGTAATATATCTCTTCAAGCAAGGTTAGCTTCGTTGGAATCTAGATTGATGCTGCTTTTAGTTTTGTATTTATTCTTGGCTTGATGATTTGGAGAAAGAACCAAAGACAAATGGAATAATGGGAAAAAAATACCATTGGTTATAATATTGAAACTAGATGAAGCTGATGTTGCTTTTTGTTTATTAGTCTCTACCGTTGGCCAATTGGCTTAAGATAATACAAATATGAACATTTTAATAATGAATACAAAATTGTTTATACTACAAAAATTCAATTAATATGAAAAAAAGAAGAATCTAACTAGAGCTCCATTTTGGATTTTTATATATGTTATCCTTTTTTAATCGTCTCAAATATCAACGAATGAACTTTACATATAGAACTCTACAAAGAGAGTAATCATTCTCTATTTGTATCTACTAGAGGCAAATTGAGATTAATAGATAGAATATCAATCTTAATATCCTTTACTAGATGCTCCAAACTCTTGCATTTTTCCTGAAAAATCCTTGTGTTTCTCTCAATCCAAATCCTGTAGATAGTAGCCAAGAGAGCCATTCTTCTAATTCTTTGTTTGAATCCTTTACCTCTCACCCTAGTGCAATACCAATCAAGTAGAAGCCTCCAATCACAATACCTCCAATTAAATTGCAACCAGCTCATAATAGAGTTCCACACCTCTCCAGTGAAGCTACAATCAAAGAATAAATGATTGCGGCATTCCAGATCACTGCCTGAACAAAAACAACATTTGTTTTTATTGATTACCCCTCTAATCAACAATCTATCTTGAGTGAGCAATCTGTTATGAACAGCTAACCAACTAATGAATGAATTTAGGATAACACATATTCTCCCAAATAGTATTAAACCAAGGCACTCTTTGAGCAGGTGTGGAGAGGGCATTTGAGCAGGTGTGGAGAGGGCATGATATAAAGCAGAAACCTGAATTTTTGAATCCTTGGAATAGGTTTGTAGAAGATGCAACAAGCCCTGAATTCATCCGCAGAATTGAATTGCTTTATCTCTTTGTTTCAACATTTTCTTCCAATTCTAAGAATCTCATTTTTTAACAGATACCTGCCATATATCACTTAGATTCTGATAATAGCAACATAGCTCAACTCGATAAAATACATAAGCATATGTGGAGGTTATTTCTCTAAATTTACAACATACAGGCGATATGGTCATTTAAACTAATAAATGACAACACATCATAATTTAGTGTGAAAAATCATATGATAACAAACTAAAATAGGACAAATTTTCAAAACAAACTCTTTTGCAAATTTATTCCCAAAAAACAACCCATTTCTCTCTTATTTGTAAAAACCGACCTGGTTTCAGCCTCAGCGTTGAAACCAGGTCGGTTTTTACAAAAAAAGTTCCGAAACTTCACGGGAGTTGAGCTCCCGTGAAGTTTAGTAGCTTTTAATTAAGCTGCTAAACTTCACGGGAGTTCAACTCCCGTGAAGTTTCATAGTTTAAAAAATTTGTTTTTGAACTAAGAAACTTCACGGGAGTTCAACTCCCGTGAAGTTTCAGAATTTTTTTTTGTATAAATCGACTTGGTTTCAGCGCTGAGACTGAAACCAGGTCGGTTTTTACAAATATAAATTAAAGGGGCCGTTTTTTGGGAATAAAATTACAAAAGAGATTGTTTTGAAAATTTGTCCAACTAAAATAGGAAAAATCCATGAAACCATTTTAACAAACCTAAGAAAAATCATGATAGTTCCATTTTGAAAAAGATGTTTAAAGTATCTCTATATAAAAATTGATAATTGACACTTGCAGTTCCTTTTCTCTTAGAGGAAGCAAAGTAATGAGGTGGATTATATGCTTGGCAGGCTAAAAGGTTTAAGATTGCGTAAGCGTGGATGAGTTGAAAGCCAAAGAAAATGATTTTTTTTAGATAAAATTGATATTTTATAATTAATTAGTTTGTGTTTTCGGACAGAAGCTTAATTTAGAATCCACACGCAAACTTTAGGGATTTGCCTCCCATTTGACTTGACGAAAGCCTAGCTTCGAGGCACTGCATGCCTCATTTCTTTTTAAGTTTTCTTTTTTTGAGTGAAACCAAAAATCTGCACCTGATATATATTTAAATTTTTATAAGTTTGTTTTTAATTATGCACTCAATTTCTAACATGGATTTGGGCAATACTCTTTTATTTTCCTTTATCTGTTTTTAATCAAAAATCACCATATTGTTCCCCCCCAAAAAAAAAATCACCATATTTCAAACTGATAGTTCCAAGATTATATTATATCGTATTTTTGCTATCAAGCATGCTTCATGCATGACATATATCTTGCTGTTCCTACATAAGAAAAACCCAAGTGTTACAATCATGCGGTGAAAGGGTACCTTTAATTAGATTGTTATTAGTTTAAATTAACCACTTATCAGAGCTTCTATTGGAGAAGAATAAGAAGGGTAGCCGCCAACGAGGATTGGTTCCTCCAATTTGATTTATTTTGTTTTATTATGCAATTTTTGATCAATCAAAACCCCCAACTTAATTTTAGTGATTCTCTACATTTTTTTTTGTTTACGCGAGCACTCACCTATCAAATGACTTCATAATAATCTCAAAGTTTATTCACCACTATTATTGTATTAACTATTACTTAAAAGATCTCTCCTTATTTGCCAAATTCTATTGTATTAGTCAAACTGTAACAAATTAAGAATTCAGGGCATAACTAAGTCTTGTATTGAATGCGTCAAGTTCACAAGATCAAGAGTCTATTTGACAACTTCTCAAATTGGGACTAGATTTGGCTTTAGTCCCATTTTGAGGAGAAAAATGCATGTTTGGCTAAAAGTGGGTTAACATTGTCCTAGTTTCTAAGCGAAAAAATGAAAAAAAAAAAAAAAAAAAAAAATCTGGAAAAAAAAAAAAAAAAAAAAAAAAAAAAAAAATCTTAGGTGCTCATGGAGCATCAAAGTGCCTACACCCCTCCAGTAGGAGGGAGACATATATCACTAGAGGGGAGAATATGATGTCACATTCCCCCCTCTAGTGTCATATGCCCCTTTCTTATTGGAGAGGCCTAGGCATCTTGGCTACTTCATGAGCACTTAAGAATTTCTCGAAAAACTGCCTTTTAAAATAGTTCTTTTGGGGACAAAGAGGGTTTTTTTTTTAAAAGTTTAGTATAACCTAGTTTTTTAACTATTTGCCAAACTCTAGTTGGGCATTAAGACTTTCTACAGCCTACTATTTGTTATACGGAGGCCCATATTGAAGTTAGGTGCCCATGTTTGTATTTATATTTATATATTTTATCTACTAGGTTTTATGCACGTACAATGCACGTGATTAAATACTATGATTAAGTATTTTTGATTTATTTTCTTACTAAAATTTGTTTCTTATTTTTTCTTTGCTTGTTTTTGCTCACTTATGTCTTTAAAATTTAGTATTGTGATTATTTATTTTCTTTAATATTTGTTTGAATGGGCTACACCAAAATTTAAATTTTCACGTTAATAATTGAATTGATAAGAAATAAATGTAACCTAAAGCTAATTTGAATTTGCACGTTATTTAGATCGGTTAATAATTGAATTGATAAGAAATAAATGTAACCTAAAGCTAATTTGAATTTGCACGTTATTTAGATCGACATGAAACCAAGCTTGACTTGAGAAAATGTAACCTAAAGCTAATTTGAATTTGCACGTTATTTAGATCGACATGAAACCAAGCTTGACTTGAGAATGTATAATGTTGTAAAAGTAAAAAACACTTGAAGAAATAGCGTCATAAAAGAATGATGAATAATTAAATCCAATAATCCAAGATGATTAATTAAAAATGGGCTACAATGAAACTAAAAAGAATATAAATTTTGTTTCTAATCATTGATAGACTTCAGAAAAAATCATAAAATAAAGATTAATACTAACTCTAGTACACTTTTATATGATAAAAGCATCCACATAACCATATAAAAACATTAAAGAGTTTATGAAAAACCCTTCTAAAGATTCATGATTTTTCCTCAAAAAATTAAGCTATTCTATAAAATATTCAATAAATTAAATTTGTATTGTATTTATAAAGAGCCTTGATGGAGATGCTTTTGTTTTAGCAGTTTGTTCTGAATAAACCCTACATATTAGCTTTGAAGTGTAATATTTTTCTTTATCGTGTTATATGAATGTTTGCTTGGTTTAATTATTATTCCCTTATTTATTCAATAAGTTGTACTTTGGATTGATATATATTATTAACATAATTTATGATGACATACATATCTTTCTTTTACAAATTTGAGACATATAAGGTGAATTTTATGTTTAGTGGCATTTAATAAGAATTTTAATTATAAAATATGTTACATTTATATTTAAAGATCTTGAAATCTAATAGTACTATTACATGCTTATCTTTGATCATGTCCCTAAAAATTGATCATTCGTTGGTAGTCATATCTCCAAATAAGGTTACTTGCAGAGTCGTGTCACTATATAGAAAAAAAAAAATTCAATTTTAACTATTTTTTACTTATGCTGTGGTAATTAAGTATCATGTGCATACTTTTTGTCAATTATAGTAATTTTCCTCATCTATCTAGCTTATTATATCTCACAATATACACTACAAGAAATTACATCTTTAACAAAGGGAAGGGATTTCCCTTCGTTAAAGAGCTGAAAACCTTCGTTATTGTATGCTAACGATGGGGAGAAATCCCTTCGTCACACACAGATGAATAAAAAAGCGTCGTTAAAATAAACCTTTTAGCGACACAAACCAGGGCCGTCGGGAAAAATAGATTTTTAGCGACGCTTACCTACACGTCACGATATATGCACACTATTAGCGATGCCAGCCCTAAAACATCGCTAAAAATATATATTTTTGCCGACGAAAATAAAAAAAACGTCGGGAAATCCATACACTTTTACCGACGCTAAGCAAAAACATCGCTAATAATATACACTTTTAGTGACGCTAATAATAAATGTTGGGAAAAATATATGTTTTGCCGACGCTAACTAAAATCGTCGGGAAAAACATACTTTTTGGCGACGTATTTAACCATGCTCGGGAATAAGCGTTGAGAAAAGTGCAATTTGTTGTAGTGGGTTTGCGTAGATGAGAACGAATGGTTGTCCGCTTCTGGTGCTCCGTACATTGGCCTTATACATTAATGTGAGAGAAGGATAAAGATTAAAACGTGGGGGTAGTTGTAGGGAATTGGAGTTTGGTTTTCTTTTATTAACAGTAATAGGTTAAATTTTAAGTCCTTTTGGTTTTCTTTTATTAACAGTAATAGGTTAAATTTTAAGTCCTATTAAGATTAGCATTATTATCAATGAAGGTAATGGACCCCTTCGTCTTTATAGGTTAAATTTTAAGTCCTATTAAGATTAGCATTATTATCAATGAAGGTAATGGACCCCTTCGTCTTTAGGGAGACCTAATAACTACAGTATTAGGATCAAATCAACGAAGGGACTAGAAAACCGTTATCCCATCTCACATTATTTCTCTAATAATTGTGATAACTTGATGAAGGGCTTTAAAACCATCGTTATTTTACACATATTAATGACGGTCAACTGGTCTCTTCACTAATTTTGGTCGCTAAATACTAGATTTCTTGTAGTGATAGTTGATCAATAACTTCACTTTAGTTTCTGCTGCAAGATTATTTATATATAATTTTATATTAAGTTTATGATTCCTTTAGTATTTTAAGAATAAAGTATGAAAGTTTATAAATACTTACTAATTATTCTTGTATCTTTCATGAAGAATGCTTTTTTAATTAGGAAAAAATTGTTTAATATGTTCTTCAAGGGGAACTCGGTCAGTGCTTCTTTGTCAGATTTGCCTTTTATTAATGTCAATTCAGGTGGTTCATGAATGTTTCCGAATTTTGAGTTTATTTCCTTCACTTCTCCATTTGAAATGAAAACAATTTAGTTCTTTTAAATGATATCTCTAAACTTTCTGATAGCATACATATCTCATTGTATTTTTTACCCTATAAATATTATCAACATTAGATATAAATATTTATACATTATAATCAGTTAATGCTAACCTATTATATTATAGTATTTTATTAATTTTTTTCTATCAATGGATGTTATTATTAAAATTATATGCAGTTCCTTAAATTTATACAGTAATGTTAATTTTTAATCTATCATATATTTTTAAATTCTTATTCCTAAATTAGATAGTTTTAATCTACGGTAATTGCTATTTTTACCGGTATCAACTTAGACTATTTTTAGATGTTGAAAAGAGATGATACATTTTAAATTGAAAGTTAAATTTATATAACTTAATGTTATAATATCAAACATTTCCTCTTTTCTTTGCCAAAATTTCAGTCTTTTTTGTGATTTTGAACTTTTGAGGGTGTGTTTTGTAATTTTTAAACTTTGATAGTATTTTATGAAAACTTTTACTTATAAGTTGGGTGCTTATAATTCATATTTCATGTATTGGTGGTAAGTTTTCAAATGTTAGAATATTTCTTGTAACTGTGAAATTTGAAGGTACTTTTACAATTACTAAAGTTTTGGGTTGTTTTTAAAAAAATTAACTTTTCAATGATCTACTGATAATTTCTAAATTTGATGTGTACAGGTTATAAGTTTTAAAATTTCAGGATTTTTTATAATTTTTTACTTTTGGGAGAGTTTTTATAATTTTTATAACTTTAAGGTTATTTTTTATAAATTTTAAAATTTTAAGTGCTTAATGGTAATTCTTAGAATCCATCTATGTTGTTGCTAAGTTTGGAAATCTCTGAATTTTAGGGTGTTTTTTTATAATTTAAACTTTTGAGGTTGTTTCTATAATTTCTAAAATATTGAGGGTGTTAACTACAAATTTTAAATTTTAGATTTCTTGTTTGTTTATAAGTTTTAAAAAGTCAAGGTGTTTTGTGTAATTTTAAACTTTTAAGGATATTATATGCAATTATTGAAACTTTTGGGTTTTTTTATAATACTTCATATATTATAATATGTTATCCACGTATAATTTCTTTATCTTATTTTTTCTAAATTGCTGAGTTATAGGTACTTAATATAGAGTTAATATAAGATATAATTCGCATTTGGATAGATTAAGATTTAAATAAAATATTTAAAATAACATTTTTTAATTGTTGAGATATAGATAGTTTACGTGGAATTAGATAATATGATTAAAATTTAAAAAGATTAAGATTTAAATAAAATATTCAAAATAGTGAAGGGTAATATTGACCATGAAAAGTTTTTTCTGAACTCGTGCTTTTAAAAGGAGTATGATATGATATGATATGATATACTAAAATTTCTGGGAGTTTCAGTGTAGATAACTACTGTTCATATCTACAATGAACTGCCAAAAACCCCAACTCACGACGAAATTTTTTCCAGCGTAAAGCTTTTTGGCTCGCGGTCCACCCGCCGCGGGTGGACCGCGAGCCAAAAAGCAGGACTCTTTTTTCCAACAAAAATCTCTACTCTAGAGTTCTCTCAAACCATTCCTCTTGCTCCTGACATTTTCAGCCACAAAACCAATCCTCGTTTGTGTGATCAGTAGCAGGCTCAACCAGTCGACCTCTCCGTGGGCCTCCCTATATTCCATTAATAAGTCGGCTTTTATTTCTGAAGTTTTGTGTGGTGTGTGCGTGTGTGTTTGTTTAAGGTGATAATAGTGAATTTCTTTTCATTTTTTGCGTAATTGTTTTGGAATGAAAAGCTTAGAATGAAGTCTAATTTAAAGCACAGGTTCTTCCAAAAGAGGCGTGCTAATTTTGTTTGCGGTTATTGCATCCTCTGTGGCTATTTAGATATTAGTCTCTCAAATCTTCAATAAGTTTATTTTAGCCCGTCACATCTTTGAAATTGCTAACAGATCGCTCAAATTCTACTGGGTCTTGTAATGTGGTCCTTTAATTAGTGATCAAGATACCCTAAGCTACTCAGCTAACATTGTTTAACACTACTAATCAGGCTCGTGCATGGCACGGCCGGTTACTATTCAGTAGCTCAATTCAATATATTCTCTTGCCTCTTGGGATATTTCCTTTTTATGTTGTCAAATCAATATTTCTTATGTTGTCAAATCAATCAATACTATACTA
This sequence comes from Asparagus officinalis, assembly GCF_001876935.1. Taxonomy (NCBI): domain Eukaryota; kingdom Viridiplantae; phylum Streptophyta; class Magnoliopsida; order Asparagales; family Asparagaceae; genus Asparagus; species Asparagus officinalis. The sequence continues at coordinate 18,348,806 of NC_033802.1, read as the reverse complement.
ATAAAGTAAAAAAAACTTAGTTCCGTATGTTACTTGGCAAACTCTGAGGGTTCTGATGGTTAATAATTACTAATAATTAATAGGTTTTTTCCATCGTCTTTGTCTTAAAGACTTAATCCACTCCCTCCACATCTTGGAAATCTTTTTTTTTTTTTTCAATTTCTATGAATCATGATTTGTAACTCTCTTTCCTAAAATAAAAAAGAAAAAGAAAGAGAAAACTCTTCTCTCTTTCTCAAAGTTCTAATATACATACAAAAAGGTTAATATTGAAACTCATGCGTTGCACGGATTACAACTAGTCCTTTAGTTATTTTATTTTCCACAGGTTTACTTATATTGGGAATAGTAGATATCGATCACTTGTGTTAATATCGATTTTTACTCTATTACCACAAAGTCCAATCTCTTTATAAATATCTCAGAACTTCAATTGTACGTGTTACCATGTTATGCCTTATCTTTTACTACTTAAGTTATAGAGGTACTCTCTTATGTCGTTTATTTTTTCTATGTTTATCTTATTGTTCTAAATTTGAATTAAACGACTGTTTCATGCATATCTTATAAATTTAGGTAATTTTATTTCCTGATTTTATGTTATTTATGGTTTTATTTGTAGCTTTAAATTTATAATATCTTGTTTCATTTGCAAGTTTGATTATCAAAGTGACTTCAAGAGAAAAAAATTTCTGGCGAACCCTCATCGGTAGCGAAGCGCGGGCTTTAACTTTCATGCGCCTCGCTGTTTAGTGCAATTTATTTACACATTGTTTAAATATTTTTATTGTTTTTTGATATCTCATGGGCCGCCACTTACAATGTAAAATGAATCTTTATGTTGTTGGTTATGGGCCTCCATTAAAGATTTAGTTAACATATATTAATAAATTTAAGAGAAATCAAGCTTCCACGTAAGGAATTTCTTTACACACTCTAGTTTGCTTTCACGCAAAAATTTATTTACACATTGTTCAGTGTTGTTGATCCATCCACTAACAAAATTTTCCAGTACCGCATGCTATGATCTGCTACATTCCAACATCACAATCATGTAAAAATCAATATTCTAGTTTGCTTCCATACATAAAACAAATTTTTACATGAACAGAAATACTGAAGAATCTATCTAAAAATACAACTGCATTCGTTTCTTCTTCCAGTGCCAACTTCTTTGTTCTCCTTTTCAAGTAGATAGATGCCTGAAAATAACAAAATCCTTTAATATAATCACAAACGTATTATAAAAAAACACAAAGCTGATAGGCATGTAGTTTTATTGTTGCAAATACCCCCTGAATGATTTTTTTTGACTCTTTTTCCCTCAGAAGAAAGAAAAGTTACTTAGACAAATAGACGTCCTATGTGTAAAAAGATTCAAAAAACAACTCACTCAAGGCATCTATCTGCATTAATGGATGCATGATAAGTACCTATATTGTTTGGTAAAATATCAGTTATGGGTATGATATACTCTGACATGAAAACTTACTTTGTGATGTTTGAATCCTATTACTTTGTGACGTTTGAATCCCATGACTATTAAAATGTGGGAAAATGATAGGGGCACACCTCCAACCACATCCCCTCTCTTGCTACAGTGCACTGGGACCCATATGAGATTTTAAAATAAAATCTCATGTGGGTCCTAATGCACTGTAGCAAGAAAGGGGGCGTGGTTGGAGGCGTGGTTGGGGGTGTGCCCCTAGTGCCTCTCTAAAATTTAAACTTGGGAGAGTAAAGATTGAGAGCCAGCAGAGTTGAGTAACGCCTTATAAATAGCTCTTTATTTTGGTTCACCGTTATAAAATATTGATCATTTATACCAGAGTACATGATTTCATTGTCATCTTTGAGGTGCAAGTTGTTCTTTATCCTCATACAAAAAGATCTACTTAGTTATATGTAACATGTTTCAATAAGATATATGAAAAGAGATAATTTCAAGTACCTGATTGTCGTGTCATTCTGTTTATTATACACATATGATAGAGAGTATGAACATCAATTGACATCATAACTTGATATTCAATGGTTTTTTTTGGTTGCTCATCAGAGAATGAGCATAAGCATGACGGGAGTTGGTCACTGCACTCAAGCAAAATATTTCTTTAATCTTGTAAAATATCTTAGTCACATAAAAGAAAAACGATTACTTAGAGTATCAATTATTGATATGATACCCTGCATTACAACATAAAAAAAATTACCTAAATGTGGTTGGAAGTAGTTCGCCATTGCAAAAGACCGATAATTTAGGCCAGAGTTCATTTATCTTACCTATGACTAATAGGGGCAAAGGATGGAGCGCGAGACGAGGCAAGGCGATTCGAGGGCGGCGGCGCGAGTCTCTAGGCCACGTGTGGTCACCATCATCAACGGTAAAATCACCATCACCCCAACGTCTTCTCCGACTACAGTGCCTGCCATCCCCCCTCCCCCACCACTCTCTGCTTCTCCATCAGTCTTCCATTCTCTACCCAAACCTACCACCTCTTCCAACTCCTTCTCCTTCCGACCTCCAAAACATCATCTTCCAGCATCTAAACCTTCCTTCGCTGATCTTCTCAAGGGATCTAAGCCTCTTCAACCACCTCTCCCTCCTCCTTCCTCTGCTGGTATCCTCCCTACACCAGACGTAGGATGGACCACAGTCACGTACAGAAAACATCACAAAAGACCTAGATCATCCTCTTATTCCCGTCAGTTCCGACCCTCCACCAAGATCCTGAGGTGTTTCTTCTGTCGTAATCCTGATCATATGGCCAAGAACTGTTCTTTAGCAGCCTTCAAGTGCTTTGCGTGTAACCAAGTAGGGCATACTTCTGTTTGTTGCCCTAACAGAAAGCAACCACCTTTGATCAGTATCACACCCCAATCTCCCTCTCCACCACCGCTTTTCCTTCCTAAAGTATCTCTCCCCCCTCTATTATTTCCAGCATGGAGGATTTTGCATATTATACTCACTTCCAGATCCAAGTAGGGAATCCCTCTTTCGCCGAACTAATAGAGAATCTAGAACTCAATATGAAAGTTGATGAGTGGTCCTTCATGGTTAGAAGAACCTCGGATCTCTCTTTCTTTATTCAGTTTCCGGATGCAGAGACTCTTGATTATGCATGTTCCAAAGCTTTCTTCAGTATGGGAAAATTTGGTGGGGGTGTTTTCTCCTTGGTCGGAGAAAAATGGCCTTAAAGTTTTGCCAAAATTTTTTTATGCTTGGGTAGAAATCACCAACCTTCCCATTCACTTATGGGATCTGGAGTTCATCAACTACATCCTTGGAGACATTGGCGATGTTATCACAGTGTCAGACGACGTCTTGCTCAAGAAGGAGGCCAAATATTGTAAAGCAATGCTTCAGATCCGGGACTAATCTAAAATTCCACAAAAAGTAATTTTTCGGTATGAATCACCAGACGACATTCATATCATGGAAGGTTCGGTCAAGTTGAGGCTGGTGGGCAACCCCCTCCTAGCTGATAAAGGTAAAAACAGGGACCTCTTTGAAACTTTTGTCCGTAAAGAGGGTTCCACTTCTCTATCTCAAGAAGATGCCCACCCAGTTGGGACTCCTCATCAGGTTTGTGGTATAGTCACCCATGACAAGCCGCCCCCTTCGGATCCTAAAGGAAAGAATCCCACGTTAGAATCTGGAGAAAAGTCTCCCCCCATTCAGGTAGACTCAGCTACGAGAGAGGGCTCTGAGTTGATGGAAGTCATCTTCCGAGGAATCCCCATCAAAATTTCAAAGTCCTCATGGGAAGTCATTAAAGCCACCTTCCAAGATCTTGAAGAAGTTGTCCCCCAACCGGCTAGCTCCAGCAATGATAATCAGGCTATTCATAACAGCTCGAGTGATATTGCCACCTCATCTAACCCTCCTCTAGGCTTTGATCGTGTTATCAGACATACTAAGGTATCTAAAAAGAGGTCCAGCAAAGGGTTGATGTCGCATCTTCCTTACAGGCGTCATCTTTCTTTGATGAAGATAGGGAAGCATCCAGGCAACTCCAAGGGTAAATCATCATCTTCTTCATCTACACCTCCTATTAACTCTCTTAATTTAGAGAAATTGGGAGAGATCTCTATAAATTGTGGTATCAAAGATCCGGTAGATCTAGAAGGTTTGAAAGACATCCAAAGAAAGGAATGTCTAGAGGCACCCCTCAGTTGAGGATCCCCGTCCCATTCCCAGTTGCTCTTTTCTTTTTCTCAATGTGGTTAGGTTCATGGAATGTCAGAGGGTTAAACAACCCCGCCAAACACAAACTGGTTCGTGAGTGTCTTCAGTTAGCCAATGTTCAACTTGTAGGTTTGCAAGAATCTAAACTCCGTTCTCCCAATCCAAACACCCTCAAAAAGTTTGGGGGGGGGGATCCATTTCCTCCTGGATTTCCTTAGATGCTACAAAATCTAGAGGGGGAGTCCTTCTTTGTTGGAATGAGGATCTCTTTTCCTGCTCTTCTTCCTCCATTGATATTTTCTCAGTCACAGCTGTCCTCACTCACCTCCCCTCCAATTGGAAATTTGCAGTTACTACTGTCTATGCCCCTTGTGATCCGACAGACAGAGAAGTGTGATGGTGGGAACTTCGTAGGATTAGAGACTCTCATTCTCTACCTTGGGTGGTTTTTGGTGATTTCAACATGACTTTGAATCTTGCTGAAAGAAGTGGTCGCTCTAGCTCTCTCCGTGACATTGAGATTTTCCAAAAGTTAATCGACTCCATCCGTCTCATAGACCTCCCCCTCAGCGGTAGAAAATTCACATGGTCCAACCATAGATCGACTCCTTCACTTGCCAGATTGGACAGATTTCTGATTTCTCTGGACTTCGAGACCAATTTTCCCCTACTCATCCTGGCCGCATACCCATCTCCTTGTTCAGATCATTGTCCTATTATTTTGGATACAAACTATCCTATAAATTTCCCTCCTTTCAGGTTTGAGAAATTCTGGCTATCCTCCTCATCTTTCCCCCCTTCATTGAAACCTGTTGGAACTCCTTCTCATCTGTTGATGGCCCTCCGGGGTCTTTCCCTCTCAAACTCAAGCTCATTAAAAAGAGAATAAAATGGTGGGTTAGACACTACCTTGTTTCTTTCAAGCGACAGTATTCTATATTTTCTGAACAGATCAACTCTCTCAATTCAATTGAAGAAACAAGAAGTCTTTCCCCCCAAGAGCTCCAGGCCAGAGTTTCTTGGCAAGATCAAATCCTCTTCCTTGCCAAGGCAGATGAAATTAGGTGGAAATAATGATCCAGAATCCAATGGTTGAGAGAAGGAGACAATAATTCTGCCTTTTTTCACAAAGTGGCCTCTTTCCGTTGTAAAAAAAATTTCATCCCCTACCTTTTTGTTGATGGTGTCCTCAAATCAGATGAATCTGAAATCAAAACCTCTTTCTTTGCATACTTCTCCAAGCTTTTCTAGAATCAGCCTGACTCCAAATTCCACCTGGATTGGGAGCTCCTATACCCTCAGAATATTGACCTTGCTTCCCTTGATCAACCTTTCTCTCCTGAGAAAATTTCCGCAGCAGTTTTCGATCTTCACCCTGATAAGGCTCCTGGGCCTGATGGGCTTCCTCTGCTTTTCTATCAGCGTTTCTGGAACACCATCAAATCAGATATCATCTCTTTCATGCAAGCTCTTCACTCCCAGCCCCAATCCTTAAATAAAATTAATTTTTCCTATCTCTGCCTCATTCCTAAGAAGGATGGTGCATGTAACCCTATAGATTTTCATCCCATTAGCCTCATTAATAGCTCATGCAAAATTTTCTCCAAAATCCTAGCCAATAGATTGAGCAAATTCTTGAGTTTGCTAGTGGATGATTGTGACGCCCCTGGGTTCACACAAGGCTGCAGTCCGAGGTGAAGCCAAGAATGTCAAACCTGCCATGCACTACACCGTGTAATAACATGTTTCACCATCACAATTTTATCACTCTAGTGGGTCAATAATAGGTGTAGGTACAAACGTGTAATAACATGTTTCACCATCACAATTTTATCACTCTAGTGGGTCAATAATAGGTGTAGGTACAAAAGTAAGTAAGAGATACTACAAGAGATAACTGATGAAATGATAAAGATCAAATAGTATTTCATCATCCAACACACAGGAATATAAAGTCAATGTCTGAAATGAACAAACTGGAGTTCTTAATACATCTCAAATACAACAAGTCTGAATAAAGGAAATAAGGCACACAGCCTTTACAACATCTAGAATAAAGTTCTCAAATGCATAAGCAAAGTCTATAGTGGAGCTCCAAAATAAAGCATAACTAGAATAGACAGTCGAACATTAAAGTGGGTCGCCATCAACCTGCGACTCTCCGGGCTCCTGGCTCGTGACCTGAAAGGGGGAGGGACAACGAGCGTCAAAGCGCTAGCGAGCAACATCACAACCAACCCCAAGGGGGAGGGCTCGTTGTATAAGAAAATACAGTTATCACAAAATACATATACATAAAAATCAATTATACTAAAAATAAACAATAGGTTTTAGTACTTAGGAAGTTTCAACACGGGCATAGGTACATCGAGCGAAATAATCCAAACAAGGAAACCCTCATGTATATACCTTATATCCCAAATTGAAAGTCCCTAAGTACCAAACCCGGAGTCCAATACGTGAACATAAATAAGTAACAAGGAAATACAACCCATCTCAGAACATAAATACAGTACCTTGTACTGACCTACATAAATACCATGCCGTGTTCTACATAAGTGTCATACCCAGCCTAGGTAGCTATCATGTCTTATCGGTATCAAAATGTCGTGTCCCAAACTCAAATGTGTACCATGCTCAAGGTTTAGCAAAAATGTCCAACGCATGGACTAAAAGGGATGCAGGTCCAACACATGGACTGAAATAAAATGCATGTCCAACACATAGACCAAGATGACAAGTATCCAACACATGGATCAATAATAATGCATGCTCAACACGTGGACTATGAACAAAGAAGTGTAATTCTCACTAGCATATGTGGAAATACATATACATGTCCCAACTATGCACGTGTTTCAATGTGCGGGTCTAAATTCGTATCACAGTCAATTCCCATGTGTAGATAAGTCACTAACATCGCAAACCAGTGTGAGATAAAAGAGGTGATCTCTCGAACACGCAAAAAGATCAATAAGGGATCAACATGCATAGAATTGTACGGCGGTCGACCGCAGATGCCACTCCGGTCGACCGCTCACAGCGTTAAAAGTTATTGTGTTCAAAACTGAACGGCGGTCGACCGTAGAGGACATGTCGGTCGACCGCTCAAAGAGCAGAAGCTTTTCTTCGACCGCGAAGCTGACAGAAGCCCAGTTAGGGTTTCTGTCGGCTTCAAATCCCAACCACCCTTGACGATTTCTGCACTAACTTAAATTTAACATTTAATCCAGGTCATAGAACAGGAAACTACCAATTTTAAACATTTAAAATCTATCATTTAAAATCCCAAGCATATAACCATGATTTAGATGTCTTTAAAACAGTATAATGATGATTAAATTTGCTAAAAACATTTTCAGATCTAGATCTCAAAAGTTGAAGCTTTAAAAATCCTAAATATTTGATCTTCACATATTATGCCATAGTGATCTACTATATTTACATAAAATACGATTTTTGGCCCAATAAAAACATGATTAAAAACCCAAATTTTAGAATGAAAACGAAAAGAGGTGAAGTTGGGCGAGATGTTACTCGCCTCTGATGAAAGCAACGCCCTAGATCTGAAGGAAGATGGTCCCTCTCGCTGAATCCACCCAAAATCCGCCGAAAACCCCTTCAAAAAAAAGAGAGAACTAGGGTTTGAGGGGAGAGAGGGGGGCTAGGGTTTTGATTTCAGATGAAAAAGAGTCTCTCTTGGATTCATTAGTATATATACTAATCCCCAAACCCGACCCGAAACCCGATAAGACCCAAAACCCAGGAAACTCTCTGCCTGCTGGGCGGTCGACCGTCGTGCCCAGTGCGGTCAACCGCACAGCAGGAAAGAAATTTCCTGAGTGCGAGACTGATCAGCGGTCGACCGGCATGACTCCTGCGGTCGACCGCTCAGATCAGAAATTCCCAAATGAGATGATTATGAACCTGCTGCTCACACCACTCCAAATCTCTCCCATATGCACACTTATTTAGTTCCCAAAACACTGATATTCGCATTCTATATATATATTATATATATATATATGGTTAATATTATTTCTCGCTAGTAATTCAATATACTCATTATAAAATTTACGGGGTTCTACATTCTTCCCCCCTTAAAAGAATTTCATCCCCGAAATTTGGAAATCATACTTACCTCGAAAAATAAAATTCTAGATGAGCACACATGGATATCTATACTTAACATTCCAAAATGGTGACATTCTCGTTCAAACCCTAATCTAGTAGAACTAGTACATCGGGTGAAAAATCCAGACAAGGAACCCCCCATATATATACCATGTGTTCCAAAAGATTAAGAATTGAGCGAAGATATTCTCATTCTAGTGTTAAATATATATATAACCAAAGATATAAATATACATGAAGGTACTTGTCATAAAAATTTATTTACCTGATTAAACAAATGTGGGTAGTCACGTCACATGTCCTCCTCGCGCTCCCAAGAAGCTTCCTCAACTCCACTTCGGTTCCATTGAACTTTCACCAATGGAATCACCTTATTCCTGAGTCTCTTGTCTTCTCTAGCAAGAATAGTTACTGGGATCTTAATAGTAGTCAAATCATCTCGAAGCTCAATCTCCGGTGCATCCAACACTCGCTGCTGCTCCTCATCATGCAAGTGTTTCTTGAGCATAGAGATATGGAACATATTGTGTACACTAGACATAGATGCTGGAAGATCTAGTCTGTATGACACCGCTCCAATGCGCTCCAAAATCCTGAAAGGTCCAATATATCTCGGCGCAAGCTTCCCTCGCCTCCCGAATCGCTGCACGCCTTTCATAGGCGATACCTTCAACATAACTAAATCCCCAATCTGAAACTCTAGGGGTCTTCGCCTCTTATCCGCATAACTCTTCTGCCGGCTCTGAGCGGCTAGAATCCGCTCTCTGATCAATGCTACCTTCTCAGTAGTCTGCCTCACAAGCTCTGGCCCAAGCATCAAACTATCCTCCGGCTCTGCCCAGCATATCGGTGATCTACAGGGCCTCCCGTACAATGCCTCATACGGAGCCATGCCGATCGTCGCTTGATAACTGTTGTTATAAGCAAATTCTACCAATGGAATATGATCCTCCCAGCTGTCTTGGAAGTCAATGACACATGCCTTTAACATGTCCTCCAATACCTGATTCACCCTCTCCGTCTGACCATCCGTCTGCGGGTGAAATACACTGCTCTCCGTCTGACCATCCGTCTGCGGGTGAAATACACTGCTATAAGATAGCGTGCTGCCAAATGAGTCCTAAAAACTCCTCCAAAAATATGAAGTGAAAACCGATCCTCGATCCGACACGATCGTGTCCGGGACCCCGTGAAGTCGAACTATCTCCCGAATGAAGATCCTCGCATAAGTCTCGGCTGTATAAGTGGTCCTCACTGGAATAAAATGTGCTGACTTCGTCAACCGGTCCACTATCACCCAAACCGAATCATTCCCCTTCTTCGACTTCGGCAACCCCACAATAAAATCCATGGAAATATCTGCCCACTTCCACTCTGGAATGGGTAAAGGCTGCAGTGTCCCTGCCGGTCTCTGATGCTCTGCCTTCACCTGCTGACAGGTAAAACATCTAGCCACATAGTCTGCAATCTCTCTCCGCATACCACTCCACCAGAAATGTCTCTTCAGGTCCTTGTACATCTTGGTAGTCCCTGGATGTACTGTGTACCGAGTACGGTGCGCCTCATCCAATAACTCCCTCTTCAACTCTGCACTGGCTGGCATGACCAATCTACCCTTCATCCGTAATCCTCCATCTGCTCCAATGGTCCAGTCCACCTTAGGCTCTTTGGAAATCTCCCCCTTACGGGTTTGAATCCAAGAGTCCTCCAACTGAGCTCTGACAACCCTGTCACTCCAAGATGGCTGCACTGACATAGCTCCCAAGAATGCACTGGTTCCTCTAATCTCGGGTCTAATATCAAACTGGCTAAGAGTGATAAGATCTCTGTACAAGGAACACCTCAAAGCCGTAACCCGATGCCGACGCTTCCTACTCAAAGCATCTGCTACGACGTTCGCCTTCCCTGGATAATACTGAATCGCGAACTCGTAGTCCTTGATAAACTCAATCCACCTCCTCTGCCTCTGATTGAGTTCCTTCTGAGAAAAGAGGTACTTCAGACTCTGATGGTCTGTGAATAGTTCAAACTGCACTCCATACAAGTAGTGCCTCCATGACTTCAGTGCAAACACCACTGCTGCTAACTCCAAGTCATGAGTGGGGTAGTTCTGCTCATGCACCCTCAACTGCCGTGAGATATAGGCCACCACTCTCTGAGTCTGCATCAATACGCCTCCTAAGCCTGCCAATGATGCATCTGTATACACAACAAATGTCCTGTCACTGCTCAGAATAGTCAAAATCGGCGCTGTAGTCATTTTAGTCTTCAAAATATCAAAGGCCTTCTGGCACTCCATGCTCCATATGAACTGTACACCCTTCTTCATAAGGTGTGTAATAGGCGTCGAAATCTTCGAGAAGTCCTTAATGAACTTCCTATAATATCCAGCTAAGCTCAAAAAGCTGCGAATCTCTGTCACCGTCTTTGGTGGCGCCCAATCAAGGACTGCCGTGACCTTAGCCGGGTCCACTGCTATACCCTCTCGACTGATGACTTGGCCAAGAAATCTGACTTCTGAAAGCCAAAACTCACACTTGCTGAACTTAGCATACAACTGATGCTCCTGAAGAGTCCTCAATGCTATCCGTAGATGCTCCTCATGATCCGCCTCCGACCTCGAGTAAATGAGAATATCATCGATGAAAACGATCACAAACTGATCTAAGAAGGGACGGAACACCCGGTTCATCAAGTCCATGAATACCGCGGGCGCATTGGTCAATCCAAATGGCATGACCAAGAACTCGAAAGAACCATATCGAGTAAGAAAGGCGGTCTTGGGAATATCCATCTCCCGAACCCACAACTGATGATAGCCAGAACAAAGATCAATCTTTGAGAAATACTACGCACCCTGCAACTGGTCAAACAAGTCATCGATCCTAGGTAGTGGGTACCTATTCCGGATAGTGACCTTGTTCAACTCTCTATAATCTATGCATAATCTCATACTACCGTCCTTCTTCTTCACGAAGAGGACCGGCGCGCCCCACGGGGAATGACTCCGACGAATAAAACCCTGAGCTAACAACTCATCCAACTAGGTCTGAAGCTCCCTCATCTCAGCTGGTGCCATGCGATAGGGTGCGCGGGATATCGGGGCTGTGCCTGGCTGCAACTCGATACAGAACTCCACCTCTCTCACCGAAGGTAATCCAGGTATGTCCTGAAAGACATCCTGATACTATGAGACAACTCTAGTCTCTAATAACTCAGCACCCTGATCCCGTCGCATCACCTCCTCGATGTATGCCAGAAATGACTCCGCAAGTCGGTTGCCCTGAGAGGCGGCTACAATCATCTCGGACCCGTCGGACGCTCGCAACTTGACTGTCTTCGCAAAGCAGTCAATGCTAACATGGTAGGAAGACAACCAATCCATACCAAGGATAATATCGAACTCGGACATATGCAACACTATCAAATCCACTATGAACTCCGACTCGTCTAGACTGACGGTACACCTCCTACAAACGCTCTCCAGAAGCGATACCTCACCTAGAGGGGTGGAAATAGATAAATGGATGTCTAGAGGCTGAGCTACGAGCTGGAGTCTAGTCATAAATGCATGCGAGATGAAAGAATGCGAAGCTCCCGAATCGAAAAGAATACGGGCGGGAAGAGAGTTCACAAAGAACGTACCCTCCACTACAGCTCCGCTGGCTCCGTGATCATGGGGAACCACCGCATATACTCTGCCTGTGGCTGAAGACTGCTCGGCTGATGGTGCTGGAGAATATGGGATGATCTGTCCCTGAGAAACATCCTGAACTGCCCGAATCTGCCCCTCAGTCCTCTGAGCTGCTGTCGGTGCCTCAAGCCTGTTCTGTTGGCCCTGACCTCTGTCCTGCTGTCGCTGCTGCTGCTGGTTCGGACCCTTGCCCTGCTGGGCTCCTGTTGGTGCGTTACGACACTTTGATGCCTTATGCCCGACCTTGCGACAGTTATGACAAGATCCCTGGAACTTACGCTGCTGAAATGCCCTCTGATCCTGCTGGGGTCCTTTTTTATAAGGGCCCTGATGCTGATGCTGAGGCCCAGAAAAAAACCTCTTGTTCTTGCCCTTGTCTCCACTCTGCCCTGTCTTGGCCTTCCCTTCCTTATCCTTCTGGAACATGGAAGTCTCAATCTCCTGGGAAGTGGCAGCCTCAGCTACCTCCCTAACTGAATAGAACTTCCTCGAGACGAGGTACCGATGGAGATTAGGGTGAAGCCCTGCTAAGAACATCTGAGCCTGACGCTCTCCTGTTTGCCACATACTCGTGAAATGAAGTCCTCCCACGTGAGAGTCATCCTCTGCTCTGGAGTAAACTGCAGTCGGTACCATCTCCCGGCATCACCCTTCAGACTGTAGGATGCCAATCTTTGCTTCTGAACTGAGCCCACACTGAGTATGTCAAGAATGTTGCCCACATCCTCCTTCCACTTATGGGCTGCAAGAGGGTCTGGTGATCCCTGGAACTCGGGTGCCCTCATCTTCTGGTACCTCTCAACCATACGGAGCCAAGTCTCCTGCTCGGTGGTCCAGTCTGGAACTGCTAGGGGAATGACTGCAGGCGTGACTTTTGGGGATCTCTCTCTGACAGGAACGACAGGTATCCCTTGCTGCTGAGCTACCGGTGGTGGTGGTGTCCGTGGTGCTATATGAGTCGTCACCAAGTCCTCAATAGCCGTTATCCTGGCAATGAGAGGAGCCATAAGATCCACTGCGGCTCTGGTGGTGCCTGCTAAGGCTAGGACTGAGCTGGCTGCTGCTCTGATGGAGTCTGCTGTGACTCCGCCTGGGTAGCTCTCCTGGTACGGGGTCTACCACGTCCTGCCATCTCTCTGATCATAAGAAAATAAGAGTTTATGAGTCAAAATAGACTTCTATAAATAGCGTATCACAATAAGATTTTCACAACATATAGTATTGCACTAATACTTTAAACTTATACAAAAATAGTTGTCATAAAAAAAAAATTTCTCAAATTTTGAGATATACGCATAAATCGTCCTCACTCATACTAGGAAATCCTTACGGACTCTATACATGAATCCTAGGAAACTCTATCCTAGCTCCACGACCCGACACAGGATGATCCTAAGGATACTGGAACTAGAGCTCTGATACCAACTGTGACGCCCCTGGGTCCACACAAGGCTGCAGTCCGAGGTAAAGCCAAGAATGTCAAACCTGCCATGCACTACACCGTGCAATAACATGTTTCACCATCACAATTTTTATCACTCTAGTGGGTCAATAATAGGTGTAGGTACAAAAGCAAGTAAGAGATACTACAAGAGATAACTGATGAAACGATAAAGATCAAATAGTATTTCATCATCAACACACAGGAATATAAAGTCAATGTCTGAAATGAACAAACTGGAGTTCTTAATACATCTCAAATACAACAAGTCTGAATAAAGGAAATAAGGCACACAGCCTTTACAACATCTAGAATAAAGTCCTCAAATGTCTAAACAAAGTCTATAGTGGAGCTCCAAAATAAAGCATAGCTAGAATACATAGCCGAACACTAAGGTGTGTCGCCATCAACCTGCGACTCTCCGGGCTCCTGGCTCGTGACCTGAAAGGGGGAGGGACAACGAGCGTCAAAGCGCTAGCGAGCAACATCACAACCAACCCCAAGGGAGAGGGCTCGTTGTATAAGGAAATACAGTTATCACAAAATACATATATATAAAATCAATTATCCTAAAAATAAACAATGGGTTTTAGTACTTAGGAAGTTTCAACACGGGCATAGGTACGTCGAGCGAAGTAATCCAAACAAGGAAACCCTCATGTGTATACCTTATATCCCAAATTGAAAGTCCCTAAGTACCAAACCCGGAGTCCAATACGTGAACAGAAATAAGTAATAAGGAAATACAACCCATCTCAGAACATAAATACAGTACCTTGTACTGACCTACATAAATACCATGCCGTGTTCTACATAAGTGTCATACCCAGCCTAGGTAGCTATCATGTCTTATCGGTATCAAAATGTCGTGTCCCAAACTCAAATGTGTACCATGCTCAAGGTTTAATAAAAATGTCCAACGTATGGACTAAAAGGGATGCAGGTCAAACACATGGACTGAAATAAAATGCATGTCCAACACATGGACCAAGATGACAAGTATCCAACACATGGATCAATAATAATGCATGCTCAACACGTGGACTATGAACGAAGAAGTGTAATTCTCACTAGCATATGTGGAAATACATATACATGTCCCAACTGTGCACGTGTTTCAATGTGCGGGTCTAAATTCGTATCACAGTCAATTCCCATGTGTAGATAAGTCACTAACATCGCAAACCAGTGTGAGATAAAAGAGGTGATCTCTCGAACACGCGAAAAGATCAATAAGGGATCAACATGCACAGAATTGTACGTCGGTCGACCGCAGAGGCCACTCCGGTCGACCGCTCACAGCGTCAAAAGTTATTGTGTTCAAAACTGAACGGCGGTCGACCATAGAGGACATGTCGGTCGACCGCTCAAAGAGCAGAAGCTTTTCTGCTGGCGGTCGACCGCGAAGCTGACAGAAGCCCAGTTAGGGTTTCTGTCGGCTTCAAATCCCAACCACCCTTGACGATTTCTGCACTAACTTAAAATTAACATTTAATCCAGGTCATAGAACAGGAAACTACCAATTTTAAACATTTAAAATTTATCATTTAAAATCCCAAGCATATAACCATGATTTAGATGTCTTTAAAACAGTATAAACATGATTAAATTTGTTAAAAGCATTTTCAGATCTAGATCTCAAAAGTTGAAGCTTTAAAAATTCGAAATATTTGATCTTCACATATTATGCCATAGTGATCTACTATATTTACATGAAATACGATTTTTGGACTAATAAAAACATGATTAAAAACCCAAATTTTAGCATGAAAACGAAAAGAGGTGAAGTTGGGCGAGATGTTACTCGCCTCTGATGAAAGCAACGCCCTAGATCTGAAGGAAGATGGTCCCTCTCGCTGAATCCACCCAAAATCCGCCGAAAAACCCTTCAAAGCTCCTCCCAAATCACCAAAAAGAGAGAACTAGGGTTTGAGGGGAGAGAGGGGGGCTAGGGTTTTGATTTCAGATGAAAAAGAGTCTCTCTTTGGTTCATTAGTATATATACTAATTCCCAAACCCGACCCGAAACCCGATAAGACCCAAAACCCAGGAAACTCTCTGCCTGCTGGGCGGTCGACCGCCGAGCCCAGTGCGGTCGACCGCACAGCAGGAAAGAAATTTCCTGAGTGCGAGACTGATCAGCGGTCGACCGGCATGACTCCTGCGGTCGACCGCTCAGATCAGAAATTCCCAAATGAGATGATTATGAACCTGCTGCTCACACCACTCCAAATCTCTCCCATATGCACACTTATTTAGTTCCCAAAACACTGATATTCGCATTCTATATATATTATATATATATATATATATATGGTTAATATTATTTCTCGCTAGTAATTCAATATACTAATTATAAAATTTACGGGGTTCTACAATGATTCTCAATTAGCTTTCCAATCTGGTAAGTCTACCTTGGATTCCATCCTCCTTGCCCATGAGATGATTAATTTCTGTTCCTCTGGTAAAAAAGAGATTTGTGCCGTCAAAGTTAATTTTTTAGGCTTTTGACTGTGTTAACTAGAATTTTCTCCTCACCCTCCTTCAAGCTAGAGGCTTTGGTCCTAAGTAGTGTTCTTGGATTCACCATATCCTGAGCTCTTCTAAATCTGCAGTTTTAGTTAATGGTTCCCCTTCAAATTTCTTCAGATGTCACAGGGGCCTTAAACAAGGAGACCCCTTATCCCCCATGCTTTTCCTTCTTGTGGTTGATGTTTTGAGCAAAATGCTAATCACTAGTGCTGCTTCTGGAGACCTATCTGAGCTCCAATTGAAAGGTGAGTTAAATGCAATCAGAACTCTCCAATTTGCCGACGATACTATCATCTTCAACAAGGCATCTCCCCAGGATATGGTTATCCTCAAATCTATCCTGCTTTTGTTTGCTAACATCTCTGGGCTTAATGTCAACCCTCTAAAAACCAACCTCTACTACCTTGGTAAGATGCCTCAAAAAGGCACCCAGTTAGCCTCCATTCTCCATTGTTCTGTTGGATCCCTCCCCTTTACATATCTTGGACTTCCTTTGAAAAGAGGCTCTCTATCTAGAAGGGAGTGGGAACCTCTCCTCGAATCTTTCAAGAAAAAGCTTTCTCTTTGGAAGAACAAGTCCTTATCCATTGGTGGAAGATTTACTCTCTTCAACTCTGTTCTTTCATCTAACCCACTATACTACATGTCTTTTTTCAAACTGCCAGTCTGGGTTGTTAAGGCCATTGATAGAATTAGAAGGAATTTCCTATGGAATGGTAGCCACTCTCTCTCTCTAAAGTCAAATGTCTGGTTAATTGGGGAACTGTCTGTAAGTCAAAGCAGGAAGGAGGGCTTGGGGTTATTGACATCAATGTCTTTAACCAAGCTCTTCTCTCCAAGTGGTTCTGGAAAGTTTTTGACAGAAGTTCTCTCATCAGCAAGGTCATCTTCTCTTTGTACTCTAAGGATAATTCTAACCCCTTTGTACATCCCCCTAGTAGCACTGCATCAAAACTCATTCATGATTTACACTCTATTCACTCAGATTTTTTTAAGCATGGTTAGATGGAATGTAGGGGATGGTAAATCATGTTGTTTCTAGTATGACAAGTGGACAAATGCTAACTCCCTCAGTAGTCTTTTTCCAAAGGCTTTTTGCCTTGTTTTTCTCAAAGCAGCTCTGTTAAGTCTCAAGGCTATCTGCACCAATCTACTTGGCATTAGCATCCCATCCTCAGAAGGGGTATTTCAAATGCAGAGAAAAGTGATATTAACAATCTGGTTTCATATTTAGAGGCACATACTATGGTCGACAATCAATCCTCTGATAGCCTATGGTGGCCGCTGCATCCCTCAGGCTCTTTCACCGTCAAATCTTTCTATAGAAATCTCATCTCTGGAGGTATGAAATCCCATCTGCATACCTTCATCTGGAAATCCCATGTCCCCCCGAAGGTCAAGATCCTGCTCTGGATTATTAGTAAACAAAAGCTAAATACTAGGGCAAATCTGCTTATTAAAGGATGGAATGGCGACCTTCGTTGCTCCCACTGTTACCAGAAGGTGGAAACCCAAGATCATTTGTTCATCTCTTGTCCTTTTGCTGTCTCCGTATGGAACTCCCTCCTGCCTCTAGAGCTCCCTGTTAGAAGGCCACTTTCCATGGATGCTATGCTACTTCTTCACAGAGACCCTAAATCCGAATCTGATATTAAAGCCATCTGGAAGTATTTATTACCTTGTTACTGCTGGTGGATGTGGAACTGTCGTAACAATGCAATTTTTAGAGATTCTCTGATTTCTCCTATTGAAATCGCATCTAATATTGCCAGATATACTCTGTTTTGGGCAGGGGCTGAAGATGGTAGACCTGCGAAGCATATTGATAGGGCTGCAAAAAAATTGAAACTGCAAGAACTTGCTAAGAAGACCACTGCTGGTAACTTTGAAGACAATTTCAATGGATGAAGATATAAGATAGCCGATGCTCCCAGTGGACTTCTTAACCGTTGCTGCTTTTTCTTCCCTTACCTCTCCCCCAGCTACAGGGCTTTTAGTTTCTATGTTGATGTAGTGAATCAAACAATCTATCTTTAGTCAGTTTATTTTCTTTCTTTGCCAAGTGGGGAGGTACCGTGGGTTTTTAGCTTGGCAGGTGACGACAATGTCCGCTCATTGCCATCTACTTCCTCCATCGTTCCTCCCACTATGGCGCTTTTGGTTTTGCTGTCGTTGTAACAGTTGTCTATCCTAGCACTCTTT
>NC_033802.1:18305600-18330607 GCF_001876935.1 Asparagus officinalis | reverse complement strand
TTTTCAGTTCAAAAAAAAAAAAATCTTACCTATGACTAATAGTAGAAATAAATGGCAAGCTCGTACCATAAGACTATTGACTAATAATGTTACAAAGAACTCCCCACATCTTCTCAAACAAAGATCACCAATTCTTTCCTAAACAACCTCTTCAACTAAAATATCTCCCCACATCAAAACAATCTTTTAGACTAAATCCCTCATGAAATTGTAAATGCTTATAAGGTATTATGTCAAATGGACTTTTCAACTAAAAGAGCTCCCAAGATCAGTATAAATGTTATTTGACTTTAAATTCAACTCACCAACCCTATTACTGTTCCACCAATCTAAAATACTATTTCACCAAACTAAAACACTATTCCATCAACCCTTTTGAAGGCTATAAATAGAGGAGAGTGGTGAATGGTTAGATTATCAAAAAGAGATCCAGAACAGAGAGAAAAAGAAAGAGAGATTTAAAGAGAAAAGAAAAGGAGAGTTTTCTTTAAGTATTCTCTTCTTTGTGTGAGTTTTGTGAGACATTAGAGTGATTTCTCTTTGTAATATTCTCTTTTGTGATTAGTGAAGTTCTCTGTTGTTCTTACCTGTGGACGTAGATCATACTGACTGAACCACGTTAAATCCTTGTGTGTTGTTCCTTTTGTCTTTACTGTATTTATTCAGTGTTGTTATTCTTCACTCTTGTATAGACATTTTCTGTGTCTGTGAATCCTCCCGTTGCAACAAACTGGTATCAGAGCCTGACTTAGAGTGCGTGTATCTGCTTATCGTATGCTTTATGGATACCACTAGAAGTGGATCATCCACATCAGAAAATAAGTTAAATTATCATTTACCCTTTAAAGACGTTGGACACTATTCATGAGTATGATACTATTCATAAGTACTGTTGCTATTCATAAGTACGGTTACTGTTCACAAATACGATTATTGTTCACAATTACAGTTGCTGTTCTAATGGGCTTCAATATGTTTTTTTTACAAAATACAAAGTTAAGAAATTTAATGGGAGAAACAGCTTCAGTTTATGGAGAGTAAAAATAAGGGCTCTCTTAGTACAACAAGGACTGTTCAAAGTCTTGTTCGGAAAGGATAAATTATCGGAATCTATGCCCGATGATGAGAAAGAAGAGCTGGAGATGAAGACGCATAGTGCCATACAATTCTATTTGGCCGATGAGGTCCTGTGAGAGGTTGCCAATAAAGACACCACTGCTGGCTTGTGACTTAAGTTGGAGAGCTTGTACATGAAGAAATCTCTAACGAACAAGCTCTACTTGAAACAACGCCTCTTCACCATTCGCATGAAGGAAGATATGCGGATTACAGATCATTTAGATGAACTTAACACTATTCTTATGGATTTAAAGAATATTGATGTTAAAATTGATGAAGAAGATTAGATGAACTTAACACTATTCTTATGGATTTAAAGAATATTGATGTTAAAATTGATGAAGAAGATCAAGCCCTTATTTTGTTATGTTCATTACCTGGATTTAAAGAATATTGATGTTAAAATTGATGAAGAAGATCAAGCCCTTATTTTGTTATGTTCATTACCTCATTCATATGAGAATTTTATTAATAGCATGTTATACAGTAGAGATACACTTTGTTTGGAGGATGTCAAATCAGTCTTACATTTAAAAGAGTTAAGACAGAAAGTGTATGTCGTAGGAGGAAAGGATCAAGCTGAAGGCTTAGTCGCTCGTGGTCGTCCTGAAAAGGGTGTTGGTGGTAGAGTCAAATCTAGAAATATGTCTAGATCAAAGTCCAGACCAAGAAAAGAATATTAAATGTTATACTGTCACAAATATGGACCTATAAAACCTAATTATCGGGCATTCAAAGCAAATGATAATTCACAGTCAAAGTCTGAAGAGGTGAAACCTTCAGTTGCCATTATAACTGAAGATTCTTCTAGTTCACATGAAGTTCTTTCAGTTAGTATTAATACACATTCACGAGATGAGTGAGTTCTTGATTCGGGTTATTCCTACCATATGTGCCCGCATAGGGATTTGTTTGTTACATATCAGTCTATCGATGGTGAGAATGTTATGTTGGGAAATAACATGTCTGGTAAGATTGTTGGTATTGGATCAATAAAGATTAGAACCCATGATGGTATTGTTAGAACATTGAGCAATGTCAGACATATACCAAAATTAAGGAAGAACCTCATTTTCTTAAGCACCATTGACTCAAATGGTTTTAATTTTTTGGCTGAAGGTGGACTTTTGAGAGTTAGTAAAGGCTCTCTTGTTGTGAGAAAAGGAAAGAAGGTAAATACCCTCTATGTCCTTGAAGGCAACAGAGTGAGAGGTGTTGTAGCAGTATCATCCTCGGAGGATTCAGATTCTGACACTACACGTTTGTGGCATATGCGGTTAGGACATATGAGTGAGAGAGGACTATATGTATTGAGCAGACAATATCTGCTTTGTGGTCAAAAAACTAGTAAGCTAGACTTTTGTGAGTATTATATTTTCGGCAAACATCATAGAGTCTCCTTTAGACCGGTGTTCACAGAACTAAGAGTACTTTAGATTATATCCATTCAGATGCTTGGAGTCTCTCTCAGGTTCTATCGAAAGGTGGAACTTGATTTTTACTAACATTGATTGATGATTATTTTAGAAAAGTTTGGGTGTATTCTTTGATGCATAAGAGGGATGTGTTTGCAACCTTCAAGAAATGGAAGGTTATGATTAAGAAGCAAACATGAAAGAAAGTGAAGCGCCTCAGAACCAACAATGGGATAAAGTTTTGTTCCGCAGAGTTTGACCAATTCTGCAAGAATGAAGGTATTGTGCATCATTGTACAGTTCGACATACACCATAGCAAAATGGAGTTGCGAAAAGAATGACTAGAATATTTTTAGAGAGAGCTCGGTGCATGCTCTCTAGTGTCGATTTGTCAAAAGACTTTTGGGCCGAGGCAGTCAATACAACTTGCTATTTTATAAACAAATCTCCTTTTACAATGATTAATTTTAAGACTCCAGAAGAGGTATGGTCTGGTGTCCCTGCTAATTACTCTTATTTAAGAGTATTTAGTTGCTATGCTTTTTTTCATGTTAATGATGGTAAGCTTGAACCCAGAGAAAAGAAACTCATCTTTCTAAGATATACTACTGGGGTGAAGGGGTATAGATTATGGTATTCTGATCATAAACCATCTAAGTTTATTATTAGTATGGATGTTACTTTTAATGAGAAATCCATGCTTCACTCGAGAAAGATTTTGTTATTGATACCACATGTATTGAAAATGAGTTTAGCAAGCAGGTGAACCTAGATAGCTCAACTTCAAAGAGAGTGCTTGAGGGCACTCATGTTGAACCGGTTGATACTACGAAAGGTTCAACTTTAGATGCTGATACACCGTAAGAGCAACAGTATAATATTACCACAGGGAGAATAAAAAGGCAAATCCAACCCCCTCAATGTTATGCAGACATGCTTGCTTATACTTTGAGTATAGCAGAGTCGATTGAGATTCCAGAGCCTTCTACCTATAAGGAGGTTATTACTGGCAATGAGGCTACAAATTAGACTGTTGCGATGATTGAAAAGATGAAGTCTCTTCACAAAAACCAAACATGGGAGTTAGTGAAGCCACCAAGGGGACATAAGATTGTTGGTTATAAATGAGTGTTCAAGAAGAAAGAAGAAACTCTGGATACATATTCTATAAGATACAA
This sequence comes from Asparagus officinalis, assembly GCF_001876935.1. Classification (NCBI taxonomy): domain Eukaryota; kingdom Viridiplantae; phylum Streptophyta; class Magnoliopsida; order Asparagales; family Asparagaceae; genus Asparagus; species Asparagus officinalis. The sequence goes on along the minus strand of NC_033802.1, from coordinate 18,326,894 downwards.
GGCACGTTTGGTTGCTAAAGGCTACAGTCAGACCGAAAGTATGAACTTCAATGAAGTATTCTCTCTAATTGTAAAACACATCCCAATCTGTGTGTTGATTGCTATGGTTGCTCATTTTAATTTGGAGCTTGAGTAACTTGGCGTGAAGAAAACTTTTTAACATGGCAATCTTGAAGAACAAATCTTTATACATCAGTCAGATGAGTTTATTGTTGAAGGTAAAGAAGATCATGTCTGTAGGTTGAAGAAATCTCTTTATGGCTTGAAACATTCATTGAGACAGTGGTGTTTGAGATTTGATACTTTTATGTTTGAGCATGATTACTCTAGGAGTAAATATGATAGCTATGTTTATCATGCAAAGCTCAATGATGACTCTTTTGTGTATTTGCTTTTGTATGTTGATGACATGTTGATTGCAGCTAAAGATATGTCTGAAATCAACGAGTTAAAATCTTAACTCAAATATGAGTTTGAGATGAAGGACTTGGGAGTAGCAAAGAAAATTTTAGGGATGGAGAACCATAGGAACGGACGAGAAGAAAGTTTATTCCTATCTCAGGAGAATTACATCAAGAAGGTGTTGGAGAGATTTGGCCTGCTTGATGCTAAGCCTATGAAAACTCTACTTCTGCTCATTTTCATCTTTCAGTAGACATGTCACCTCAGACTGAGGAGGAGGAGTAGTACATGTCTTGTGTTTCTTATGCGAGTGTAGTTGGAAGTATTATATATGCTATGGTCTGCACCCATCCAGATATTTCACATATAGTCAGTATTGTGAAATCGGTATATGGATAAGCCCGAAAATTCCATTGACAAGCTGTGAAATGGGTACTTAGATATTTGAGAGAATCATCTAATATTTATTTATATTTTGGCAGGAACAAAAACTCAGATTGTAAAATACTTGGCTATTCTGATTCAGATTATGCAAGCGATTTGAATAAGAGACGATCCTGATAGGTTATATATTCACTCTTTCAGGTAGTGTCATTAGTTGAAAGACAACTCTACAGTCGACAATTGCTTAGTCTACCACAGAGGCAGAGTATATGGCAGTGACAGAAACAGTGAAAGAAGTCATTTGGTTGAGAGATTAGGTTGAAGATCTCAACTTACACCAATGTATTACTACGGTATTTTATGACAGCAATAGTGCTATACATTTGATGAAGCATCAGATGTATCATGAAAGAACTAAACATATAGATGTTAGGTATCATTTTATTAGAGAAATTAAAGTCATCAAGATTGAAAAATTAGCACTGCAGATAATCCAGCAGATATGATGACGAAGTCCCTACGTACCTTCGCGCAAGTTCGAGCATTATCTCAAATTACTTGGAGTTCAATAAAGCGGAGGTTTCGCCCGTAAGGGTCTTCTAGTGAGATAACAAGAGTGAAAAGAAAATCTTCATATTTAAAGTCAAGATGGAAATTTGTTATTTGACTTTAAATTCAACTCACCAGCCCTATTACTGTTCCACCAACCCAAAACGCTATTTCGCCAACACAAAATACTATTCCACCAACCCTTTTAAAGGCTATAAATAGAGAAGAGTGGTGAAGGGTTAGATCATCGAACATAAATCCAAAACAAAAAGAAAAAGAAAGAGAGATTTGAAGAGAAAAGAAAAACAAAGTTTTTTTAGTGTTATCTTCTTTGTGTGAGTTTGGTGAGACATTAGAGTGATCTCCCTTTGTAATCTTCTCTTTTGTGATTAGTGAAGTTCTCTGTTGTTCTCGCCCGTAGACGTAGGTTAAACTGACCGAACCACGTTAAATCTTTATGTGCTGTTCTCTTTGTCTTCACTGTGTTTATTCAGTGTTGTTATTCTTCACCATTGTATATACATCTTCTTTGTTTGTGAAGCCCCCCTCTGCAACAATTAATGCATCATATTGATTCAAGGTGTGATTGGCTCATCCACGACAAAAATAAAAAGATTGGCTTGAATAAAGGATTGCGTATGGTAGTAATATTCCTGAAGAAAAACCTTATCCTCCTCCATTATGTTCTACTATGATAAGTAAAATGTAAAAAAAAACAAGTTTCTATAAAATCTAATGCATAAGTGTTATTGCAGGCATAAACTAAAATTACTCAGCAAAATGTTGCGTTAAAAAAATGATCATATCAATTCAATAAAGAAAAGGCTTGCCATGAAGGATTTTTCTCCACTTGAATCTGCACCTTAGAACAAACCATATTAGACTTTTTAAGTTATTTTGATCGTCACTCCAAGCCCATCATCTATTAGCATTGTTTTCTCACATCATTAATTAGGTGATATTTCTTGTAAAATGTAAATCAACAAAACCCAAAACCCCCTAAAACTGAAAATAAAACTTCATTATGCATGTATTTACCTTATGGTATGAGAGATATTTGTATTTTTATCTGTTTTTACTATTTTTAATAATATTTTAGGAGTCCGTTTTGTTTAGGAAACAAATTTCTTTGGAGTTTTAATATTTTAGGAATTCTTTTACTATTTTTGGTAGAGTTTGAGTCCTTGTAGGAGTCTTGTTCTTTTTTTTATTTAAGAAGAGTCTTGTAATCCCTAGAGGAATAACTTTTCATCAATAAAATTTTTCTTTTCAATATTTTCTACATGGATTCGAAGATCGTTCTTTGTGGATTCACAGAACACCATTGGTGGATTCCGAGGTTATCACTTCCGCGCTGCGTCAATTAGTATCAGAGCCTTGTTCCTCCGATCCGATGGCAGGTGATGAAGCCCTTATTCCTCGAACTGAGTTCGACGTGCTAAGGTCCGATATAGAGCAACTGAAGATCAATGGTAATCAGATGAGGGATGTCATAGAGCGACTTACGATGGCAGTGGAGCGTCTGAACCCGATGGGAGTTCAAAATCGCGTTGATGGTCGCCAACGACGCGATCTGACTCCAAATGAGGAATCCGACAGCGAGGAAGATCCCTATGCACCCTTACGCCACGGTCTTTATCGTAGAGATCGATGACGAAGGGATAATTATGATGCTGGAGGTTTCAAGATGAAGATGGATCTACTATCTTTCAACGGGCAACTTTATATTGAAGAGTCCCTTGACTGGATTGCAGAAGTAGAGAGATTCTTTGAGTATATGGAGATCCCAGAAGAACGAAAGGTAAAATTAATGGCTTACCGACTCAAAGGTGAAGCTTCAGCTTGATGGGAATTCGTTTTTCTGAATCAATCTCGTCAAGGAAAGCCGAAGGTCGATAGACGGGAAAAGATGAAGAAGCTATTGAGAGCCCGTTTCTTGCCAAGCGATTATGAACAAGTTTTATTCGGGCAGTACCAGAATTGTAAGCAGGGTGAAAGAACCGTGGATGAGTGATACGAGTTGCCGTGTGAGCACCCTTTGGTCGCGGAATTACCAAAAGGTGGGTTGAGAAGAGGACGACCAAAACACAAGAACAATTCAGTTTGGCGAAAGAAAATACCTTCTCTAGATTATGAAGAACAAAAGATTACAATCTCTCCCTCACAATCTCACTAGAATCGAGAACAACCTCTCAATCCTCTCTAAACCCTAATACTGAGATGAGTCGACTCGACAGAAACTGGAGAAATGTCAATAACCAGCGATGAGTCGACTCATGACAGTCATGAGTCGACTCAACCTGATGAGTCGACTCATAACAGTCATGAGTCGACTCACAGGCTGAAAACTGGGTACTTCGATTCTTCTGCTCGTCGTCTTGTTCCACGCTTCCTCCTGTGTTCCCTTATACTGTTTGACACCCCCTATTCTCATGCTAGTATGAGAATCATCTATCCTCAAGCTCCCATGAGGATCGCTAAGTTCCGAAGAGAAGATACACCCATATCATGTGTCCCCTCTTTAAGAACTTGAAGTCCCATTCAAGTTAGAACTTTTGCTGAGGAAACTCTCGAGCTCCTCCATCTTTTCTGCACCACCTGGCATTGCTAGGAATCCGGTCTCGACGTCCGATCGAAAACAACTCATTCGTCCCGCGTCTCGTCATAGTCACCGTTCGCTCTAAGTTGCAATCCTTTGTCGATGGCTTTTCTGGAAGTCTAATGCACAGCGAGACAAACTTCTTGCTTGCATTCACTAGTCTCTTCGCTCGCGTCACCGTCCCCAAGCTTATCTCCTTCGGAAGAGATGCCGAACAAAATATGAACTTTACACCATCCTTAGTGAAGGAGTACTTCTGAGCCCGTCTCTCGTAGATCGCATATCTATCCCATAAGTACGGATTGCCCAGTATAATCTGACAAACATCCAATGGAACGACATCGCATGTGACCTCGTCAATATACGACTCGTGGAGCGCAAACCTGACAGTGCATTGATCAACTACACTCAGTTTCTCTTCCTTCTGAATCCACCCCAATGGATAGGGCTTCGGATGCTTGACCGTCTTCAGACCTAGCTTCTGCACCAATGCCTCAGATATTAAATTCTTCTCGCTGCCTGAATCAACAATGGCATCAACCAAACTGGTCTTCACTTGCAACTTAAGAACAAAGAGTTGCTCTCTCGGGTCGTCGTCCTCTTTCGTGGTCTGCTTTCCCGCCATAAGGTTGAGACTGTTGTTGGGCTCTGTCATCCCTGGGATTTCCTTCGGACCTTGAGCTATCATGTTTGCCTTTTTCTCCTCCTTCCTCTTCAACCCTCTTGGTTTTAGATGAGGATACTTCTCCCAGCACCGATCAGCTTCGTGCCCTGTCTTCTCGCAGTGATTACAAATCAGCCCTGCTTTCACTGGATACCCTTTTTCTTCTCCTCCTTAGATTGAGAACCACTAGACTCACCTCCCGTATGTTTGGAGTCTCCCTTAGCCTCGTTGCCCTTCTTTTGCCTACCCTCAATGGCAATTGCCTTCACGCTCACCTCTGCAATTGATTCCACCGTGAATAGCCTCATCTCCTTTCGGATGTGATCGCTCAATCCCGCCATATACTTCATAAACACGGAATATTCCTCTGTCGCAATGTTGAGGACCATCGCCTGCTGCTGGAACTCCGTAGTGTATTCTTGAACGGTTTGATTGACCCTTTGGCGCAAGCCGTACCACTTGTACCAACGTTCTTCAAGGAATCCCACCGGGTAGAACTGCTTCCTAAGTAGCTCCTTGAACTTGTTTCACGACACCACCTTCTTCTCCTGCTTGCAGTAGTATTTCCACCACGTCAACGCGTGCCCTGAAAGCTTCAAAGTCGCGAACACAATCTTCTCTTTCGACGAATAGCCATAAAGAGTAAAATACGTCTCCATCCGCTCGATCTGGTCATCAAGCTTCTCGACGTCAACACTATCATCATAAATAAGAATCTCCACCTTGAAGTCAATCTTCAGGTTCTGATAAGAATTCTTACCCCCTTGATGCAATGCAGTCTTAACGGTCTCCTCCTCCTCGTCGGAATCTGAATCTACTCTTTCCACATCGGACTCAACAATTTTCTTCGAAGAAGATTCACCTTGTGGATCTGATGCTCTGATACCAACTTGATACGAGTTGCCGTGCGAGCACCCTTTGGTCGCGGAATTACCAAAAGGTGGGTTGAGAAGAGGACGACCAAAACACAAGAACAATTCAGTTTGGCGAAGGAAAATACCTTCTCTAGATTATGAAGAACAAAAGATTACAATCTCTCCCTCACAATCTCACTCTAGAATTGAAGAACAAGCTCTCCAAATCTCAATCTAGAATCTAATCTCTCTTGATTAAACTCTCTGATCTAAAAAAGATGTTTAGAAACCCTAAAATAATCCCTTATATAGGTGTACAAACATGGATGGCAGTTTGGTAAATAACCAGACCCAAAACCAACAGGAAAACGCGTGAACAGAATCCCAAACGAACCAGGAAACCCCCGATGAGTCGACTCATGACTGAGATGAGTCGACTCGACAGAAACTGGAGAAATCTCAATAACCAGCAATGAGTCAACTCATGACAGTCATGAGTCGACTCAACCTGATGAGTCGACTCATAACAGTCATGAGTCGACTCACAGGCTGAAAACTAGGTACTTCGATTCTTCTGCTCGTCGTCTTGTTCCACGCTTCCTCCTGTGTTCCCTTATACTGTTTGACACCCCCTATTCTCATGCTAGTATGAGAATCATCTATCCTCAAGCTCCCATGAGGATCGCTAAGTTCCGAAGAGAAGATACACCCGTATCAATGAGTACGCATAAGAATTCTATCGACTATCATCTCGCAACAACTTACACGAGAGCGAGGCCCAACAGATGTCTGGATATACAGGGGGTTGAAGATGGCGATTCAGGATCGTGTATCTCTATAGCAGACCTATACCTTGGTAGACACGGTTAGCCTAGCTGAGAAGGTGGAGCGACAACTTGGACGAAATAGTAAAGGTCCATGGACAGCTTCCGACGGGTCGTGCATGAATTTTAATTGTGGTAAACAGTCCCAAATAGTTTCTGATCAAGATACTACAACGGAGAAGGGCAAGGGTCCAGCAACAACAACTGCAAAGAAGACTACACCCCCGAACCTATATGCCATGCCTGACCCAATCAAATGCTATAGATGTGGATAGCCTAGTCATCGATCCAATCAGTGCCCTAAAAGAGGTGTTGTGAACATAGTGGATCATGAAGATAAAGTTACAGACCGTGAAGAAGTTAAAGACTACGATGGTGGATTGGATCCTGATGATGATGGGGAACAACTCTCATGTGTTATGCGACGTCTATTGTTGGCCCCAAAGACAGAAGAGCCACTGCAGAGGCATAACATCTTCTGCACGAGATACACCGTGAAACAGAAGATCTGTGATGTCATCATTGATAGTGGGAGCAACGAGAATATCGTCTCTCAGCGCATGGTGGAGAAGTTAGGATTAAATACACAGAAGCATCCCGCCCCTGACAAGATTGGTTGGATTCGAAAGGGTAGCGACGTACAAGTTGATGAAGTATGTCAGATATCCTTTTACATTGGCCGAGCTTATATCGATGAGGCTTTATGTGATTTAGTTGAGATGGATGCATGTCATATCTTATTAGGTAGGCCATGGCAGTTTGATGTTGATGCCATACATCGGGGAAATGATAATGTTTATATATTTAAGAAGGATGGTCGACGAATTGTGCTCAAGCCTCTAACTGAGAAGGGGTCTATCAATACCAATGTGGCTAAAAAGAAGACTTTCTTGATTGTTGACAATGAAGATTTTATGAAAGAAGTGAAGTAGTCCAACAAGGATTATGCTTGTTTTGTCAGGAAAGGAGGATTCTACCACAGCCAAAATTCCACCTGGAGTTCAAACCCTCTTGCAACAGTTTGATACAGTTATGCCTAACGATCTATCCTCTGAATTACCAATGCTTTGAGACGTGCAACATCAGATTGATTTCATCCCCGGATCTCGACTACCAACTACCACACTATCGGATGAACTCAAAGGAAGGAGAGATTTTGCAGAAGTAGGTGGATGATTTCATCCAGAAGGGTCTTATACGGCCTAGCATGAGTCCGTGTGCCGTACCAGCACTACTAGTCCTAAAGAAGAACGAAGAGTGGCATGTGTGTGGACAGTAGGGCTATCAACAAAATCACCGTGAAGTATCGATTTTCTATCCCACGCTTGGAAGACATGCTAGACATGTTATCTGGATCAAAAGTATTCTCAAAGATAGATCTCAAGAGTGGTTATCATCAGATTCGGATTAGGGAAGGAGATGAGTGGAAGACTGCATTCAAGACAAAAGAAGGTCTGTATGAATGGTTAGTAATGCCTTTTTGGCCTTTCTAATGCTCCTATCACTTTCATGCATTTGATGAATCAGGTATTAAAACCCTTTATCGGCAAGTTCATTGTAGGTTACTTCGATGATATCCTGATTTATAGTCAGAGTGAGACTGCACATCTGGACTACTTGAGGGAGGTACTAATAGTTTTGTAGGAGAACAAGTTGTACATCAATATGAAGAAGTACAACTTCATGACTAGTAGCCTTATATTCCTAGGCTTTGTTGTTAGCACAGAGGGCATCCATGTTGATGAAGAGAAGGTTCGTACTATTCGAGATTGGCCTACACCGAAGACAGTCAACGAAGTTTGTAGTTTTCATAGCCTAGCAACGTTCTACAAAAGATTTGTCAGAAACTTTAGCAGTATAGTAGCTCCTATCACTGAGTGCATAAAGAAAGGAAAATTCAATTGGGGGGACGATGTGAATCGTAGCTTTGTACCGATCAAAGGGAAATTGTCCACCGCATAAGTACTTATACTTCTAGATTTTCAAAAGGTCTTTGAAGTTGATTGTGATGCATCCATCATAGGAATTGGTGGTGTTTTATCTTAGGAAGGGCGTCCGGTTGCTTTTTACAGTGAGAAACTCAGTGAAGCTCGGCAGAAGTGGACTACATATGAGCTGGAATTTTATGCCATAGTTTAGTCTTTGAAGCATTGGGAGCACTATTTGATTTCGAGAGAGTTTTTGCTTCACACTGATCATCAGGATTTAAAGACCCTTTACCTGTCAGAATACCATCAACCGTATGCATGCTCGTTGGATCGCATACCTGTAGCATTTCACCTTTGTTTTGAAGCATAAATCCGGGTAGCAGAATAAGATTGCAGATGCACTCAGTAGGAGAGCTGGATTGTTGGTAACGTTGAAGGCTGAAGTGATTGGGTTTGAGTACCTTAAGGAGCTGTATGTAGAGGATGAAGACTTTAAGAAGATTTGGGACGACTGCCTTCGAAATAAATCAGTCAAAGGCTTTTATATTTATGATAGTTATCTATTTCATAGCGATCAATTGTGCATACCTCAGAGTTAACTAAGAGAGCAGATAATTCGAGACCTTCATGCTGGCGGACTTGGAGGACACTTGGGATGTGATAAAACAATTACAGCCATTAAAGAACGATATTACCGGCCTCAGTTGAAGAAGGGAGCAGAAAAATATGTGCGGCGTTGTCTAGTTTGTCAAGTTGCTAAGGGACAATCTTAGAATACATGATTGTATACACCTTTACCTGTTCCTGATGCACTATGACATGATATCTCTATGGACTTTGTGTTGGGACTGTATCGAACCCAACGAGGCATGGATTCTATTTTTGTTGTGGTTGACAGGTTTTCGAAGATGGCGCACTTTATTTTGTGCAAGAAGACTGCAAATGCGAGCAACATTGCCAATCTTTTCTTTCGAGAGATAGTTTGCCTTCATGGAGTGCCGAAGTCCATTACATCCGATCGAGATTCTAAGTTGTTATCTTACTTTTGGAGAACTTTGTGGCAATGATTCAATACTTCTCTTAAGTTTAGTACTGCCTATCACCCTCAAACAGATGGCCAAACTAAAGTGGTCAATCGCACTATTGGCAATCTTCTTAGATCCATCTCTGGAGATCGACCAAAATAGTGAGATCTTGCTTTGGTACATGCTGAGTTTGCTTATAACTGTATAAAGAGTCGAACTACAGGCAAGGCACTCTTTGTGATTGTGTATGGAAGGCTTCCGAATCATTATCTCGACCTTGCTCCATTGCCTAAGCTTCCCGGACAGAGTGTTCCTACAGATCATATGGTTGAAAAGATATGGGCTATCCAATAGGAAGTAAAGGAGATGATAGAACAGTCTAATGCTAAATATAAGAATGATACTGATCAACACAGAAGGAATAAGGTGTTTGAAGAGGGAGACATGGTGATGATGTTTCTACGAAAAGAACGTTTTCCCGTGGGCACCTATAATAAGCTGAAGAATAAGAAGTATGATCCATGTAAAATATAGGAGTGTTCTTGCAGATCATATGATTGAAAAGATACGGGCTATCCATAGAAAGTAAAGGAGAAGATAGAACAGTCTAATGCTAAATATAAGAATGATGCTGATCGACACAAGAGGAAGAAGGTGTTTGAAGAGGGAGACATGGTGATGGTGTTTCTATGAAAAGAACATTTTCCCATGGGCACCTACAATAAGCTGAAGAATAAGAAGTATGGTCCATGCAAAATACTGAAGAAGATTAGCGACAATGCTTATGTGGTTGACCGTCCTACAAATTTGGGTATTTCTCCTAGTTTTAATGTTGCAGATTTGTTTGAGTATTACCCACCAGAAGAAACAACTATTCATGCAAGTGTAAGCTCGGGGTCGAGCTCTTTTCAAGCTGAGGGGACTGATGTAGAACACACAGTAGACACGTTTATGTCAAAGTGGGACAGTCGCAAGCCCAAATACGGGCCTGATCGAAGAAAATAACTAGTTTTGAAGAAATGACCGTAACTTTCAAACCGTACATCAAAATTAGACAAATTATATATGAAAATCAACTATCTTGATGAGACGGATCCATCTAAACCCACCCCTTTGGGTTCAGTTTGCGTTCTCAATTTCGCCAAACTCCTTACGGTTTAAGAGATATTTGTATTTTGTCCATTTTTTACTATTTTTAGTAATATTTTGGAAGTCCTTTTTGTTTAGGAAATAAATTTCTTAGGAGTTTTAATATTTTAGGAATTCTTTTACTATTTTTGATAGAGTTTGAGTCATTGTAGGAGTCTTGTTCTTTTTTTTATTTAAGAAGAGTCTTGTAAGCCCTAGAGGAATAAATTTTCATCAATAAAATTTCTCTTTTCAATATTTTCTTTGTGGATTCGAAGATCGCTCTTTGTGGATTTAGAGAATACCCTTGATGGATTTCGATGTTATCACTTCCGCACTGCGTCAATTAGAAATCATATCTACTCATCTATACTTAAAGAACGATCCAAGTTTTAATACATTTGATTTAGAAATTATATCTACTCCTCTATACTTAAATAAGGATCAGAATTTTATACATTTGATTTGCTTTAGTGTTTATGATATAGTAAAAAATGGTAGTATGAATAGTAACTTCAAGTATGGAGGAGCAGATTTGATTTACTGTTTATGTAGAATGAACAATAACTTGGAATGCACAGGACCTGATTTGGTTTACTGTTTATAGTAAGGAAACCCCTTCATGAGAAGAAAGAGTGGACATAGGATTGTTATCCGAACCACTATAAAATCTTGTGTGTTCTTGTTAGTTGCTATTTGTATTTGATTATCGCTAATTGCTTTCATTTTATTTTTTTGTTACATATTCTGTATTTTTGATAAAAAATGGCAGTAACCCTATTCACCCCCACTCTAGGCTTGCATCACAGATCTAACATCATAGTCTATATTTTGCTTCAAATAGTTGCTGCTAAGTAGACATAGCCTCTCAAGATTATAATATATGAGGATCTAGAATATGGGAAGCGAATTCCTTTATGGTATTCTACCATTTCGAATGGCGAGGTTAGGAGGGCTATTAGAAGGGCGATTAGGAGAAGCAACACGCTTCCCAAGGAGGCATGTAAGATATATTAATGGGAAAATCTCCATTAAGAAGATAATCACCTCTTCCATTTCTTCCCTTCCTCCACGTGACCCTGAGTCGTCATGTGCATTCTATCAACCCCATCAGACCTTTCATCTCCTTTTTCACGAAACCCTCAAATCTCAACCCCGCTCAGCCGCCTACTTTCCCCTTCTTCGCTGACCCGTTCAAGGCTTCTATGCCACCAGACAAGATTAAAAATATCCTTCCTCTCCCTATTGATATCTCTCATCTTCTAGAGGCTGGTTGGATCACTGTTATTAGTAAAAAGAAAGTAGCGAGAGATAGAGTAGATTGTGCTAAGCAATCTTCCCCACCCAATATCAAAAAAGGTGATTTTTTTATAGAGATCCATCTCATATGCAAGATCCTAAAAATTGGTTCATTCCAATGCTTCAAGTACAAAGAATTAAGGCACACTTCTCATGCCCTTCGTCCCGCTCTACAATGGCCCCTTCTTAGACAATGGACATCCCAATCATTCTCACACCTCCATCTGTGAAGGAGAAGATCGAAAAGTTCTCTTCTTTTGAGATTCTATCATTGGGAACAAGATCTCCGTCCATAGAAGCTTCAAGAAAATGTTGGAATATAGATTCCATATTAAGGAGTGGTCATTGCAAATCTTTCACGATAGAATTCCATTCTCCTCCATTATTTGATCAAGTAATTCATTTGGGGTACACAGACTTAGGTTCCTTTGGAGGTACTTTCTACAAATGGACTAAAACCAAGGGTATGTAGGTCTTTCCTAAGATAGAGCTCATTTGACTAAAGCTCTCCAGCCTCCCTCTACATTTGTGGGACAATGATTTCCTTTCCTCATTGCTCAAAGATGTTGGAGAGCTTTTTGCATGCGCGAGGGACGTACTTTTCATGGAGGAAGCATCTAATTGTAAAGTACTTCTCAAGGTCAAATGCATGCACAACATCCCTAAAGTTATCACTTTCTATTATATTTCATCTATCAGCGAATGACTCATGGAGGGAAAAGCTCAAATTGAAACCTAGGGCCAACCTATATTATAAGTGAATATCAAATCTGAGAAATGAACTAAATTCCTGATGAGAGAAGATGATTCCTCCACCCACTACACTCAGAAGGATTTAAGGGCACTTTGGCAAGAAATGGATTCGGAGATCTAGAGACCCTTGTCCTCTGATGACCCACAGGAGAAACAGTCAAAATTCGACCACGGTCACGTAGTGCCTAATGTTAAGGGCAAAAAGGTAATTGATATAAATTAAAATTTAGTAATAAATAAGGAGATGGTTAAGGAATTAGTAGATCCTACAAAATTACAGGGATTGGGATAGTAAAAAAAATCTCCCTATTATCAATTTTCTTGATTTGGTGGAGGTCAACTTTGAGGGAAAAACAACTTCTTTACCAAGGGCAGCGTGTGAAGTTTTTTATTAGATTTTAACACAGGCAAAGAGGAAGATTTATCCAAGTTGCAGCCCACATGGGCTTCAAAACTAATTCATTTTGCTTCAAGAATTCCACTAATGCTATCTCTTGCTTAGCTCATGTGCCGCTAGGGTTTGAGAGGTCAATCAGACATCGATGGAGAAGAATAGTTTCCCTATCCATTAGCCACAAGCCATCATGGTAGGAGCAAGAAAGGTTCTTTCTCCCCTCCACATAAATGGTTAGTTATCCTCTTCTTCTACAACCCCTTTGCCCACTAATTCCTTATCTAAATATTTTATTTTAAAAATTATGAAAAATTATGGTATTAAGGAATCCTTAAATCAAGAGGCTTTGAGTAATTTGAAATCCTTGAGGTAGGGACTTGTGCTTTGATCTTCTTGAGTTGTTTGGTTGTTTATTTAGCTGTTCTTATGAAGATAGGTTCATGAAAGGTAGATGGTTAAGCAACCCAATTAAGAGACGTCTTGCTAGGGACTACATCCTCTTATTAAATGTTGATATTGTAGGGTTTCAAGAAACAAAGCTTAACTCTATTAGAACTAGCTCCCTTAAAGCCTTAGGTGTCTAGAGAATCAATTATTAGCTAAATTATGGCATAGTAGAGTCTAGAGGCGGTCTGCTACTATGGTGGAATGATAACTTATGTAAGTGTATTGACTCTTACATAGGGATTTCTCTATTTCTACTGTTCTTTACCACAAAATCACCAAGTGGAGGTTTGTTGTTTCTTCTGTCTATGACCCTCGTGAAAGTAAAGAGAGAGAAGTGTGTTGGTGGAAAATAATAAGAATCAACATCATCTTCCTATTGCTTTGGGTTGTTTTTAGAAATTTTGATGTAGCTCCAAATCTAAGGAAAAGAAGTGGCGCTAGCTCCATAAGAGATATTAATTCCTTTAAAAGCCTAGTTGATTCTCTTTTTTCATCATTATTCCTCTAAGTGGGCGACAATTTACTTGGTCCAACATGAGAGATGATCTAAGTCTTCCTTGGGCCAACAGATTCCTCATTAACTCTGTTTTTGAAACACACTTTCATTCCCTTGTCTAACAAGCTTTCCATTCCTCATGCTCTGATCAGTCACCAATCACCTTGGATTTTGATAGTCCAATTCTCCCTCCTCTTTTAAGACTGGAAAAAGTTTGGCTTTCTTAGAATTCCTTTAAAGACTTTGTTGCTCAATGTTAGTGATCCTTTTCTAAAAAAAGAATTAAATGGTTAAACAAGCATATTTTTAGATCCCTAGTCAAGTCTAAAAGGAAAACTCTCTCCTCCATTAAGTTTTTGATCTTATAGAAGAAAATAGATCTCTCATGGATTAGAAGCTGTCTCCATAAAGAAATACAATTCTAAGTTTGTTCTTAATGCCAAACAAAAGGAAATAGACTGGTGCCAAAAGATCTGGGATCACTTGGCTGAAAGAGGGCAACAACAATACCTCTTTCTTTCACAAAACCGTCCCTTTCATAGAAGAAAGATTTTCATCCCTAACCTCATTAACAATGATGAGCTTGTATCCTTTAAACAAGGAAAATAAAAGCGTTTCTATGATTTCTTCTATTCTCTTTTCTCTGCTAAGTGTCCAGCCTCCTTGTCCTGGGACTGGTCTTCCTTATATCCTAACTCCATCTCAGAGCTCATATACTTAGATCAACAGTTTTCTCAAGAAGAGATTAAGAAAAATATTTTTGGTCTCCATCCTGATAATTATCTTGGACCTGATGACTTCCCAATACTCTTTTACCATTTTACGAAATTGTATAAGAGGACATTTTGTTTCCTTTGATGCTTTATACTAAGACGCTTCCCCTCTACATTGTGTCAACTTTTCTCTTATATCCCTTATTCTAAAAGTTGATGTGGCTTTCTTGATTAAGGACTTCCTATGAATTTTTTGAATGGACTATCTAAAACTTTTACTAAGATTCTAGCAAATAGACTTGCTTCCTTCTTACCTTACCTTATTGACTTCACTTAATCTGTCCTTCAAAGTGGCAAATTCACTTTGGACTCATGTATCATTGCTCATGAGCTCTTTCACTCATGTTCATGTAGAAAAAAGAGATATACATGATTAAAATTGACTTCATGAAGACCTTTGACTGTGTTAGTTAGCCTTTCATCCTATCTTCTCAAAGCTAAGGGCTTTGGGGGTCTAAATTGTGTCACTAGATTGGTAATATCGTTAACTCCTAAATTAGCCATTCTTATTAATGGATCTCCTTCTAACTTTTTCAACTGCTACTAAAGAGGTTTAAAATTGATTAATCCTCTTTCAGCCATGCTTTTTATTCTTACTACTGATGTCCTTAATAAGGTGCTCATCTCAAGTATATTTACTGGGCACTTATCAGAGCTACTTAAAGGGTGAGTTAAATAAAATAAGATCACTCTAATTTGCTGATGACACCAACATTTTTTTTGTAGAGCAAATTCCTCTGACATTGCTATTCTTAGAACCATTTTCTTTACACTTGACGCCATATCAGGGTTAGAAATCAATTATGCCAAAATTAACCTCTTCTACTTGGGTAAATCTCCTCATAAGGATGCTTTGCTTGCAACATCCCTTCATTGCTCTCTTGAGAAAACTCCTTTTAAATATCTTAGCCTTGCTATGAATATAAGTTCTCTAGCCAAACAAGAATGACAACCTCTATTGGGTAAACTATCTAAGAGACTATATATGTGGAAAAGCAAGCATCTCTCTATTTAGGGGTTGTTTAACTCTTATAAACTTTGTCATGTCCTCCTTTTCCTTATATTAATTGTCCTTCTTTAAACTCCATATTTGGCTTATCAAGGCAATAGATAAATTTAGAAGGAACTATTTATAGGGCGGAAATACAAATAATTCAAGGGGCAAATACCTAGTGAGTTGGAAGTTAGTTTGTAAATCCAAAAAAGAAGGAGCATTGGGTATTCTTAGCTTCTCTGTTTTTAACCAAGCTTTTCTATCTAAATAGATGTGGAATGTGATTCAAAATGATAGATAAGGTTCTCTCTGTTGGCCTCTTTATTTTGAGATGTTTAACAAATAATTTACCACTAACGTTGTTTGTCTAGTGTTTGTGCTTATCTATTTATTGTAGACAGACAACATGTTGGAGGATTGATGAAATCGAGCTTTCACGATCATATCCAATGGAGGTTGGCGAAATAGTGGAGTGAAGCCATGCGATTCAAGTTGAAGATCCAAGTTCAAGCTTCATCCGCAAGTTTACCAAGAAGAGCTTATTGAAGATTAAGATCATTGCTTGGGTAAATAGTTTTGGTTTATATATATATATATATATATATAGTTTTATTAGTACTTTAAGCTCAATCATATACACACACATTTTATTGGTTTTATATATATATATAGTTATATATATACATGTTTTGGTTTTATAGTTTTCAAGTTTATACAAAAATTAAATTTGTGAAAATATTAAATTATTTTTTTATGGAATTCATAACAATATTTTATATCAATTCATTAAGTCTATAAAATCATTTCACAAAGTTTTAAAACATGGTTTAGCTAAAATATCAAAAACATGTGTTTTGTATTTTCATGTTTTGGACTTGTTTTGAAAAATGATGATTTTTCACAATTGAGAAGTGAAATTCCAAAAATTCTTTTTGTAACATATTCATTTACATGTTTACAATGATTTTCCAAAATTTTATATTTTTTAGAATTTATTTACTGTTTTAAAGGCACTTCAAAAATTAGATTTTCTATTTCAATCAGGCTGATACCGTGTTATCAGTCGACTAATGAATGTATTTAGTTGACTGATAAAAATACCTGGAATTATCAAATACCCTCTGCTTCTTTTTCAGTTGACTGATCAATCGACTGATGAGTTCATCGGTCGACTGATCAGTCGACTGATCAGTCGACTGATAAGCTTATAATGGCTAGTTTTGTACTATTTCCAGATTTTTAGTTTTTAATTAGTTTACTAAATTATTTATTTCTCTCAAATGGGAAGTTATATTCATGAAATTCTTTTCTAACATGTTTATCTACATGTTTAAGAACTTCTCTCAAAATTTCATAATTTTTGAAATTTATTTACTATTTTTAATTTATTTTACTAAATTAGATACGTAAAATTCCAGAATCTGCCAAATCTGGAACTGTCGACTTCATCAGTCGACCGACGCTTTGTAGTGAGTTGACTGATGACCTCTTTTCAGCCTATAGCGGCTAGTTTTCTAGATTTTTCTTTTTGTGATTTTTCTTGGGTTTTTATTGGTTTTTGGGGTTATTTCATAAGCCTATAAATACCCCATGCCCTCATACTCCTAAACCATCTAAGAGAAAAGTTTTAAAAGAATTTTAAGAGTTTTTAAGTGTGTTTAAGTTTCTTTTCAAGTTTGTTTAAGTGTGAAAAAGGTTTCACAAGAGGAGATCAATTTTGGTTTGGGCTTTCAATCTTCCAATCTCTCCTTCTTGTTCTTAGAGAAGTGTTTCTAAACTCAATTCTAGCTTTATATTTATATATTCGATTGTTAATCATTTTTATTAAGCTAGATTTCATACTTGAGTTTAGTTTTGATTTATTTTTCTTTATACCCACACAATCTTTGAGCTTATAGTATTTTATACATAGTATACCTTGGGTTGTGGGGTTTGTGACATTGAGAGTGAGCTTTCATTGTGTTTTCATCCATTGTAGAGAACAACCATTGTTGTATTTGTGCTTAATTGTGTAGATCACCTTGTAATACACTAGTACACTGAGAGGAGTGATTGGTGAGAGACAGGGTCGATTCCAAGAGAAGTGACATTGGTTGTAGAGCCTAGAGAGAGGTTGTAAATCCGAGCACTTGAGGAAGAGGACACAGGCTAGGCAAACACTTAGAGGGTGTAGAGTGTGATTACAAGTGTGTAGTTGTAAAGTTTTCGGTGAACTAGAAAATCGTATTGTGTGGTATAAACATTATTCGGATGAGCGTAGAAAACCCGGTTGTGATAATGGATTTCTCCCTAGGAGTTGGGAGCGGAGACGTAAGACGGAAGGTCCGAACTCCATGATCATATTGTATGTTTGTATTATTTATATTGCCCTATCACAATTATATCTTTAGTTTAGATTGATTACCCTTGTGTTGTTTATATATCCTTGCATATATTTCACCATATATGATACATCTCTTTATTCATATTGTATATTCTTGCTCATAACATATTGTATATCTATCTTGCAAGAATAATTTGTTAATAAGTTTTAATTCGCATAAAATCAGATTAGATTAACATAAGACCCTAATCATCCCCCTCTAGGGTCTAACACTCTCCTCCTTATACTCATCATGCTATTCAAACCCTAGTTGCACACCACTAAGCCTCTTTATTTCTAAAATTTTGCAAGATATTTTTCCTAGCAGCTATGCTTTAAAAGGTCTAGTATAGGATTTTGGGAGGATGAATGGTCAGGTGACGAGGCATAAATGATGTCCAAAATTTGCAAGTGCACAACCAATCAAGTTATAGTATAAAAAAATTATCAATCCCACAAGGAAGGTGTTTGTAAGAAATAATTAGAATCGGTTCTTATGTTGTGTTTGTGACAATTAGGAGTGATGAATATGATTATGGAGAGATAGAGAGAGTGATTGTGTGCGAATAAGCACAAAATAAGATTAGGAATGGATGTGATAAAAAGAATTAATGTAATCAAAAAGGAAAGAAAGAAAGATGAAGGAAATAAAATCAAGACCAATAAAAGAAAAATCAAGAATTAAAGAACAAAACAAGAAAGTAAAAGATGGATGATTCAATTAAAGATATGAGTAATCTAGAATTGAATCCACTAGCTAATCTCACTTATAAAATGTGAATCATTCTCTTTTTATCATATTCTACTGTAGATTTATTAAGTATAGATTATCAAACCACTCAAGGAAAGTATAACATATCAAATTATCATCCAAATAAAATTATTACTCATAAAAGAATAACAACTAAATAGTAATTCTAGAATTCCTTCTAGCAATTAGTTCTTTAGTGGAATATCCTAATTATGAACATTTTAAACATAAGAGTATGATTAACAAATTATAAAAGAAATGAAGCTAGTTTCATGTAATTTCTCTAGAATCCTACGAGTATTAATTCCACATCAAAAGAAAAGGCAATTCCCTAGAGGGCTCTAGCCTCAAGGCGAATCAAAAAAATAAAAATTAAATAAAATAAAAACTAATCCCAAAAGGGTTCTAGCCTCAAGGCAAATAGTGTAAGAAAATAAAAATTTAAACTACAAAATAAATTGCAAGAACTAAACTACAAAATAAATTATAAGAATTAAATACGAGAAAATAAAAGTAAATCTACTCTATAAGCATGAAAATAAATCTAAGGAAAGAGGATTCTAGCCTCTTGGCTATTTAACAAGAAAATAAAGCAAAAAGTTAAAAATATTAACAAAGAGGAAATTTACATTCCGAGAGGGTTCTAGCCTCAAGGCGAAAGCAAACCTCCATCTTGATCTTCATCTTCATCTCCATCTTCATCTCCATCTTCATCTTCATCATCAAATGAAGAGAAGAAAAGAAAAATATGAAGAGGTGAAAAAATTCTTTTATTAATTGCAACAAAAGTTATAATTTTGGAAGGTCTTCTTAATTAAGAGTAACCATCCTCTCTAAATGAAGTTATAAAATTTTTCACACCCTCAAACCCTCACTCTCTACCCCTATTTATAGCCTACAATAATGAATGAGAGCATTTGGATTAGACTTGAGTCCCAAGCCACTCAAAATCAGCCATTAACCTCACTACAGGAAAACTGCATCGATGCTAGTATCGATGCTAGCATCAATGCCCCCATCGATGCCCATTGTATCTAAATTCTAACTTCATAGATGGCTTTGTCTCATCAAGATAGGAGATTTTTATATATTATATGTTAAATTTCTCCTTCCGGATTGAGAGATATCATTGTTTCTTTACGGTCAACTATCTTGAATATGATTTCTTTTCATATTAGATTTTTTACTTTCTTCGACTTCTATAGGCTACTCGGCTTGATTCTGGACTTCAATAAAAGGTTATAAAATGAGAACGTTAGGGACTTTTGCGCTTTTATTCATTATTTCTTCATTAACCTAAAATTTAAGATAAAAATAATAATTAGTGGTATACATATTCATGTAAAATAGATAATAAGGGTATAAAATTGTAATAAAATGTGATTATAACCAGGACATAACTCCTTGGCATCTCTTTATCCTTTGGCCTATAACCTATCTTTCTTTAGAATTGTTAGTGTTAAATCTTAGGATCTATCACAACAACCATTGAAAGCGGAAACCCTTGCTATGAAGACCTATATCGACTAAGGACAAAGAGGAGGTTTCAAAACTCAAGTCTTTACTTCGGAAATCTCTCTAATGCCCCCTGTAACAATAGAGATGAGGCTTGATGGCCATTTTATCCTTTAGGCAGCTTCACTATTAAGAGTATGTACACTCTCCTCAATGAGAGTGGTACATTCTTTAATGGATACAATCTCATATGGAAATATATCCTTCCTACAAAAGTTAAAATCTTCTTTTGTCTTCTATACAAGAGAAAACTTCATACCAAAGAAAAATTTGAGTCCAAAGGGTGAACAGGAGATACAATCTACTCCTTTTGCAATGACCATATTGAAAGCGATGAGCATCACTTTCTTCAATGTTATTTTACGATGGATGTTTGGAATTATTTCATGCCTATGCTTAGATTGTCTTATCTGTTAATTAATTTTTGCACTGCTCTGGAATTTTTAGGCTCTTTAACAAAGGATAGAAGAAGCACTATTCTATGTCTTTTCTTTTTCCTACTATTTGTTGTTCCATTTGGAGGGCTAGAAATAATCATATCGCCAACGAGATCTCTACTACTGCTACTAAGTTGGCCTCTAATGCTATATACTTTATGTCATTCTGGACGGAGAACTCAATAGCTAAGAGAGATTCAACCTTGAGAGAGCTAGTGGAGGAAAGGGGAGCTTTAGTCCCTCTGATGAGTGATGACGAAGCGCAAGTGGGAGATAATGTCTGTGGACGGCTTTATGTTTTTTGTTTTTTAATGGGTTGTGATATGTGATCAACATATCTTATTACAATTTTATGCTCTCATTGTACATTTTATTTGAATAAATATATTGATTAATAATTAATTTTATCTTAATTTGTTGAAAATAAAGAATTTATGAATAAGAGCCCGAAAGAACTAAATTCTCTTATTTTTTTATAATTTGTTAAAGCCCAAGATCAAGCCGAGAGGAGGCCCACATAAGCCCAAGAGATCAAGAAAAAACCAGGATAACAAGTTAATAAATAAATCAAATTTGTTAGGAACTAACTTGTTAACCAAGCGATTGACTAATTGGTTGGCTAACCGATTGGCGAACTGATTGGCCAACTAATTGGTTGGTAACAAAAATAGTTTATGGCTGAGATTTATTTCTTGGAGCTTAAGGTTAATCCAGTG
>NC_033802.1:18294569-18305587 GCF_001876935.1 Asparagus officinalis | reverse complement strand
AGAAAGTGAGGGGTTTGGTGTGAAAATTTTTGTCAAAAATCTATTTAAAGAGGATGACTACTCTCAAATATAAACTTTTATTTGCAATAAATAGAAAATTTTTCCTCCTTTAAATTTTCTTTTCTTCTTCGTTATTGATGAAGATGAATATTTGCCTTCAAGGGGCTAACCCCTTGCAATGTAAATTTTTATTTTTTTATTTTCTTATTCTAAAATTCACTACAACAAATTGCACTTTTTCTAACGCTTATTCCCGACAAATGGTTAAATGCGTCACCAAAAATTATGTTTTTCTCGATGATTTTAGTTAGTATCGGCAAAACATATATTTTTCTCCCCGTTTATAATTAGCGTCACTAAAAGTATATATTATTTGTGACGTTTTAACTTAGCGTCATTAAAAGTGTATGGATTTCATAACGTTTTTCATTTTCGTCGGTAAAAATATATATATTTAGCAATGTTTTAGGGTTGGTATCACTAATAGTGTGCATTTATCATGATATGTTTGGTTAGCGTCGCTAGAAGTCTCTTTTTCACAACGTCCCTACTTTGTGTCGCTAAAAGTTCTATTTTTGACGATGCTTTTTTATTCATCTGTGTTGCCAAAAATTCTTGGCCTCTTTGTTTTGATGATGTTTAACAAATAATTTACTACTAATATTGTTTGTCTAGTATTTATGTATTTCTATTTATTGTAGACAAACAAAGTGTTGGAGGATGGATGGAATCGAGCCTCAACGATCATATTCAATGGAGGTTGGCGGAATAGTAGGTGAAGCAATGCAATTCAAGTTAAAGATTTAAGTTCAAACTTCATCCGTAAAGTGTACCAAGTCAAGCCTATTGAAGATCAAGATTGCTTGGGTAACTTAGTTTAGGTTTTATATTATGTGTGTTAGCACTTTAAGCTCAATCATATATACACATACACGCTTTGGATTTGTATATATATAGTTATATATATACATATATGTTTTCGTTTGATAGTTTTTAAGTTTTAATATGAAACAATTGAATATAATTAGAAAACATATTTTTGTTTCATACTTACATGTTTTGAGCTATTTTGCAAAATGAAAAGATTTCTCATTTGGGAGGTGATTTTTAAAAACTAGTTTTTGTAACATGTGCATTATCATGTCTACAATCATTTCCCAAAGTTTTATATTTTTCTGAATTTGTTTGATATTTTTAAACAGTGTTTCAAAATAAGAAAAAAAACTTTCAAAACCTGGTAATTTCATGTGCCAGTTTGCGGTCGACCGCCACGGTCGACCGCCTTGAGTCCAGAGACTCAGTATATTTTTTGATGGCTCACGATCGATCGTGACGGTCGACCAGATGCAGTCCGGAGAATCTCACAGTCGACCGCCACGGTCGACCGGATGATGTCTAGAGCCCAGAATGAGTTTTTGGAGGTGCTCACGGTCGACCGTGTAAAGCTCCCGGCCGCCCGCCGAACTATCCATTGGATTCTAACGGCTAGTTCCAGCTCAGTTTTTCTAAGGGCTTTTGTGTCATTTCAGTGGGGTTTTTGCTAAAGTTTTGAGTGGGTATAAATACCCCATTGCATTCAATTCTCCCACTAACAATGAGAGTGTTTTAAATAAAAAGAAAAGTTTAAACAAGTTTTTAAAGGGTGTTTAAGTATGTTTAAGTTTGGTTTAAAGCTTGTTTGGTTTGTGAAGAAGTTTTCACAAGTGGAGGAGATCATCTACATTGTTTGAGCTTCATTTTAATCCATCTCTCTATCTTGTTCTTCAGAGAAGAATTTCTAAACTCAATACTAGATTTGTTTTAATTATTTGTTGTTTATCATTTTCATCAAGCTAGGGTTTACATTGAGTTTATGATTGATTTTCTCATTGCTTACACACACTCAACCATTGAGCTTATTGTATTTTTATAGTTAGTATAATTTGGGTTGTGGGGATTTGTAAAAATTAAGAGTGAGTCTACATTGAGTTCTCATCTATTATAGAGAACAAATTTGTTGTTAAATTGTGAGTGTTGTAAAGTTTTCGGTGAGCTAGAAAACCGAGTATACCAAGAGGATTGTGTGGTGAGAGACGGGGTCGAATCCAAGAGGAGTGGCGTCGGTTGACGAACCTAAAGAGAGGTTGTATCCGAGCACTTAAGGAGGAGGACATGGCCTAGGCCAACACTTAGAGGGTGTGAAGTGTATTTGCAAATATATGAGTTGCAAAGTTTTTGGTAAACTAGAAAACCGAGTGTGTTGGTGTAAACATTATTCGGGTGAGCATAGAAAACCCCATTGTGATAGTAAATTTCTCTTCAGGAGTGGGAAGCGGAGACGTAGGATGGAAGGTCCAAACTCCGTGATCGTATCATGTGTTTGAGTTTGCTTTAGCGCACTTACTCTTATGTTTATATTTCTTATCACCATTGTCCATTGCTTATTATTTATATCATCCACTATCTTATTTATTTTGTTTACCCTTGTGTATATCACTTATTCTAGCTCACATATCTTGTTGTATTTTATACTTGCTAGGATAACTTGTTAATTAGTTTTAATTGGTATAAAATTAGATTAGATTAGCATAAGACCCTAATAAACCCCTCTAGGGTCTAACAATTGGTATTACAGCTTGATGCTCTTTGATTTAAGGTCTAATCACCTTGAGTTAAAGATTCAAGTTATCTTTTTGTGCTAATCTAATTTTTGATTTTTGTATCTTGCTTACATATATACATTATGGATATGCACGGTGCATCTAATTTAGGTTATGCTATTAATATTGCTCCTAGATTAGATAATTTCCCCTATGCCCAATGGTATGTTTGATTTAAACTTTTTATTCAATCTAGATACTTCGATTTATAGGAAATTATAGATGATACTTATATAGTGCCCACTTTGGAGAAATCCAAGTGGAATAAAAATAATCATCGTATGTTTACAATGAACAATATTTTGTTAGAATTTTAACATAATGCGTTCAATTCATATTTTTCTAATAAGTTTGTTCATTTTGATAGTGCTTACACCTTATAGAAATTTATTGAAGCACATCAAGGGGACTTAGAGGTGATCCAACAAGCTTTGGAGGATCCCACTTCTAGTTCATATGGAGATTCATTTTCATGCACACAACCACTAGGCGATAGCCCTAGTGAGGTTTGTGAGTCCGAATCCATTAATGATTTATCTAGTGATGAACTTGTTTGTGCTAGTGAAAAATTATTGCATGCCTATAACAAATTGCATAAAGATTTTATTGATTTAAAAAGCAAGCATGATAATTTAGAATCCGATCATGAGGAGCTAGTGTCAAAATTGGATATCATTGCAAAAGAAAATACTATGCTTAAAGAAAACAATAACTTGTTAGCACTTTTTGGAAAATGAAAAATTAACCACATCTATAACTAGTTTATCTCATGAAAAAGTTAATGCCACATTAGAAGTAGAGAACATAAAAATTGATACTGCTTCCTTTATAAATGACTATATATGTTCTACTTCTAATAAAATTGCATATGTGCCTAATAATGAAGATTTGAATCTTATGAATAAACGTATTTCATCTTTAGATTCAACTTTGAAAAAATGCATTAATAATCATAAGAAGCTTATGGATATGTGTGCTAAGTCTAAGTCATAATTATCTACTCATTATGCACACATATATAGCAAAGTTTACAAGTGCTCTATTTGCGGTCGTAAAGGCCATTTAGCTAAATTATGCACACATATATAGCAAAGTTTACAAGTGCTCTATTTGCGGTCGTAAAGGCCATTTAGCTAAATTTTGCTATGATGCACACAAACAAAGTTTACAAGTGCTCTATTTGCGGTCGTAAAGGCCATTTAGCTAAATTTTGCTATGATGCACACAAACACAAGAATATTAATTCTCCTTGCACATCCCATCTAGTTTCTTCATCACACACTCATGCACATGCACCTAATGATCATCATAAGCATGCTAGAGTGTATCAATGTGATCATTGTGGTCGTTTTGGTCATTTGGCCAAGTTTTGCTTTGATTTGAAAAAGAAATCACGTTTGCCAAATATTTCTAGTAGACCACATGTTTTTAAATATGATATTTGTGATAGATTTGGTCATTTGGCAAAGTTTTGTTATGACTTAAAAAAATGTTCAAACTTGCCAAATTTCTCAAATAGACCATCTTTGTTTGATAATGTTTCTCATTTGCAAAAATAATTTAAAAGACCATCAATGTTTACAAATAATTCCTGTGCACCGCCACTTGGTCAACAAAATCAAATGGGCCTCTTTCATTGCACTTAATGTAATTGGAAAGGTCATTTACATAATTTTTGTTTTAATCGTGTTCATGCACTAAATGCGCCCAAATGGGTTTATAACCCAAGGGCTTTGAGCTTAAATGATAGGGGTCATATCCCTAAACCTTTTGGTACCAAGAATACTTAGGTATCAAAACAAATTTGATTTTAAATCAAGAATTTTAATGTTTTTATTTTTTTATTTTTTCTTGGTTTTGAAAAATTGTACTTTAAACTTTTGAACATGAAAACAATTCTTTTTATTAGTCATTTTTTTGTTTTCATAATTATTGGTTTTGTTTTGATAAGAGGTTTGTGTTTATATAACCCTCCGGATTATTGGGTGTTTATTCCTAACTCTTGTTTACCGGGTGCTAAAATCTCTATATGGGTTGAGACAATCTTAAGAGCTTGATATGGTTGCCTCTCTTATTTTTTTGAAAATCGATGATGGTTTGGTTTTATATTATTATATGATTTAAATATTGATTTATGATTTAATTTGAGTGATTTATTTTCATTTGAAAACTTTTTCTTATGATTCTCATGTTTTTCATTCTTTTTGATTTTATAAATCCATACATTATTATGATTTATTTTGAAAATATCCTTTCTTGATTTTGTTTCTTCGTCCCTCTACCTATAAGCAAATTATTTTCCTTTATGGATCCTCATTGATAAATTTCTTTTAATGATGTCTTTTTGGATCCTCATTTTATCTCCTTGGGGCAAGAATGATAAATGTTTGGTTTGTAAATATACATCTTGAAATCTTTGTAACACCATTCATGATGTTATATATACATATGTGTTCTTATTGGTCTTTTGCATGTGAATTGTGTTTAGCATGTCTTTCATCTTGCTTGCTCACATGTTTTGCATTGGTCTTCATTTCATATATTCCATAAGGCATTTTGATAGGGGGAGTCTTTTCTTTTCTATTACTGTTTTTATACTCACTCATGCATATTGATAGGGGGAGCTTTCGCTCTCTTCATCCTTTTTGTCCCTATTTTGATGTTGTCAAAGGGGAAGAAATATTGTGAGTATATCTTGTTTTGGTTATATGCATGATAATGCTAATTTATATATTAATTTCCTTCATGCATATATCCTTTTTGTAAATTATTTATCATCATCAAAAAGGGGAGATAGTTGGCCTCTTGGTTTTGATGATGTTTAACAAACAATTTATCACTAATATTGTTTGTCTAGTGTTTGTGTATTTCTATTTATTATAGACAAACAACATGTTGGATGATGGATGGAATCGAGCCTCAACGATCATATCCAATGGAGGTTCGCGGAATAGTGGGTGAAGCAATGTAATTCAAGTTAAAGATTCAAGTTCAAGCTTCATCCGCAAAGTGTACCAAGTCAAGCTTATTAAAGATCAAGATTGCTTGGGTAACTTAGTTTAGGGTTTATATTATGTGTGTTAGTACTTTAAGCTTAATCATATACACACATACACGTTTTGGATTTGTATATATATAGTTATATATATACATATATGTTTTGGTTTGATAGTTTTCAAGTTTTAATATGAAACAATTAAATATAATAAGAAAACATATTTTTGTTTCATACTTACATGTTGTAGGCGTATAAAATTGCTTATAGGTCCCTTAGCATAGCTCGGCACAAACCGACGAACCAACGAGGTGACGAGGTTGACGAATCGCACGCAAGCAACGGAATACATCCATTCACGTGTGGAATCAAGCCAAGGGTTCGAAGAATCAACGAGTCATCCAAACAAGAGCGGACTCGGATGAATCACGATCAGTTTCGGACTCGAACTCAGAAGTGGATTTACTGCCAAAACAGGAATCAGATTTACTGCGAAATCAGAGTCTAAGTCAACCGAAAAAACGGATACAACGGACAAAACGACGAAACAGAAAAGCCTAAGGGGGGCTCGGCCAAAGCCGAGCCACCCATGGGTGGCTCGGCCCAGTGCCGGCCACCCATGGGTGGCCGACCCAGATCTGTGCGCGGGCACAGTTCAGAGAGCCTATAAATAGGCTCCCCTTTGTTCATTTGAAAGGGTTAGAACTTTGAGAGCCGAAACTCTGCCGAATTGAAGATCGAGCTTGGAGTTTTGAAGACTTGAGGACTTGAAGATTCAGATCTGACTCTCGGCGAGCGTCCACGTCACAAAAGGCAGGAGTTCGAGAGAGGTAAAGATCAGATCTGAGATCTATACGAAGTCATACTCCGGATCAAAGCTTGGCCTTTGATCCCGAGATTCGGACGATTATTTCCTTGGTGAATGGGGTTCCTTCATAGTGTGGACACATAATGTTACCCAAATTTCATATGGCGGTTGCACACGTGGAAACTCTACTATATTCCATTAGGGGAAAACGACACAAAATTAAGGCCTTCATACGTCCTTATGGTTGAGATTCAGCTAGTCCTTTCTCCATCGTCATGTTCTCCGACTTTGGGACTTTTCCTCATATTTCCTGCTTCTTATGAGGGCTCAGAATGTCAAGGCATCTATGCAACAAGTAAATTCTTCATCTACCTTCCAATAGCGAAATTTTCCGGTAAAGAAGGTGTCTATTGATTGTCTGTCTAACATATGCAATATCAAAGACCTCTACGCATCTTTTATCTAAGTGTTAAACAAAAACTGATATAAGAGACCAACTCTATATCCACATTGAAGGACCCAAAGGGCGGGATTAGGGTGCAAAGAGCTCTAATATGCAATTAAAAAAACAGTACAAACAAACCAACAGTAACAGAAGTGCAATAATAAAGAAAGAGATAAAGTTAGGAATCCATTATCCTTGCCGCGCGATAGTGTTAACGAGTTTCGCCCGCTGACTCTACCGTCCCGCTCCCCACCTCTCGAGAAAATCCAACCTAATCCCTCGCGGTTTAAGCGAACTGTCTTCTACACAAGATCCACAAGATCTCTCCTCACTACACAGTTGTATCTACACAGATACACCGACTCCTTCCACAGTCGATCTTACAACAATATCTCCACTCACAGCAGCAGAGATAAAATGCAAGACACTTCTCTTATTACCACCACCTATACCGCAAAATGAGAGAGTCTGAAGCGCGGAAGTGAAACACACCAAGAACTCAGAAGAACAAGTTGATTGAAAATTTTCTCAGACAGAAACAGAGCTCTCTTGTGCTCTCTTTCAAACGTTGCTTAGAGAAGAAGAAGCAGGCTTGGGGGTTTTTATAAAAGACGTTAATAAAGATAATAAAAACAAAAAAACGCCAATCTTCCTAGTTTAGGTAAGATAATCCTACTTTTGCAGTTTGACGCCAAGACTGTGCCCAATAACACTAAATAATGAAAAGCACAGGCAGTCGAGGCGAATAACGACCGTTTTAAAAAATCGCGCTGAGCCAAAATCGGTTGACCGAAGAAATAATCGTCGACCGAAAATACCGTCGTCGCGACCCGACCCAAAAATCGTCGCACCGCTGACACAAAAAGAAATTTGGAAAACCAAGCAGAGGCCTCTCGTCGACCGAATCGGTCACCGAACGGTCAACCGAATTTTGAAGATTGAAAAATTCGTGAGCGTATCGTCGAACCGAGCGACAATCTTGGAAAAAGATACTAGGAATGGTCCATAGGATTCGTCGACCTGGGTCGGTCGACCGATTTACTGATATTGCCAGAAAACAGTTTTGACTCACTTGAAAATATTTGCAAGAATTCATTTGAACCTCTGAAAATCTGAAACTTTGTAAAATTTCTTTTAATACTAGAAACAAACTGTTGGAAACAGAATTTGGGGCAGTCATAGTACTCATACTGTGAAACAATCAGTGTTTGTGAAAAAAATCGCCTAAAAGACACAAGCTAAAAAACGTGCTGTGATGATTCCAATACTTCAATTAAACCAGTAACTCATTGCTAACCATCTAGCACTAAAGAAAACAAAAAGAAGGCTAATATCCTCATATTGAAAGTCAATACTTGAGCTTGATATAGGCTTGATCGATGATAGCTTTTAATCCTTGTTGTTCTTGAAATAACGTTGCTTCATCTTTTTGGCCTCCTCCTCCTTTAGATGTCCTTCGTTTAAGCGTATATTCCATCCATCCTTCCTTAATGGCACTAACGAGCTTGACAATGACTTTATCTCTACATTTACACTCAATAAACCATTATCACCAAATGGTGTTGTAAGAACATCACAACATGAGGCTTAACAGTTGTTGTGGCAATTCTGGAGATGAAATTCGCTCGGTGATCGGGTCCCGACAGTTCATCGCCTTGTTCCGGAAACGCTCTTGACGAATGGTGTCCACGCAACTCCCGTCTTTCTGTCTTCTCGTCCAGCACCGATCACGATGGATATCTCTGTGTCGTCGCTGAAAAGTTGCGCGAGGAACTGGTCTCCATGTCGCAGCTGTTCACGACTACCTGGCTTGAGCGCATATCAATCGAAGGCAGCTCCGCGAAGAGTGCGCAACGAAAATGACCCGCACCATCAGCAGGCTCATTACCGAGATAACTCCATGTGCGATTGAAAATAAATCAAATGTGCTGGGAACCCATCCATTAAACGCGTGAAGTTAAATAATTTGAACTTCGCCGATATGGATTGATTCCCACCTCTGCGTATAGGGCAAGGAATGCCTGTTTTCTTCAATCTCTGAGCGAAAATCAATGTATTGATTTTACTCTCGAGATTTTAATTTAGATTCATCTTTTTCACTAGCAATTCTCGTTACACGCCCCCCTGGCATTGACGTGGAGGATTATTGGTATTACAGCTCATTCTATCTCGTCTTCCAGATTAACCGGTTATGACGACTGGCTCGCCTTGCTGTTCGTCAATGCTTGATTTGTGGTCATAGCATTTCTCTCATGATTGCATGGCCCATCCTCATTCGAACCTGAAGGTTTCCTGCTGGGCTTAGCTAAGCGTCTTCAAAGCCATTTTCGGGCCATTGCTCCGCACTTATCAAAACACCGGGCTCGCCGGGCGTCCCTCGCTGGATACTGTTATTATCTTATGCGAACGCGGAGCCAGGCATCAGAATTCTCATCTATCTGATTGGGAGCCTTGTTCGAACCCTACTGTAGGTGCTTCGCTGAAAGTTCCGGACTGACTCCTCTTGCTAGTCATGTTGTGTGACCTCGGAAAATTCTCCTCTTCAACCACCGTTCTTCTCCGCCGGAAACGCCTAGCCTTAGTTTCGGCGTTTCAGTACTAGTCTCCTCGAACACCGAAACTCGTTCCGGACTCGCCTTGATGCAGCTCATTCATTACAATACTGCCCGAATAGTTGGAACGGGGCAACTGAGTTTCCTGTTTTTGAACCCTTTTCCTGGTTTTATTCGTACCCCAGCACGAATAGTACAACTCTTCCCGCTGACTATCGATAACTACGGTATTGCACGACTTCTCCAGGTATAACCTATCGCCATCAGACGAAACGTTTCCTTATGAGGGGAACTTACTTCTTAGGGTTTTTCGAGTTACACCCTCGAAACAGCCTTTTTTGGCAGTTGAGTTACTCGAGGGCTCCTGGGACTTCAATGCGCAAGTTTGTGCGTGTATCTGTCCTGTCTCTTTTCCAGTTTGAGTACGGTGACCGCCCAGCATGTTTGTCGTTCGGGCTTCTTCATCGGCCCAAACGATCTTGACGTGAGCTTTGTGCCTCTCTCTCGGAAATACGGACCGAGGCGCTCCCAAACTGGCTTCTTCCTGGAAGATTACCGCATGACTCCGCGAGAACTATGGATTACCGATGACTTTGTTGATTCACGCGGAGTGAACCTTTGTTGAGCTGCTTCAGCACTCCACAACTTGGCGTGATGGCGGCTTCTGCCACCTTTCTTTCTCAATTCCTCGCCTTCTGCACGAGATCTTGCTGTGCAAGCAATCCTGTTTGTGCATCCGCTCTTCGATGTCGAACGTTCCGTTGACCGAATCCATTCGTTAGTCGGCGGCTTGGAGAACCGCACATCTTCAGTTGATTGCGCGCTGTTTGCCTCTCCTATTCGCAGATTCCGTGTTGTAGTGGACTCCGTCCTTAGACTCCATCGCCTACGCTATTGTCGCGCAAGCGCTGCACGTCACCTCTGGCGGGCTCTCTTGAGAGAGTCACAACGCCCCAATAATAAAGCGTTGACAAGAAAAGTTTGACTCATTGAGGTCGGTGAACTTCACCTGACTCAACCTTGGCGCAGCTGGGTGAGAATCGTCGTTGTATTCTGACTCTTCAAACCAACGCAGCCTTTCTCCTGGAGAGAACTTCTATTGACTTGCGGGGAGTAATCGCGACGAGAAGAAAGTAACTCGCTGAACATGCTTGGGTCAAACGTTCATACTCACCTCCTCCTCGAACCGGTATTGAGACTCCGCGCTGACGACTGACGATCTCGCATTCGAGATCGTTGCTCCCACTGGGTCGCCAGATTGTTCCGCGGTTGAAATCGTTGCTTTCTTCATCAATTGTTCATTGCAAATTCTTTGTAATGAGTTTATCGATTACAAGAATCCGGTCTTTTTTAGATCCAGTTACAACGAAATCAAATAAAAAAAAATAAATAAAAATTACAAACCCCTTCTCCTTATTTGCGACACCGCATCGAAGATCCTCATTTGCGGTCTCTTGCTTTGTGGGTCTTGCTACGCCTGGGTTAAATCCGTGACCCACCGCGCGATCTAGATCCGTCGCATCTACACGATTCGACGAGTATATTTCGCCAAGGAAATAATAACGGAGGATTAGTTCAC
>NC_033802.1:18293208-18293569 GCF_001876935.1 Asparagus officinalis | reverse complement strand
GGCGTTGACTTATCCCTACTTAGGATTCGGGATAAAATTCCCTGTACCTGTGAGGCACATATTTTGAGAATTGAAAAAGGTGGTGTCTTCTCTTGGGGCAAAGACGAACCCGAAATGGGAGAGGAAGAATTTTAGATTCTATCTCCCGACACTGAAGAAGAAGAATTTTATATTCTATCTTCAGATGGAAAGGAGACTCGAGGTGGGATCTCCACCCCCAGAATCGAAAAGATTCAGATAACCCTAACTGTCGGAAGGTTTGATTACCGAACCAAAGATAAATTTCTCGTTCATCGAGAGCGAATTATGGTTTTGACCCTAACTGTAGGAAGGTTTGGCCAAACAGGAGTTTGAGGTGACC
>NC_033802.1:18291663-18292208 GCF_001876935.1 Asparagus officinalis | reverse complement strand
CTTCTTTTGTATTTCTTTAGTTTTGAATCTGTTTGAGTTATTTCAGTTTAACTGAAATTGTTTATGTTTTTTTATTGTTGCTGCGTGCTTAAATATGAATGAGGAGTCGCCTTGAATGACAGGTATTAGAAATTTATGTATAACCTGTATCTTTATATGTGAGATGATATGCGGACACGAGTTTAGGTTTGTGCACCGAGACACGTGAGAAATTAGGGTATATACACCTGTTCCTATAACTCATCTAGTCCATGTGTTGGGCAATTATGATGTGTAGTCTATGTGTTGGATATTTATCACTTTCAGTCCATGTGTTGGACAGTTTTCATATGCTATCCATGTGTTGGATATCCACTACATCAGTTTAGACCTTGAGAGTTAACACCTATACTTGCATAGGATGGACACGACATTTATATGAGTTGTGACACGACACCGTAATTAAGTCTGAGATGAGTTTGCCTTCTTTTATTAAAGTTCTTGTATTAGATTTTGGGTTTGGTATTTAGGGATGTACAATTTGAGATACAAGGTATATACATGAG
>NC_033802.1:18289903-18290663 GCF_001876935.1 Asparagus officinalis | reverse complement strand
GAATTATATTTTTTATGTTGTTATCTTTCCTAAGCTCATTAATCTTTTATCTTCTTGTTTAACTTTACAAAGAAGTTAAATGTATTTCTGATGTTCAACACAAACTGCTTAAAATATAGACTTTGATTTTTTTTATTTCAATGAGAATAAATGTTAAGTTCATATATATGAAATTCTTTGTGTTCCTAGTTTATTACTTAAATAAGATTAGAAGCTACCTCTTTTTTTTCTACAATGAATTCTTCTGATATGCATCTAATAAGAGTTTTTATTATGTCAATGATATTACCTTTGTTCTATCCCTCTCATTTTTCACAAAGATCTAAACTAAATACTTATATTTTTCATTACTAATTTACCTTACATTATAATATTAATATTTAATTTCTTTAATATTTGAAGAACAAAACATGAAATTTATGAATACTTACTAATTTTTTATATGAAATTTATGGATATATTCTGAATTTTAAATTTATTTCTGCTACTTTCTCATTTGTAATGGAAATAGCTTAATTCTTTTGAAGGGTATCTCTGAACATTCTGATATTTTCTCTATATGTAATTTCTTGTATTCTTTTACCCTATAAATATTATTAAAATTAAAAATTAATATTTCTAAATTATAAGTAATTAATGCTAAGCTATTATATTATAGTATTTTATTATTTTTATAGATTTAAATATTTATCAATTTGTTGGCCTTCTTGTTTTGATGATGTTTAACAAACAATTTACCACTAATGTTGTTTGTCTAGTA
>NC_033802.1:18288066-18288903 GCF_001876935.1 Asparagus officinalis | reverse complement strand
GGATTCTCAATTGATAGTCAACCAAGTCCGGGGAGAGTATGAAGTCAGGAACCAGGACCTGATCCCATAGCACCAAGAGGCCATCAAAATGGCAGAATCTTTTGAAGAATTCTTTATTGAATACATCCCTCATCTCCAGAATGCTTATGCGGATGCACTGGCAACACTAGCAGTATCACTTGCGCAACCTCCTAAAACTGAGCTGTTAGTCACAGTAAGGACGCATCAGCTCTGCATACCCATATACGATATGGATATTGAAGAGGAAGACGATGGAAACATAAACGCCAAGGAGGTGAATTCAACTCAAATTGGGTCTGAGTCCCGAGATTAGCGTTTTCCCATCATTGACTATGTCCAATATGGTATTTTGCCAGAGGATGTAAAAGAAAGAGAATCAATTCGCCGAAGAGCGCCAAGATTCTTCTATAATGTCGAGACCCATACGTTATACCGTAGAGGGTACGATAGTTTATTACTCCGATGCCTTTCAAACAAAGAAGCAGAAGAAGTTCTTCAGGAAGCGCACGAAGGAGAATGTGGTGCACATCAGCCTGGTCCCAAACTGTATGATCGCATCAGGAGAATATGTGGTGCACATCAGCCTGGTCCCAAACTGTATGATCGCATCAGGAGAATGGGATATTTCTGGCCAACGATGGTTATCAGGAGAATGGGATATTTCTGGCCAACGATGGTTCGAGATGCAATCGAACACGCACGAGAATGCCACGTTTGTCAGATACATGCGAATTATATGCATCAACTGCCAGAACAGTTGCACACGTCAACCACGTCATGGCCGTTCGAGACATGGGGTATGGACATTGTCGGTCC
>NC_033802.1:18286137-18287066 GCF_001876935.1 Asparagus officinalis | reverse complement strand
GTTACGAATCCCAAAAGGAAAATCACCTTAAAGCAATAAAAATAAAATGTTACCTTCCCCTCCATCGGCTGTGCTTCCTAAGTCCACTCCATAAGGACGCTGACCGTCGTGGGACTTATGTACGGTCTTCTTCCTTTTTGGGGCACCGACCCCCCTAGGACCAACAGGTCGGTCATGCACAGGCTTGTCACACGTTTCAACGTATGTGGGAGCTCGATCGTCGGGCCATGAGCTCGTATAACGAGGAGCTGGCGGCTCATGATCGTCAACTGTCCTACCTAAAGTGACAATGGTCATTTCATTAAACAAACAAGAGCTGTCGTTTATACCAATTAGAATGGAGAAGGAAAATCGAAGAAGCAGGACAAACCGGTATCGAGTTCTCCTCTGTCGGTATCTGCATCCACATATTCTTCCTCGGAGGTCTCGTCGTCGTCACCCGTAGGAAGGAGCTCTTCATCATCTGTGAGAAGAGATTTGGCATACCCCTTTCTCCGCTTCTGAGCAAGCTCAGCCCTGCGAGCAGCCATCATAGCAGCCCGGACCGAGTGCTCGGACTGTAACTCTGAAAGACTCCTCACACCTATGGATTCATGGGCAGAAAGGAACCACTTGCAGCTGAGGAAAGTGATCAACGGCTTACGCCTATATGAAGGAAGAGCAAAATGGGCTCCAGTGCAGCCCACCATAGTCCACAGCCATGCTCGTACGCCGTCAATAAGCCCTCCCTTAACCTGCAGACCACGGCTTGGATTCCCAAGATATAGTTGGTCATAGCCAAACTGACGAGCAAAACGGCAGGGAAGGTAAGGCTCTATGTGGCATCGATTCTTCACCCGGAGGATAAGATACCCAACACGGATGTTCACTAACCAGCGGAAACAACCAACGTCGAGAACAGTCCAGTCACTTCTAGGTTTCTCCTCGTC
>NC_033802.1:18283720-18285137 GCF_001876935.1 Asparagus officinalis | reverse complement strand
TTCTTTAATACTCTCGAATGTCTTTTGACAAGCGTCATCCCATACAAAAGATACGCCCTTCTTTGTGAGCTTGGAGAATGATTGGCATTTTCCTGAGAGATTCGAGATGAACCGACGAATATAAGCTAATCGCCCTTACAATCCTCTGAGCTCCTTGAGGTTTCTCGGAGGCTGCAATGCATTAATCGCCTTTACCTTATCAAGATCAATGTGAATACCTTTGGTGGTGACGACGAATCCCAGGAATTTACCACTAGACATTCAGAGGAAAGACTTGGTAGGATTCATCTTCAATTGATGGGCTCGCATCAAGTCGAACATGGTCTTCAAGTCCTTAATGTGATCTTTTTTATCACGACTTTTCACGACCAAATCATCTACGTAGCATTCGACTGTTTTCTGAAGATGCTCTTGAAAAATCTTCGACATGGCTCTTTGATACATAGCGCCAGCGTTCTTTAAACCGAAGGGCATGACCGTGTAGCAGAAAACGCCAAGAGGTGTTCTAAACGCGATATGCTTTTCGTCATCTGGATGCATCTTTATCTGATTATAACCAGAGAAACCATCCATGAAAGACATCCTTTCGAACCCGCATGTATTGTCAATGATGACATCCGTGATAGGAAGGGGAAAATCATCTTTTGGGCATGCAGCGTTGAGGTCTCGAAAGTCGATGCAAATCCTGACCTTCCCGTTCTTCTTAAGAACTGGGACAATATTGGCAAGCCACTCTGGATGTTTCTCTTCCCTAACGAAGCCCGAGTCAATAAGCTTTTTAACTTCGGTCTCGATTGCTTCCATCATTTGCGGACGAAACCGTCTTTGTTGTTGTTTGACAGGTTTGACATCCGTCTTGATATTAAGACGATGCACTGCTACATTTGGATCGAGCCCTGGCATGTCTTCATAATTCCAGGCAAACACATCGATGTATTCCCTAATAAGAGAGATTAACTCCTCTTTCTCTTCAGGCGGGAGGCTGTCGCTAATGAATATAGGCTTCGGATTATCTTCGCTACCCATATTTACCTGGAGTACTTGATCCTTGGTAGGAGGTTCTCTTTGTTCGAACCTATCACCATACTGCAAGTTTAGGTGATGAACCCAAGGATCTTCCCATGTCGGCATCTGGTCGTCCTCCTCTATTGTGGTAGGATCGACCGTAACCATGTTCGACATCAACTTTTTGAACATCTCACCGATACTAGTGTTGGAATCCCAAGCCGAAGAATCAGAAGAGTATCCGTTTCTAGCTTTGTTAGCAATTCGATCGATGATTTGCCAGCAACACTCATCGTCGGATGAGGAGACATAACCCAAACCTCTTTTGTAGCGATAATAATCGTCGGGTTTTCCCTTTGGTACATAGGCCATCCGAGGTGGAACTCGCGGACCTCGACCAAAGCAAAGACCC
>NC_033802.1:18281122-18282720 GCF_001876935.1 Asparagus officinalis | reverse complement strand
GGAGGATCATATTCCATTGATAGAGTTTGCTTATAACAATAGTTATCAAGCGACGATTGGTATGGCTCCATATGAGGCATTGTACGGGAGGCCTGTAGATCCCCTATATGTTGGGCAGAGCCGGAGGATAGCTTATTGCTTGGACCAGAGCTTGTGAGGCAGACTACCGAAAAGATAGCATTGATTAGGGAGCGTATTCTAGCCGCTCAGAGTCGGCAGAAGAGCTACGCAGATCATAGACGACGACCTTTAGAATTTCAGGTAGGAGATTATGTCATGCTAAAGGTATCGCCGATGAAGGGTGTGCAATCATTTGGTAGACGGGGAAAGCTTGCTCCGAGATATATTGGTCCTTTTCAGATTATTGAGTGTATTAGAGTCGTTTCTTATAGACTAGATCTTCCAGCATCGATGTCTATTGTGCACGACGTATTTCATGTTTCTATGATCAAGAAGCACTTGCATGATAAGTAGAGACAACGAGTATTGAATGCCCTGGAGGTTGAACTTCAGGACGATTTGACTACGATCAAGATCCCAGTTTGTATACTTTCCAGAGAGGACAAGAAACTTAGACATAAGGTGATTCCTTTGGTGAAAGTCCAATGGAACATAAGAGGATCTGAGGAGATTTCTTAGGAGCGCGAGGAGGATATACGTCGCGACTATCCACACCTGTTTGAATAGGTAAATTGTTTGGATTATGTTTTCCTATGGTTTATAATGATTTTGGATAGTCATATTTATTGTTAACACTAGAATAGGGGTATTGTCACTTAATCCTTAATCATTTGGGATACATGGTATATAAATAGGAGGAATATTTCGCCCGACGTACTAATTCTATTTAGTTAGGGATTAAGGTGCAAATATTTTCATTCTAGATTGTTAACTTTAGATATCACTATGTTCATATCTGGAAATTAATACTATGAGATGTGTATGTGGGAATTTAATTACTCCCGACGTGCTTCTCTCATATTATTAATTTTTGAGATACGATTTTGGAATTTTGAGGACGAAATTCTTTTAAGGGGGGAAGAATGTAAAACCCCGTAAAAAAAGTGAATGAGTTTTATTGTGAAATATATATTTATATCATAAATAAATGTGATAACAAGTGTTTGGAGATCAAACAAGTCTATTTATGTGAGAGAGAACAAGTGAAAGGCCATCACACAAACAACATGCAGAAATAGATTTTTCCTGTTCGGTCGACCGTGGCGGTCGACCGCGCATCGGCCAGATAGTTTTCCCAGTTCGGGTCGTGTTGGGTTTTGGGTCAGGTTTTTAGGTTCATATATATATATTTTAATCCAGGAGACCCTTTTCTTCATCAGTCCAAACCCTAATAACCTCCTCCTCCCCTCTTACAAACTCTAATCCCTTCTTCTAGGTGATTCCGATGGATTTTTAGGAGTTTGAACGAGATCTAGCGGCTTGCAGCGAAGGAGGACTTTTTACAGCGTGGTTTAGAGTTGTTTATCACCCCTCAGGTGAGTTTCATATCATCCAACCCTATACCCATGCTTTTAAACTTGTTTTCTAATGTTTTCTTGTGATTTGTGAGCCTAACATGCTATTTTATGTATAAAGAT
>NC_033802.1:18277485-18280122 GCF_001876935.1 Asparagus officinalis | reverse complement strand
CGAACTCGCAACTACAATAACCCAAAACGAAGATTAATCTTCGGAAACATGCGCTTCGCGCAGCAGATCAAACAAGTCATAAATCCTAGGTAATGGGTACCTATTCCGGATAGTGACCTTTTTCAACTCTCTATAATCAATACACAAATGCATACTGCCGTTCTTCTTCTTCATGAAGAGAACTGGCGCTCCCCACGGAGAATGACTCCGATGAATAAAACCCTGAGCTAATAACTCGTCCAGCTGGGTCTAAAGCTCCCTCATCTCAGCTGGTGCCAGGCGATAGGGTGCGCGGGATATCGGGGCTGTGCCTGGCTGCAACTCAATACGAAACTCGACCTCTCGTACAGGAGGTAATCCAGGTATGTCCTGAAAGACATCCTGATACTCTGAGACAACTCTAGTCTCTAATAAATCAATACCCTGATCCCATCGCATCACCTCATCGATGTACACCAGAAATGACTCCGCAAAACGGTTGCCCTGGGAGGTTGCTATAATCATCTCGGACCCATCGGACGCTCACAAATTTGACCATCTCCGCAAAGCAGTCAATACTAATATGGTAGGAAGATAGCCAATCCGTACCAAGATTGATGTAGAAATTTGACATCAACCACACGATCGACTCGATGACTAACTCAAACTCATCAAGTTTGATGACACATCTCCTACAGATGAAAGGGACACCCCCTCTAGAGGAGTAGAGACTGACAACAGAATATCTAAGGAATGTGCTACAAGCTGAAACCTATCAACGAAGGTATGAAAGATAAGAGATAAGCAAATTTCCTAACTCAACTTGATCCTAGATGAAAAGGAAATCACGAAGAAAACTCCACTCGTACCCTGATCACGCGGTACTATTGAATAGACTATGCTGGATAATGCAATTATGGGATAATCTGTCTTTCAGGAATCTCTTGGATAAAGCAAATCTGGCCTGCTGGATCCTAAATCCTCGGATTAACAAGTAGTGTCTCTATTTTTCCGCTGCTGGCCAAAATTATGACTCTGAGACTATCGACTGTGACCTTTATCATGCTGACTTCCTGCTGGTGTACTGCGACAAGTCTTTCGTTCTTTGTTCAATATTGTTTTGA
Organism: Asparagus officinalis; assembly: GCF_001876935.1. Classification (NCBI taxonomy): domain Eukaryota; kingdom Viridiplantae; phylum Streptophyta; class Magnoliopsida; order Asparagales; family Asparagaceae; genus Asparagus; species Asparagus officinalis. The sequence continues at coordinate 18,279,019 of NC_033802.1, read as the reverse complement.
TTGTAACATGTACTCCGGACTCTGCGCTACTTCGGCGCTCTCGAATCATATTGAGCTCCTTTCTTATATTGTCCTTGTTACTGGGTTAAAATCATTCTCCCGCTGCTAGGATTCTCTAGATTCCGTAATAGTTCTCTTGTCATTATCATTGCCACTATTCTGATTTGATTTTCTTCCTTTACTACGGGTATATCTCTCTGCTTCACTTAGACTAGCTTTTAACTACTTGTTGAAGTAGTGACTAAAATTCTCCCAAATAGGGGTTAATTGCTGCCCCGTCAAAAACCTAAAAGTTAAAAAAAAAACACCTCTAAAAATCTAAAAACACAAAAAAAATATGAATATTTGATAATTTTAAACAACCTCCTGAACAATATGAAATTACATGCAAAATCCTAAATATTAAAAGTTACCAACAACTTCCTCACTAAAAATTTCAAAATTTATTAAAAACACCTTTAAAATATGAAATCATTTGAAATCCCCTAAAAAATTGTATTATATAAAACCCCAAAAAATAAAAAAAAATATCCCCTTTGAAAAAGCCTAATTTTATAAAAAAATACCGTAGAAAATTTTTAAAATAACAAAAAATTGAAAATCAAAATTTTTTAATAGTTCCAAAAATAATTTGTAATTACATACAACAACCTAAAAATTGAAAATTCTTGGACTTCCATAATCTGAATAACAGAAAACAACTTGGAAAATTAAAAAATTAAAAAATATGATGAAAATCTAAAATTTTCAATTAACACTTTGAAGTATTTAAAACTACCAGCGAATATTCCTACTTTTCAAACAACCGTTGAAATGTCTTAAAAATACAAACATTATAATTGTCTAATAAATTCTCTATAAAAGATTTTATCAAATACTTCTAACTAAAACATTAACTTTTATCAAATACCTCTAAAATATTTGAATGAAGTCGGAATGTTATCAACTATTAAATTATGGTTGTCTAATAAATTCTCTTGAAAGATTTGGGTGGGACATCATAAATTTGAGACTTAAACTTTATAGGGATAGAGCTAGCATGTTAATAGCATTGTGTGACGCCCCTGGGTTCACACAAGGCTGTAGTCCAAGGTGAAACCAAGAATATCAAACCTACCATGCACCACACCGTGCAATAACATGTTTTACTATCATAATTAACATCTATCTAGTAGAATCAACAACAGGTGTAGGTACAAAAGCAAGTGAAAGATAACATAAGAAATACTGATGAAATAAAATCATATAAATATCTCATCATCCAACATACAGAAATACATAGTCAATGTCTGAATAGATAACTGGAATACTCATTAAGTCTCAAATACAAATGTCTGACAAGAGGAAATAAGGCACACAGCCTTTACAACTTCTAGAACAAGACTCTCAAATGTCTACACAAAAGAAAATTTAAAGTGGAGCCCCAAATAAAACATATAACTAACTAGACAGCTGAAGCTAAAACTGCATCGCCATCAACCTGCGACTCTCCGGGCTCCTGGCTCATTACCTGAAAGGGGGAGGGACAACGAGC
>NC_033802.1:18274314-18276485 GCF_001876935.1 Asparagus officinalis | reverse complement strand
TGTTGAGCCTCCAAGCGCTTTTCATCCAACCTCTCGAGTTCTTCAAGACGTTTTTGATGCTGTTCTTCTATCGTCATCTCGGTTGCGAGAGCGATCCGAAGGGATGGGATTTGAATCTCCAATGGTAGTACAGCTTCACATCCGTATACTAACGAATACGGGGTGGCCCCTGTAGGTGTGCGTATGGTGGTGCGATAAGCCCAGAGTGCTTCACCGAGTTTATCGTCCCAGACTCGTTTATTGGTCTTCACGAGCTTTGACAGGATCTTAATGATCATCTTGTTGTCCGTTTGCGGCGGGATAATAAGCTGTCGACGAGACATCTTCAATCTTGAATTTGTCACAAAACCTGATGAAGGCGTTGCTTATGAACTGTGGACCGTTGTCATGAATGATCCGTCTTGGCACGCCGTGTCGGTATATGACATGATGCTTGATGAAATTGATGACGTTGTTCGTCTTCACTTCTCTGAGCGGAATTGCTTCAGCCCACTTTGAGAAATAATCTATGATTGCGAGGATGAATCGATCGCCTTTGACTGAAGGGGGAAAAATAGGACCGACAATGTCCATACCCCATGTCTCGAACGGCCAAGACGTGGTTGACGTGTGCAACTGCTCTGGCGGTTGATGCATGTAATTTGCATGTATTTGACAAGCATGACACTCTCGAGCGTATTCTATTGCGTCACGAACCATTGTTGGCCAAAAATATCCCATTCTCCTGATGCGATCATACAATTTGGGACCAGGTTGATGCGCACCACATTCTCCTTCGTGTGCTTCCTTAAGAACTTCTTCTGCTTCTTTGTTCGAAAGGCATCGGAGTAATAAACCATCGTACCCTCTACGGTATAACGTATGGGTCTCGGTATTATAGAAGAATCTTGGTGCTCTTCGGCGGATTGATTCTCTTTCTTTTACATCCTCTGGCAAAATACCATACTGGACGTAGTCAATGATGGGAAAACGCCAATCTCGGGACTCAGACCCAATTTGAGTTGAATTCACCTCCTTGGCATTTATGTTTCCAGGGTATGCAGAGCTGATGCGTCCTTACTGTGACTAACAGCTCTGTTTCGGGAGGCTGCGCAAGTGAAACCGCTAGTGCTACCAATGCATCCGCATAAGCGTTCTGGAGACGGGGGATGTATTCAATATAGAATTCTTCAAAAGAATCTGCCATTTTGATGGCCTCCTGGTGATACGGGATCAGGTCTTGGTTCCTGACTTCATACTCTCCACGGACTTGGTTGACTATCAATTGAGAATCCCCAAAAGCTTCGAGATATTCGACCCCCAGCTCCTTGGCGATATTCGACCCCCAGCTCTTTGGCGAAACTGAGTCCAATGAGAAGCGCGTTGTATTCGGCTACGTTATTGGAGCACGGACTAGTCAACGAATAAGCTCGAGGCATCACATGCTTTCTCGGGGAGATTAAGACAACTCCAACCCTATTAACTGACCTCGAAGCACCATCGAAATATAATTGCCATACTTGTTGGTGCGACGTAATGTTAACCTCGTGGGTTTCATCCGGCAAATCATCATATACTTCTGCCGTATCTGTGGTCGGGTTTGCCGCCAGAAGATCACAAATCGCTTGTCCTTTGATCGACTTCTAATGCTTGAAGTGCAAATCATATTGGGACAAGAGAAGAGCCCATTTCGCTAACCACCAATTCATAGAGGCTGGTTGCGTCATAAACACCCGTACTGGATTAACATTGGAAATGACGTAAATCGTCTGTCCAACCAAGTAATGCCGCATCTTTTGCATCGCGAATACCAATGCGAGGCATTCTTTCTCAATCATCGGATATCGAGACTCGGCGCCTATCAAGGTCCGACTTAGGTAATAAACTGCCTATTCGTGACCATTATCGTCGTGTTGTGCTAGTAAAACACTTATCGAGTGGTTCATCGCTTTGATGTAAATCAAGAACGGTTTACCCGATTTCAGTGCAACGAGAACAGGAGGATTCGCCAGATATGTTTTGATATCTTCGAATGCTTTTTGGCAGGCGTCGTCCCAGATGAATGACACCCCTTTCTTGTTTAACTTAGAGAATGGCTGGCATTTCCCAGAAAGATTTGAAATGAACCGCCGGATGTAAGCTAGCCGCCCTTGCAACCCTCTGAGCTCTCTCAGATTTCTAGGGGGTTGCAG
>NC_033802.1:18273518-18274276 GCF_001876935.1 Asparagus officinalis | reverse complement strand
AAAGATATTCTCTCAAATCCACATGTATTGTCGATAATGACATCCATGATCGGGAGAGGAAAGTCGTCTTTTGGACATGCCGTATTCAGGTCCCTGAAGTCAATACAAATTCTGATTTTACCATTTTTCTTCATAACTGGAACGATATTAGCTAGCCAATCTGGATGTTGCTCCTCTCGGATAAATCCTGATTCGATCAATTTCTTAACCTCTGCCTCAATGGCTTCCATAATCTGCGGACGAAACCGTCTTTGTTGTTACTTGACAGGTTTGGCATCCGGCTTGATATCGAGGCGGTGCATTGCCACATTGGGGTCGAGACCTGGCATATCTTCATAGTTCCAAGCGAAGACGTCAATATACTCCCTGATGAGAGCAATTAACTCCTCCTTCTCATTTGGGGGAAGGCTGTCACTGATGAATATGGGCTTTGGGTTGGCCTCGTCACCCATGTTAACTTGGACTATCTTATCTTCAGTGGGCGGTTCTCTTTGTTCGAACCTATCGCCATACTGCATATTCAGGTGATGAACCCACGGGTCTTCCCACGTTGGCATTTGATCGTCTCTTCCATTGTGGACGGATCAGCTGTAGCCATGTTCGCCATTAGGGCTTTGAAAGCTTCCCCCAGACTGGTATCGGAATCCCATTCTGAAGCATCTGGCGAATTTCCATTTTTGCATTGCTTCGATGATTGGTCATTAATTAACCAGCAGCATTCGTCCTCTGAAGAAGATTCATACCCTAACCCTCGTCCG
>NC_033802.1:18265928-18272518 GCF_001876935.1 Asparagus officinalis | reverse complement strand
ACGACCTTTAACCACTTTTTTCGTGGTTTAACTGCTTGTCCACGTCAGCACACGTTCTATTTTTGATATACTGCCACGTAGGCCTCAAAAAATCATCATATAACTACCTTGTAACCGCCACAGCACTCCTTTAACATAGCCGCGGCACCCTAGGTTGCAGCGCCTAAGCCGCGACACGACATGCTGTCGCGCTTTAGCCGCGGCACTATGTGCTGTCGCGCCTTAGCCGTTGCACTATGTGCCTGTCGCGCCTTAGCCGCGACGCCATGGGCTGCCGCGCCACCTTGTGTTGCCTGATGACGTGTAAATTGTTCTCTCATATTGTTTTGAGTGGTATTTGGATGCCTGCAATCATTTTTCAACGCCTACAGATACCCCCTCCAAAGTATCTCAGACTCATCATCATTTTTTTTAGAGAGGAGTCTGGGACACTTTGGATATGATAAGCTTTCCTTGCAATTTTTCCAGTGCTTTGTTGAGGAAGTTGCGTAGAATGATCTGTGAATGGCTTCAATCCTTGACTTCTTTATCTTTTAGTCTACTCAGTGCTTTGTAGAATAGCTAAAATTCCTCCGGTACTGCGTTTATCGCGTGGCCGTTGTCGAAGTCTTGAATCAGAACTGTTGTTGAAAAATGGAGAAATAGTTTATACTCATATGCTCTATTGGAGTGTTCGGGAAACAGTTTAACTTCATATACCCGTTGGGAGGTTCAAGGAGATGCAGTTTATACTCATATACTCATTGGAGTGTCCGGGACTGTATTCCAAATACAGGGTGAGATGTATCTGTTCAAATATCCAAAAAATCATTGTGTATGTATGATATTCCTGCGCGGCAGAAAGGTCCATAACAATGTAAATTACCGCGACAGCATGTACTGCCACGCTTGAACGCGACAACATCAAGTGCCGCGCTTAAACGCGACAGCCTCAAGTGCCGCGGACTGCTTTGGCCAGTCAGGTTATAAGGTTGCTGTTGGGCTCTTTAGGGTTACTTTTACCCGCTTCTTTGAGTTCGAAACTTCCTCCAAAGCCATATAAAGGGATTTTTTCTGGCTTTCCCCTTCTTCAACTCTTCATATTCGAGTGTTATTTGCTTAAACAAGATTTAGGGTTTTTTGAGATCTAGGGTTTTGAATCCTCATTGATTTTGATCTCTTCCTTCGATCAAACTTGATTTCCTCCAACCCCAGGTAAAAAAAACTCCCCTGCATCTCGTGCCTTATGGTCCGATCTCGTTCTTTTGTTTGGGATCTCACAAAAACCCTAATTTTCTTTGTTTTTCAGATTGATTTCACCATGTCTCCCAAGAAAGCTCGTGCTCCCAAGGGTAAATCTACAGTCCCCGCATCTGAAGAGACGGAGGCCGCTGCCGCTTCATTTGGAGGCCAGTTTTCAACACTTCCCCCCTTCAAAACTACTGTTTTTGCACGTATAACCTCGTTTGCCTCCTTTGAGAGGCATTCGGGAAGAGTTGACATCCTCCATCGAGAGGATTGACGCTTTAAAAACACATATCTTGTTCAATCAAGACATGTACCACAGTCAAGATGCGAGTTTTTGTCGAACTCGTGTTTTGTCGAAATCAAGGGGCCGCTGTTTAGTTACCGCGGCAGTACGTGCTGCCGCGGCTGAACGCGGCAACATACCCTGTCGCGGTAACGCACGATAGTAAATGGTGCCGCGGTCACTTAGAGCGAGGTTTTGTTCTGTTTAGCCTCTTTTACACAACTGTTTTCCAACTTTTCTTTGTAGTCCCCTTTCCCTCTGTGGCCTTCTCTGATAGAGAGGACCCAGGCCAGAGTGGTACTCTTCACGCCTCCTTTCGCGGCGACTTTCTGGTTAGAGAGGCTCGCCAGTTTAGTGAAGACTGTGATAATAGTGTTCCAGAGTTGATTCGTGAGGGAGGTCGTCGCACTCTGCGCGCTTTGCTGACCGACTCACCCTTAACTCCAACTAGAGATTCTACAGAACCGTTGAAGAAGCCTGACTATCTGTTTGGAGATTCGATAGAAGATCCAGACAATCTCTGCCGTGGCTCTGAAATTTGGTTGAATGAGCATGAAGGTTCTTTTCTATTTCTTCCTCCATTCCCTCGTCAATATTCAATTCTGCAATTAAGGAATCTGGCTGTTTCGAGAAAAATGGCGTGGCATCTAACAGAAGACCATGAGCATATCCACTGTGGATTTATTGGCAAATATGTCAGTGCTCCTGGCTCCATTGGCAGGCATAATGTCCGTGGCCTTCACCCAGAGATATTTGGACCAGATAGCGGGACCCAGAACGAACTGATGATAAGGGCCAATACCGTAAAGAATAGGCTCGCTCAGGTTGGCCGAGAACTCCCCATTCCAAAATTTAGATGTTATGGATGGGTTCATTCTCTTCCCGACAAATGGTGGGCTAGGATGACCAAGTATGTACTCAATCGTTGGGATCAAGAGTTAAGGAATTTGGGGTTATATGCTCCGATCCGAGCCAGCATGCATGGTCTTCCAGTCAGCGTAGATCATTTGCTTGCTTTGTTTGAGTCTTATATTCCAGAGGCCAATACATTTCTTACCAAATATGGGGAGTTAGGGCTTCCGCTCCACGAAATGATGCAAGTATCTGGACTGCCATTGGGGAACACTCCTTATCAAGAATATTTTCCCAACAATCGTCAGCTCATGAAGATGAAGAAGGCTGGCTCTCCTGCTTATGACATACTCTAGGAATTAACTTGTCACTATCAAATAGCGATAGCCAAGATTGAAGTAAAGAGTAAGAAGGCAGCTCGAGTCAGTTTAAAACAGTTCGCTGACTATTTGTTTCAGAATCTCGAGAGCCCGACCGGTGAAGCTGTCTGCGAATCACCGATTCTGACCCCTTCGGACGTTAACAGGCTGATTACGAAGATTAATGCCCAATCTTATAGAACCGAGTCATCTGAAGGCGGTTTTCTTAAGGGCACTAAATTCAGCACTTTCTTATGGCAAGCCACCAAGAGAATGAAGCCTGCGACTCTTCTTTCTGGTTATCTGGCCATATGGCTAAAGAAATGTGTAGTGCCGCATCAGTCTTCCGAGGCGCTTCCTCTTGAGGTTCTTCTTCCCACGTGCAATGAACAGTTGGAGGTAGGTTATCCTTACTTTCCGCTATGATCGCTGACCTCCATAGCGGTTTGCGTAACCTATCTACCACTTTTACCAAAGTGGGTGCTGAGCCTTCAACTAAAATTCCATTGTCGAGCGTTGAACTGCCGTACACATATTTAATAGCGTGGCTAGTTCTCCATCGAGCGGACATGATGTCAGCACCTGACACGTCTGATCCAGAAATCCCCTTGTTGCAGCTCTTAGAAGGATGTAAGTGGTTATATCCTTCCCGACCGTGGACTGACCGGGTGAGGCAATTCAAGAATGCCAAGTGCTGGGAATTTTACAAGTGTTTCCCTCAGTTTTCTGGTGCCTATAATGATACACTCGTTGACGAGGAAATGCCTGGAGCTAACAGGACTTCTCTCGACGTGGGTAGCTTCCATTGGCTCATGAACATTCGCCCAGGCTATAATGTTTTTCGGTCGAAGAACCTTTGCAGGATTGAGCCTTATTTTCCTTGCCGTTTTGCGCGACAATTCGGCTACGATCAACTGTACGTCAGGAATCCCAACAAATGGTTGATAACCTGCGGGAGACTCATTGATGGAGTACGAGCTTGGTTCTGGAATGTTGCCGGCTGTACCAGAGCTCAGTTTAGTCTGCCTGTTGCTGAGCCTGAAGTCCACATGACCTTTGTTTATTGCCGGTGGATTTTAGCCGCTAACACTCCTCTTGCGAAGAAGAAGCTCTCCGAACTAGAATCCGAGGCTGTGGTTCGGAGAATTGTATCTAGAAAAGGAAAGGAACCTGCTACATCTTCCCGCAAAGGAAAACGGGCAGCTGATTCCGAAGAGAGTGACGACTTCGAGACATCCAGTGAGGAAGATGAGACGGAGACTAATATTCCTCCTTCTCCTGTGGCCTACAGAACTCGACGAGCTTCTTCACCCTCATCACCGGGTATTCCTTCAAAAGGTATACAGATGAAGGAAAAGAACATTCCTTTATCGACTTCCAACAAGATGACTGTTCAATGGCCCGCGCGGGAGGAAGAGGCGGAAGAAGAGGAAGAAGACGTTGTCCCGCTTCTTAGCAGGAAGAGATCCCGGTCTATTGCTCCTGTTGAAGTTCAACCTCGACCAGCTCAAAGAACCGAACTGCGTACCAAGTTTCGACATGAGAGCTCTGAGGTTCTTCAAGATTCTCGTGCTTCAAAGAGGATTAAGAAGACGGCTCATCGACAACGTCAACTTTCTCCGTTATTTGAAGAGAAGCTTACTCAGGATCTTCCAGTTAATGAAGAGGGTAAGACTTCATGATTTTTTTTATTTCACCTTTGAATATAGCGTCTTATTTCTCTCTTTGCCATTATAGCTGAGCTAGAAGAGGAAGGGGAAATCGTGCCCGAGCCTTCTTCTCCGGGTTTAATGGATGTTGATGAGTCCAGCTTCACTCAACAGGTGCAAAAAGCGATGAGTGAAGAACCCCTCAATGTGGACACTGCCCCTCCTCCGGCCACTACATCGACCTCACCAACTGCCGACACAGGTACAGATGTTTTCTCATTTGGTGGGTATTTCCGGAAGATAAGTGAATCGGAACGTGTTCCTCTCCTACTAACTTGTGCGCTTTATCTTCTTTTAGTTAAACTAAAGGAGGTGAGTGCGGATAGTAGCGCTGCTGATCCCGCAATTGCTATTGAAGGTAACCTTATTTTGTTTGCTTTGATTCTTTCATATTTCTTGCATATATGTTGACAGATTCTTCTGCTTAATAGACCTTCCTGTCAACGAACCGAAAGACATAGAACTTACCCATGATATGGGTATCGGAGATTTCGATGAGCGAGACTTCGATCTTGACATTTCTGAAGATGTACACCAGGAGATCTCCGATATACTATCAACTCTGGTTCCATCCGCTACTGCAGGACCAACTACGCGAGTTGATTCAGCTGAAGTAGGTGCATCAAAAGGTATACCCTTTTAGACTCCAGTTTTCAACTGTACTTTCATCTTTTATTGTTCTTGGGGGACTGAAATAAGAATTTTAGATGTAGGACCCACCAATGAAGTTGATGCGTCTACCGTCATTGGTGAATAAATTGCCCTTTGCATTGACATCCAAAGCTTCATTCTTTTCTTAAACGCCATGGTTGATCGGATTCTCCTTAAAGGTTCACCATTTGAACTTTTCCAGAAGTCTCTCGATCATCATGTGTCAGGAATTAAAGAACAGGGGTGCGCCGAATTGTCTAACTCTCTTGAAGCTTATTTGGTTGATCTTAAACAACACATCAAGCAGTTGCAGAATTTCCGAGCTAATGGCGCGTCTTCTTACATCACTTCCGAAATGGACCTGAGGCTACAAGCATGGCGTGATTCTCAGAAATCTGTTGAATCCGAACTTCAAATACTGAAGACTCGTATTAATCAACTTCGGGTAAGCGCCTCCAAGAAGACACAAATCAAGGCAGATCTATATCGTAACTTGGAATCGCGTCGGGCAGTGGTAGCCGAATTAGAAAAGAGACTTGCTGAAGCTAGAGAAGCTTGTGAAGTTTTAGAGTCTGATCTGGCGGAAGTAACTCAAGCTGAAGTGAGTACATTACGGCAACTGAATCTTCAAGACAAAATTTTTGCTGACAAGGAACAAGAAGCCGCCAAAATTCAAAGCATCGATGAAAGGAAATTTAAAGCCAATCTGATACCTGAGCTCGAACTGGCTTATGCGACAAAGCTTTCCCAATTAGAAGATAAACTCTGCCATTACAAATTATTGTAATTTTGAGAACATACATTTATTTTTTTTATGCTGTTTTGCTTAAACTCTTTTGGTTAATACAGTGAACTCTTTTGCTTATTAAGATTTTATTATGATTACTCATTCTTGTTTAGAATAAATAACCATAATACTCATAGGATTTTTGGCAAATCCTCAGCCATCAACGGATTTGATATGCCTTTACCGACTACCGTTTGAGTCAGGCTAGTATGTGAATTATCTAAGTCCGTTTCACATATAACGTTGTGCTAAAAGAATTAAACTCTTTTAGACTTTGAACTATCATATTGAATATGTAGGCTACATGTGTTAGATGTAGGCTTATCTCTAATAAGGGATAGAGATAACTTCCCCCATGTGTGAACGACATGGATTTTGGAATGAGAGTATGTTATATTTCCTATACAGGAAAATGAACCCAGAATTGGGAGAAAAAGAATTGTATATTCCATTTCTCAATCTCTTGTTTGTTGGTAGAGATAAACCCGGAATCGGAGAGGAAGAATTTTATATTCTATCTCCTGGTCTCTTGTTTGTTGGAGATAAACCCGGAATCGGAGAGGAAGAATTTTATATTCTATCTCCTGGTCTCTTGTTTGTTGGTAGAGATAAACCCAGAATTAGAGAGAGAGAATTTTATATTCTATCTCCTGGTCTCTTATTTGTTGGTAGAGATAAACCCGGAATTGGAGAGGAAGAATTTTATATTCTATCTCCTGGTC
>NC_033802.1:18251327-18264928 GCF_001876935.1 Asparagus officinalis | reverse complement strand
ATGGTAGGGTTCGGATAAGATTGCCTTCGGAAGATGAAGAATCGCGATTCCTGCTTCTGCTGTCGCATCGACAATACAGTGTCCAGCAGAAGGACAACCCCGCGAGTCATCATATAGGCGCGGAAGAAATGGCCAAATGCTGAAGCGCTTTGGCTAAGCAGAAAGAAAGTTTTAAATTCGAGATGGAGACGGGCCATGCAGCAGAGAGAGAGGATGCATGAACAGGCATCCAAGCATTCAGGAACAACAAGGGTGAACCAAGCCACTAACCGGTTGCTCAGGAAGGGAGCACGCGGCCATGGGGATGAAGCTCACATGCCAATAACCCTCCCCATCAATGCAGGGTTTGGTAGTGAGGATGCCCAAACGGAGGATACAAGTGGAAGACTTGAAGATCAAAGCCTCGAGAGTAAATCAATACGTTGCTGTTGCTCAAGAGGTAAAGAAAACGGGCATTCCTTGTCCATACCCGAGGGAATCGGGAATCAATCCCCTATCCGGCCGAAGTTTAGTCTAATCAAACTTCACGCCTTTCGATGGAGGGGTTCCCCACCCAGCATTTGATTTATTTCAAATCGCAACCTGGGTGCTATCTCTGGTGAAAACGAGCCTCTTGATTGGTGCGGTCATTCGCGGCACTCTTCGCGGAGCTGCCTTCGATTGTATCGTCGCCTTCAAGCAGGACGTGAACAGCTGGGATTGCACATGCGAGACGAAGTTCCTTGCAAATTTCTTCGCGACGACACGAGATTCTCTATTCGGATCGGCTTGCTCGACGATGAAACAAAAAGACGGGATGTTAGTCGACACCTGTTCGTCAAAAGGTTCCGGAACAAGCCGATGAATTGCCGGGACCCGATCACCGAGGATTCATTTCTCCAGACTTGCCCACAAACAACCTTCGCATTGGACGTTATTGGAGGCAATGCGGACAGCCCGTCTGACACTTGGAAAGGGGATCTGAAGGTGCCGGTGACAAAGCCGAACGTTCCTTAAAGGAAGAAGGCCGAAAGGAACCACGACGGTTAATCTGCTTGCACTCAACTTCGCTTCCCGTGGCTAAGGCAAAGCACCTGCAGCTGCCTGGTGTGCTTAATCAAGGTCACAAGCAATCCCGAAGGCAGCAGAGACTTTCGGGTCCGAGACTTCCAGAGAGAGTATTCTTCAGGACGAAGACGTTCCAACCATCTTCGAATCGCTTCTCGAGGCCAACAAGATCAAGCTACCACCATATCACGAATCAGAGGAAGCTGATAACACTTACGGACCCAAGGTACTGTGCATACAACAGAAGGGTTGTTCATCCACCAAGGATTGCTTTTGCTCTCAGGAATAGATTCAGCCTGGTCGAAGCCGGCGTTATAACGCTAGGTAGCCAAATAAAAACGGCAAAACTTTCTGACGCGTATAAGAGTATAAACTGCTTCCTGACACTCCAAAAAGTATACGTGTATAAACTGTCTTCTTAATACATCCAATAGGTATATGAGTCACTGTTTCCCCACTTTTTGACGTGACAGTTCCTGGAGAATATTAAGCTAATTCTTAAGGATAAACTCCGGTTTTAGTTAACTGATTATAATGTCCGAACCAGTTCCGCATGAGGAAACTGGGGCAGTGGACGATTTATGTAACGGGAAGTTCCCAAACACAGCAATGTAATGAATAAGGACTCCCATTCAGTTCTCCTGTGTCTGTGCACTACAACACTCTCTCTGTTAAGAGTCTTGACGTAAAGTTCCTGATTGGTCAAATCTTTTACAGTTAGGACCACAGTCAAAATCTCTCGATTTCTCCCAATGGAACGAGAGGTCACAAAATCAAGCGATCAAACCTTCCTACAGTTAGGATCGTCTTAAACTTCCATTCGTCAAACCTTTCTACAGTTAGGACCAAACAAAAACCCCTCTCGATTCCTCCAGATGACGTAGAGGTCCACTTTCAAATCGGACGTGATCAAACCTTCTACAGTTTAGGGTCACCTCAAACCTCCCACTTGCGTCAAACCTTTCCTACAAGTTTAGGACCAAACCCGATTCATTCTCGATAAACGAGAAATCCATCTTTAGTTCGATATCAACCTTCCGACTAGTTAGGGTTATCCGAACTTTTTGATTGTCGGAGTGGAGATTCCCACTCTTAGTTCACCTTTCCGGATTCTGGGGGTGATGATCCACCTCGAGTCTCCTTTCTTCTTTGTTCGGGAATTAGAATATAAAATTCTTCCTTCCCCATACCATCCTTTTCGAAAATTCAGGATTCATGCCTAGGAAGTTGGAGGCGCATGCGGGTAAGCAGGGATAAGGTCTGCGCCTAACCGCGCTGCCGGTTTAGTCTTTTTTGCCCACAAAAAGACACCAGAGATTCGATTCTGCGGGTATTCTATCTGGAACCTAGCAAGGATAATTCTGCGCCTGACACGCGTCCGGTCAGTTTTCTTAACGTTTAAAAAGAACACCTGTTCACATTATCACATTGTGACAGGTTGTTATTAATAACACCAAAATCCATGCCTTACACGCATGGGGAATTTCATCCTGAATCCTAAGAAAGGATATGCCGACGCCTAACACGCGTCGCGGTTTAGTCTTTTCCCCGTAAAAAAGACACAGAGTTCGATTCTGGGGTATTTTTCCCGAAGCCTAAGGAGGATAAGTCAACGTTTAATACACGTTGCTTGGATGGTAGCCTATTCCCATGACAACGGCGAAAGTCTATGATCAAAGTCATAGCAACAAGTTTAGAGGATTCAGTCTTTCTAAGCACAACGTTACATGCGGATACGGATTTAGACAATTCGCATGCTAGGCCGCACTTCAACGGTCGATAGTCGGTAAGGTTAATCAAATCCGTTTAAGGCTTGCGTTAGCCAAAATCCATAAAGTCAGCGCCTAACACGCTTGCGCCTGGGTGTCTATTCCCGTGAGAAAGACGAATCTAGTATTCGAGTTCGTTAGATCAAGTCTAAGGGAGTTCATTCCTTTAGCACAACGTCACATGCCGGAACGACTTAAGACAATCCGCATGTAAGCCCGATTCAAACGGTAATCGGTAAAAGCATGACAAATCCGTGGAGGGCTAAGTATTGCCAAATCCTAAGTCAACGTCTGATACACGTTGCTGTTTTAGTCTTCACAGGAGAAAGACGAAGGTCTACGTATTCAATATCGTAGCACTAAAAGAGTTAACTCTTTTAGCATAACGTCACGATGCGTTAACGGACTCCTAAAACAATCCGCATGCAGCCGACTCAAACGGTAGTCGGTAAGCGCATCAATAAAAAAACCCACGTTGATGGCTGAGGATTTGCCAAAAATCCTATAAATATTGCGAGTCATTGACGCATCAACTTTATGAGTTGGTCTCGTGACTCGAGCATCCAACGATTTGGGATAAGATCCATGCTCCAATCCTTAGCAAGCTTAAACTGTCGTTAATCCAGCAGACGTCGAGTATAAACTTGTCAAATAGCCGAACAGGTGCGCTCATAATGAAGCCTGGACGCCGGACAACGCGTTCGCAATGAAGCTCAAACGCCAACAATGCGTTATAGATGAAGATTCAGCAGTCAATCGATGATAAGTTCTGTGTTGAGCAGCAAACTGCGAGCCAAAAAGTCAAGAAATCAAGAATCGACTATCAAGTTTCAAATTCAACAACGGTCAGACAATAATGCGCACCGGAACCCCTACAGGCATTCTACAAAGACTGAATAGCCTGAAGGAATTGAAGGATCCAGAACAGGAAGTCATTCCATTAGTCCGTTACTACACGACTTGAAGGTTGGACAATCACATCCAAAGCTATTCCAGACTCTTACTATAAAGATGAGACTGAAATACTTTGGAGGGGTATCTTGTTAGGCGTATTAAAATTGCCTATAGTCCCTTTAGCACAGCTCGACGCCGATTTAACAACACGGGCACCACCGGGCGACGTATCCAAACAAGGACCGTTAGCTCCGCCAACGCTGAGCCAAGCTATACGCAACGGAGCAGCTTTAAACGAGGCGACAAATCGCACCCAAGCATTGGAATGATTCACTCGCACCCGCGGAATCAAACCATGTTTAGCGTGAATCACCGACGTCATCTAAACAAGAGCGAACTCGGATGAATCCACGATTCAAATCAACATCAATTCGGGACTTCAATTTCAGAAGTTGATTTACTGCCATTATCAGGAACCCGACTCACTGCCAAATCTTGATCAAGTCCAAAGAGTCGTTGCCAAGTCAATCAACCACAACAAGATAACTTAGAACCGGAAACAAGGCACGAAACGACAAACCCGGGGACTCGGCCGAAACCGAGCCACCCAGGGTGGCTCGGCCCACGCGAGCCACCCTGAGTTGGCTCGGTGGCGAGCCACCTAGGGTGCTCGGCCAGGGCCGAAGCCACCCTGAGGTGGGCTCGGCCAAAGCGAGCCCACCCCAGGGTGCTCGGCCAAGGGCGATCCACCCATGGGTGGCCTAGGCTCAGAACTTGCAAATGACAGTTCTGAGTGCCTTATAAATAGGCCTTGTGCCTCATTTGTTTCGGGGCTGGGGTTGCGAAATTTTGGAGAGAGGCGAAAGCCCTGCTGTGATTGAAGACTCAGATCTAAAAAAAATCAACACTTTGAAGGCTTGGGAGACTTGGACTTTCAGATCCGATCGTCTCCGGGATCACCAACGCCAAATAAGGCAGTATGGTTCGAGAGGATTGGAGTTTGAGATCTACACCGATCACACTCCGGATCTAAGCTTGGTTCTTAGATCCCGAGATTCGAGCGGTTGTTTCCTTGGTGAAACAATCCTCCCGACTATTATTCCCTTGATTGGAATATTACCCGTTCATATTTCGTGTAGATCGACCGGATCGAGATCAACGCGGGTGGTCCACGGCAAATAACCCCGCGCAGGCCAAAACCCACATAAAGCGAGTGACCGCAAAACAGGAGCTCGGCGATTAACGTCGACAAATAATGGAAAAAATTGTATCTTACTTCGTTTTCTTTGATTTTTCATTGTACCGGATTTATAAAAAGACGAATCTTGTAAACCGCCCATAAGTTCAATAAAGTTGTTAACTGAGATAGCAATGATATCAACAATGAAGAAAGACATAATTTTTCCCGCGAACACATAATATTACTGATATCAACATATATGAAACAACATGAAACTAAATATTAGCATGTAAATATATCGTTGAAATCCTAAACATTTATATACACATGTTTAAACATTTTAAAAGCAAAAACTTGTGATTAATTCATGACTGTAGACGGTAAAAATTACCTTTACATACTTACGTAAAATTCACCTGCGAGTCGGAGTCACCCACACAAATTAAGGGTGGGGCTCACCCATGGGCTTGACTCACTAGCGTGAACCCAAACCGCGTGGTCGACAAATTCGCTTGCATTTGTTGATCACAGATTCGCATGTATGATCGACTCACCAACACGAGTCAAGATCATCCAGATTTGCCTGTTTACTCGACTCGCCCGCACGAGTCAAGATCATCCAGATGACTAAAATTCGCCTGTCTACTCGACTCGCCCGCATGAGTCGAGAGTCGAATTCGCCTACAAATAGTGTACCCGACAGCCGCTACGTTGCGTATAGGGATGGGCCTTCCCACTTCCCACGACGTGAAGGGATGGAGCATAGTACTCCAAGCCCATCAAGTAGCCGCTCACAGTAGGAGCGACCAATCAAATCCATGCAGTCGCCAAGTCCGCATGCATGCTCATGGTTGAAGCTCACCTCGCCTGCACGAGTCAAGAGCTGGATCCGCCCACGATCGACAAGCTCGCCGAGCTAGTGCCTGGCAGCCGCAATAGCACGTATAAGGATAGGCTTTCCCACTCCTCACGACATGAAGGGAATGAGTACAGTACTCCAAGCCCATTAAGCAACTGCTTATGGTACGAGTAAAAGACACGGTATCTCCCAATAGTACATGGTCATATCCCATGATTCAAGGAGCGGCCACGTTGTCTCTCCTCTATTTAAGAACTTCTCCCGGCCACGGAGAAGGGGTTGAGCGGTTTATCAGTTCGGTTAGCATTTTTAGCTCAGCAGTTGAATCTGCTCGTAGTCAATTGATTAAACCAATCAGTCGGCTAAACTACTAGCTCTCGACTCTCGACTGAGTTGACAACAAGCTCTTTACATAATCTTTATACTGTAGCATCTCCTCCTAGTTTCGGGCCCTGATCGCCATCAAACTCGGAGGGTTGAACTGTACCGACCCGAGCTCCTATTGCGTACTAAAGCTCACCTGCAACCTCGGTCGAATCGTCTAAGGGAAGCAGACTCTGTGCGAGAATCGAGCGAGGTGTTCTATAGCTACCGAAAGTCCCCACGTTAAACAAGGAGGGCATTACCTCCGCTTCTGTTGTAATTTTGATTTATTAGTTTGTAATAAGCTATTCTTATCAAAACAAACGAAATCCCTATTTCATGAGATCAAAATTCACACCTACAGAAGATGGCGACCACAGTGGGAGAATCTATTTCTTCAACCGAAATGGTGGTAGCTCAGTTCGACGAGGTTGCTATTGGGACGACTGTGGAGTCCCTAGAAATCAAGTTCGACCAAGCCAGGTATGAAGAGTACTTGTCTTCTTCCTCCTCTGGTGGCGATGCATCCCGCAAACACCACAGAGTCGTGCGTAGGGGCCGACCTCAAACGGTCAAAGCCTCCACACCTGGAGACTCTATCCGAGTCACCTCGGGGGAGCCCACTCCCTCCAAATCGATTAAGACCAAGCCAGAGGTCGAGAGCGCAGGGCGAGAGACTGCCAGATGGGTCACTAAACGACCCTCGTAGACCCCCGCCCAGGAGGAAACAGTGGTTCATTTTGGCGCAGACCATGCCGCCGCAATCTGCGCGGATGCTCCTCTCTCCAGAAGAGCTCGCCAGCGACAAAGACAGGACCTCGCCCAACATGGGGCCTGAGCCTTCGTCTTATACGACGGCCTGAATTATTACCTAGGTTCGAAGACTATAAGACGAAGGAACACTCACCCGGCACTGGAAGGATCTCCAAATCAGGCGCGCCAACCAAGATGGATGAGACCGCCCGTTCGGGTAGACTTCGCTTCTCAGGTCACATCCCTGATGTGAATAGACCACCCCGAACGAGCGAGCCTACCCGAGTAGGGTGGGCGAGCCTCGCCATGACCCCTTGACGAATAAGTGTAACAAGCGGGAGAGCCTTGACTACAAAGGCAAAATAGTAGACGATACCTCACAAACTCGCCTGCGTGAGAAAAGGGTTGAGTTTCGCCTGCATGCTGTAGTTTGCCCAAGCGCAAAGACTCGCCTATCAGGGCAAACTCACCCAACTCCAACACTTAACCAGTCAACCCGGCGTACACCAGGGAGTCCATCCAAAACTCTCTCGTGCGATCATTCGGGCGATCTTTCTGATGTTGGGGGTTGTCGCCAACCGCCCGCAGAAGACCTCTGGGGTTACCTAACTCGCAAACACACCATACATGAGGTGAATCCTCAGTGTCACTACGAAAGACTTATCCAAACAGTACTCACCGACTGCCAATGTATAAGAACGGCGAAACCTTTAGTGTTCGAGAGGCTCTCTCAACGGCCTTCCCGACCAAGACATTATCGTCGAAGGCATCGTCACCAAAGAGGACGCGCCGCTGATGATCTAGAGCTCCTGTCCGCTACAATCAACATGACGGATAGGGGTAAGGTCGTGCTTTCTGGTTCTATAGATTCAGACTCCTTCCTGGGGCCTAATCCTCCGCTTGTTCGACGTGGACAAGACGGTAGATACCAACGTACCCATAGTCGCATGGGGGTGAGCATCGGGTTTGATTACTCAACCTTGGCACCTCCCTCCGGCGGCGAAGATCAGGTTTGCTCAGTGGCAGTCACTTCCCAAACATTGCACTTAAGTCAGGATGCTTTGGCAAGGGTACACATGGCTGAACCCACACATGAACAAATGGTGGCCCAAAAATTCAAAGAACAATAGGAGACCATAGACTCCTTAAGGAAAATGTTAGAGCAGCTTCTGAACAAGAAGAAGAAGAATGAAAGAGCCCAACACACCTTACCGTGGTAGACGGGGAGTAAGGAGTGGATACCTCCCCATCGTCCAGCGAATGAAACGGAGGATAATGTCGGCCCACAATCCGATTACTCTTCCAAGACATCGCTGGGGACATCGCATACTGGGGGTAGCGCCCGCAACAAAAGATTCGATGAATTCCAAAGCCAGCTTAACGCTTTGAAACTCCAACAGAATATGAACAAGCTGGGGGTGGTCCGACCCTATCTTGTCGAGTGGGATACAGTCCCATACCCATCAAAGTTTAAGTCAATTAGCTTGTTGCAGTTCGATGGCAAGGGCTCACCCTCATAGCAAATCTACTATTTTATGGTGCAGACCGGATTCCTTACGGGGAACGATGCTATTCTCACCCGGTTATTCATAGGCACTCTTAAGGGGGTAGCGTTTGAATGGTTCAGCAAGTTAGAACCCGGTTCTATCAAGTCATGGGCTAACGCAGAAAGGCTCTTCTTGGCTCGCTTTTTTGACGATGACACAGAGGTGTCGATGGCCACCCTCCTTGACGAAAAGCAATGGAAGTTGGAGTCGGTCAACGACTTTGTGAAGAGATTCAGGAATCGATCGGTCCACTGTCGGGACCAAGTTTCTGAATCCATACTGATCGAAATGTGCCACAATAATATCTCAATCCACATTCTATCTAAGGTCGGCGCGGTGGAAACCCGGACCTAGAAAGAACTTGTTCGTCAAGGTGAGCAAGTGGAAAACATGATCAAAAGGCTAGAAGCTGAATAGACACAGCCTAAGAAGGGAGCCGTGGAGCCGATTGTGCCAAAGAAACCCCCTCGAAGAAGAGGAAAAGAGATCATGGCTGTCGATTCCGCCCCGGCACCCAAAACGGCTCAAAGGCCAAAGCCTAGGCAATTCGAGCAACGCCCCTGGCGGCAATACGACTTCAAGGAAGACCAAGAAGTGGCGACATTTGATACTCTACTCAAGAGCAATCGAATTAAATTACCGGAGGTCACAAAGCCTGAAGAGGCGAACAAGTGAACATGGGTGAGGAGACTAATCTTAAGCCCATATTCATCAGTGGTAGTCTACCTCCCCAAGAGAAAGAAGATCTCATTGCCTTCATACAAGAATATATCAATGTCTTCACGTGGAATTACGAGGACATGCCCGGCCTCGATCCACGGGTCACCATACATCGTCTCAACATCGGCTCAGATGCAAATCATGGAGGCAATCAAGGCCGAATTGAAGAAACTGATCGAATCCGGCTTCAGCAGAAAGGAACAACACCCTGACTAGGTCGGTAATATTGTTCCAGTCCTGAAGAAGAATGGTAAGATTCGCATCTGTATTGACTTCAGGGATCTCAATGTTGCATGCCCTAAAGATGAGTTTCCTTTGCCCATCACAGACATTATCATTGATAACACGTGTGGGTTTGAGAGGATGTCCTTCATGGATGGGTTCTCAGGGTATAATCAAATCAAAATGCACCCCGAGGACGAAAAACATAATTCATTTAGGACTCCCATGGGGGTATACTGCTACACGGTCATGCCATTCGGACTCAAAAAATGCAGGCTCAATTTACCAACGTGCCATGAGCATGATCTTTCGAGATCACCTACGAAAGACGGTCAAGTGCTATGTAGACGATTTGGTTGTGAAAAGTCGCAGTAAAGATGACCATCTCCAAGACCTAAGAGTGATGTTTGAACTCATGAGGACTCATCAACTCAAGATGAATCCTACGAAGTCATTCTTAGGGATGTCCAGCGGTAAATTCCTTGGGTTCATAGTAACGACAAAAGGAATCCGAATTGACCCCGATAAGGTACGAGCTATTCAAGAGCTCTAGTCGCCCCGAAATCTTAAAGAACTGAGAGGTCTTCTGGGACGATTGGCCTACATCCGAAGGTTAATTTTAAATCTTTCAGGCAAATGTCAACCCTTCTCCAAACTAATGAAGAAAGGTACTTCCTTCGTATGGGACGAGCCTTGCCAACAGGCCTTTGAGGAGATCAAAGCTTATCTCTCGAACCCGCTTGTCCTCGCGGGTCCAACCTTAGGAAAGCTATTCCTCATCTACATACGGGCTATGGAGCATTCACTCAGTGCTCTCTTGGCGCAAAATGATGATGCCGGCCACGAGCAGGGCATCTACTACTTAAGTAAGACCCTACAGGGCGCCGAACGACGATACCCTATGGTCGAAAAGGAGTGTTTAGCCTTGGTATTTGCCATCCAAAAGATGCGACACTACCTAGTTGGCTAAACCATCTATGTCATTTCTCGGGTGAACCCCATCCGAGTTTTCATAACGCAACCTACGACTTTAAACTGGCGTTTAGCCAGATGGGCACTCCTACTGTCTCAATACGACATCCACTTCATGCAATAGAAGTAAGTCAAAGGACAGGCTATTTGTGATCTTATGGCTAGTCATCCGCTAGGGACGAAAACTGACCTATTCGAAGATTTGCCAGATGAACCCCTGAAATCAACACGACCTCTCCGGCGGAAGCCTAGTAGATGTTCTTCGACGGTGCATCTCGTGTCGGTATGAGCGGATCCATCATGGCGGGAGTAGGGGTGGTCCTCACCTTCCCATAGAACCACGTATTACCTAGAGCCTTTTCTCTAACAGAGCCATGCACCAACAATGTGGCTGAGTACAATGCGTTGCTCATTGGACTCGAGTTGGCAAGAGAGTTAGAGATAAAACACCTCGAAGCCTATGGTGACTCTCAGCTAATTGTCAAGCAAATGACGGGGGAATACGAAGTGAGGAACGACGACCTGATCCTGCTTCACAAAGCATCTACCAAGCTAGTGGAGTCATTCGAAAGTTTCCGCATCGAGCATGTGCTTCGTTCTAAGAACACGTACGCGGACGCCCTCTCATCCTTGGCGGCTAATTTGGCCCAGCCGCTAGAAATGACTTAATGGGTCACTGTGGCGAGACGAAGACTCTTTCGACCAAAAGACGTTCCGGAAGCGAACGCCACTCATCAAGTTTCGGATCAGCCCGACCTGAAAGATTGGCGTCTCCTGATCATCGATTCTGTCCTATACAGTATGCTGCCCGAAGACGCTAGGGAGCGAGAGTCTGTCCGTCGACGTGCCTCGAGGTTCTACTACGATTCGACCACAAAGACGTTGTATTGATGGTCGTACGACGGCTTGTTACTTCAATGTCTTTCAAAGACAGAAGCACAAGAAGCTCTGTGTGAAACCCATGATGGCACTTGCGGAGCTCACCAGCCCGGACCCAAGCTTTGGGATTGTTTACGAAGGATAGACTACTTTTGGCCTGGGATGGTTAGCGACGCGGTTGCTTACGCAAAGCGCTGCCACGCATGCCAAATCCACGCCAACAACATGCATCAACCTCCCGAAGACCTACACCCGATAACGGCATCATGGCCTTTCGAAGCATGGGGGATGGACATCGTCGGACCAATATCCCCGACGTCGGCAAGAGGCCATCCTTTCATCCTCGCGATTACCGACTACTTCTCTAAATGGGCTGAAGTCATCCCTTTAAGAGAAGTCAAGACCAATGACGTGATTAAGTTCATCAAACATCATGTCATATACCGATACGGCGTATCACGACGTATCATCGGCACATAATTCGTTAGTTATGCATTCACCAGGTTTTGTGATAAGTTCCGAATACAGAACCTTTCCTCCATATCCTATAACCCTTCGGTGAATGGCTTGGCCGAGGCCTTCAACAAAAGAATTGTTAAGATCTTAACCAAGCTAACTTCCAATAGCAAGCGCGATTGGAACGAGAAGCTGGGGGAGAGCTTATGGGCGTATCGCACAATGGTTCGCACAGCGACTGGCAACACGTCTTACTCATTGGTATATGGCTGTGAGGCCGTGTTACCATTAGAGATTCAAATTCCATCCCTCCGTGTCGCCCTGGTAGCTGGGATGACGACTGAGGATAATCATCAACGACGCCTCGCAGAACTTGAAGCGTTGGATGAGAAGCGACTAGAAGCTCAATAACACATTGAGTTCTATCAAGCCCGAATGGGCAAGGCTTTCGACAAGAAAGTCAAGCGTCGATCCTTTAAGGAGGGAGAATTGGTAATAGCCGTTTGATGACCAATGATTCTCACCTCCAAGAAGAAGGGCAAATTTCAGCCTAAATGGGAAGGACCATTCGTGGTAGAGACAGTCTATTCGAATAGAGCCTATCGCCTCGTCAAACCGAATGGAGACAAGATCATGATAACTATCAACGACAAGTTCTTGAAGAAGTACTATCCTTAGTTCTCCTCCAAACTCCCGCGAGTAAATGAGTCCAAACTGGTCCTCAATCCCTCCAATTGGTACACGAGGCTAAACTGTTCCCACTTCACGTACTCCGCTTACGGGAAACCTATGTAAGACACTACGTATAGCATTCTTAGGGGGAACCCAGAGCCCTACCTGGTCAAACTTTCCTATAGTTAGGACCAAGGTCAACTATCAAGTTAATCTTCACCTCTGATGGTCTCTGACAAAAAATCAACTTACCAATCCTCTCCAATAGGATGGTGAGCCCCCAGATTCGTTCACATCGTGACAAACAATCCTGTCATGTTAACTATCACCTCTGACAAAATCAACTTACCAATCCCTTTCAATGGGATGATAAGTCCTCATAGTTGTTCCAATCGCAACAAAATTCCATCATGTTAATGATCACCTCTGATAACTGGCACCGTTATTCCCACGAGTAACACAGCCTAAGTAGTAACCTACCATGCGACTTGTTGCTACTTCGGTCAATAGTCACACTCCTACGTCCTTGAACTACCTGACCTATTCCGGATACCCTAATATTCTCTTAGGATAACCGACGGGTAGCGGCCTACCATGTGACGGCTCCTACAGCAATCGATCATCACATTCCTACATCCCTAAACGATTCGGTTATCATTCACGTCATCATCCTCACGGACGACGATAATTATCAAAGGCATCTTAACAGGCGACATGTCCCAACTGTCCCCTCAAACAGCAAACCGCCAAATGGCAAGTCATTGTCGGGGTCTTCAGCTGGTCGCATGCACGAGCAACCGCCCCTTGTTCCAAGCTAAGTGTTACCCTCTTGGTTTTGCTTGAGCTACAACGCAAAAGTTAGGGTTAACCCGACCGCGCACTGTGAACAACCAAAGGCAAAAGGGGATCCTAGCGACTAAGTCTAAGACAGACTCGTCGAAGGCTCGCCACACCGCAAAAATGGCACAACTGACTCAACTCAGGCACCAAGCAACAAAGGTGAGTCCAACACGATAGCTATCAAGGACTAACCAATAGTCCTAAGCACAGATCAAACACAAAAAATAAAGAAAAAGTTGTGCATTCAAAGTAGTAAATAAACAAAAGCGTAATAGGCCATTCCAGGCCAAAATTATAGACATAGAGTTTTAAACTGTGATGCATCAACATCAACAAGATTACAAAAAAAAGTGTTTAACAAAGAGAGCGACGCACTACATCAGCTTCAAAAGACTAAAACTGGCGATTTTTGCCTTGACAGCCATGAG
>NC_033802.1:18245641-18250327 GCF_001876935.1 Asparagus officinalis | reverse complement strand
GGCAGTGGAGATGGCAGAATCATTCGAATGATTCTTTATCGAACATATTCCACGGCTACAGAATACCTATGCAGACGCGTTGGCAGCATTAGCCGTATCACTAGCGCAGCCTCCCGAAACAGAGCAGTTTGTTACGGTAAGAACTCACCAACTCCTAGTGCCGCTTTACAATGAAGATGCCAAGGAAGAAGAGGTTCAAGAGGTGCACGCTACTCAAGTCGAGTTCGAACCACGAGATTGGCGTTTCCCCATCATCGACTACGTCTTGCATGGAATCTTACCAGAAGATGTAAAGGAAAGAGAGTCAATCCGGCGAAGAGCACCAAGTGTAGGCAT
The DNA here is from genome assembly GCF_001876935.1 of Asparagus officinalis. Lineage (NCBI taxonomy): Eukaryota > Viridiplantae > Streptophyta > Magnoliopsida > Asparagales > Asparagaceae > Asparagus > Asparagus officinalis. The sequence continues at coordinate 18,249,991 of NC_033802.1, read as the reverse complement.
ATAAAATTGCTTATAGGTCCCTTAGCACAGCTCGGCACAAACCGACGAACCAACGAGGCGACGAGATCGACGAATCGCACGCAAGTAACAAGGAGAGTGTGGCGCACACCAACCTGGCCCCAAGCTTTATGATCGCATCAGGAGAATGGGGTATTTTTGGCCTTCCATGATGAGTAATGCGATTGCGTATGCCCGAAAGTGTAATGCATGTCAAATACACGGGAATTATATGCACCAACCTCTGGAGCATCTGCATCCTTCGGTTACGTCATGGCCGTTCGAGACTTGGGGAATGGACATTGTTGGCCCTATAAATCCCCCATCAGTCAAAGGTGACTGGTTCATCCTGGCAATTACCGATTACTTCTCCAAATGGGCTGAAGCAGTTCCACTCAGAGAAGTTAAAACGAGCAACGTCATTGCATTCATCAAGCACCATATCATCTATAGGTATGGTGTTCCAAGACGAATCATACATGAACCAAAGGGCAAGGTAGCCTGCTAATAGAGTCCGGGGCCCAATGGACTTCTGGGCACGGCGGAGAAAAGAGCGAAACTTGGTCCCCGCGGGAAAAGCTCCCTCAGCACTGCCGATGGTGTAGGAACGAGCCTCAGCCTTCTCCAACAACTCATTAATTGCGGTAGGGGTCAACACGTCTAATTCACGAATGGGCTCGCTGGAATTACCCTCCAAGTTCTGGAACAAATAGCTAGCAAACTGCTTCAAGCTGACCTGCCTCTTCCTTTTCGCTTGAGGAGAAGTCTGGACCAAAGAGGTATGATAATGACAAGTAAGATCCCAGAGAGTGTCATACATGTCGGGAGTATCTTTCTTCATACACTCCAACTGCTGGTTCGAGGGAAAATACTCCTGATACGGACAATCCCCCATCGGAAGACCAGAAACATGATGCATCTCATGCAAGGCCAACCCTAACTCACCACCGCTGGTCAGAAAGGTGTTGCTGTCAGGCATGTAGGTCTCCAGCAAAGCCAAGAAATGGCGACAGCTGACTGGGATTCCGTACATGGTGGCTCGTATAGGTGCATACAACCCACTGCTCTTCAGATCCCTCTCCCAACGCGCTAAGACAAAACTGGTCATGCGTGCCCACCACCCCTTGGTTAGTGAGGAAGCCCAACCGTAGCATCTGTAATCCGGTGGAGGTAACCGTCTCCCAAGAAGAGCCAGACGGTTACTCACAGTAGGAGCAGCTGCTGACACCTCGCCTGGGGGTGCAGTGTTAAGGCCCATAATCCCGGGTCGAAGACCACGAACGTCATGATACCCGTTAGAGCCAGGAGTCTTGTGGTGAGTGGCATATCCACACTGAACTCGCTCAGCATCTTCAGTAAGGTGCCAAGACATCTGTCGCTCCACGGCCTGCCCCTTCAAGTGACTGAAAGAATATTGGCGTGGAATCGAGGGGATGTACAAACAAGCTCCCTCGTCGAGAGTCAGCCAGTGCTCCTCGCCAAGGGTCAGTGTAGCAGGATCCTCGACATGATCCCCGAACAGGAAACTTGGCTTCTTTAAAGCCTGAGTGGAGGTAGAATCCGTGGTAAAAGAGGCATCTGTAATAAGCTGGCGCAAGCAATGGCGCCCTCCTTCCCGTATCAAGCGGCAAGATTCGTCTGAGCGATCTCTGTCGAACCGAGGAAGTGGACTAACGGCCTGCCTAAGGGAAGCTGAAGAGAAGACCTCCCGGCTACAACCGGTATTGGCATGAGGAGGAAGGCTGCCCGCAGGAAACTCCACTACAATAAAGCACAAGGGTGGAGTCAGAAAATTCATAAGAAGAATGATAAGCTCATCCACAGAATAATTGGAGAGACGATTTTGAGCGTCCTACACTGGAAGAACGGTATGCGTCATCACGTGAATAACGTGGTAACATACACCGAACTATAAGGTGTAGGACGACACAAAATCGCCCCAATATACCAGAAGACTTGAATTGGCCAAGCAAAACAAGTCTGAAACCTTAACCCCCGCGGAGGAGGGTGTCGGTTCTTCCTTCATGACCCGCAAAGAGGTCAATCAGGGATACAAGAAAAAATTTATACAAATTCTCACCCCAAAAGAAAGAGGCCGCGGGGGAAGAGGTCGCAGGAACCTCTTCCTCGCTGTGCTGCGAGTGAGAACGACTCCTACGAGGTCGAGATCGGCGCGGGGACATTGAAATCTGCAACACAAAGCAGCAAGTCAGGTACAATCTAAAATATGAATACGCGAAATTTAAATGGGAAATTAAGAACTTTAATTGAAATCCTATGACTAAATAGGATTTCATAATTGAAGTCTAGTTAAACCTACAAATTTCGTGCATGCGAAACAATGATTGTCATTTTTCGCGGTGAATTTTGGTGAAATACCCAAAATACCCTTCGTGTTCAAGGCTAAAAATTCAGGTCAAGGACACGCTCGGGTTGGGTCATGGTCATCATATCTGATCATATAGTATCCCCCGATACCCCACAATTTCGGTTAATTTTACAAATAACCCCTTTTGTAGAATTGAGCCAATTTTGCATATAGACCCCTTCACAAGTTTTAATTTAACGTCCACATACCCGTATCAAAACTTTGGTTATTGGGTTGTGGTCTAAACTTTTGGAATTTCAGCCCTTTTGCAAATAAACCCCTCAACACTTGGTGGGTTGCTTTTTGCAAATAAACCCTTCAAATAACGTTGGTTTTCTTGCATAAAGCACCCCCCAAATTTTCGACCAAGTGGACATGCAATCCAAAGCCAAATTTCAGTCCAATTTTGCATAAAAGCCCCCTCAAATTTTCGGCCATATTGTAATTTTACATAAAGGCCCCCCAAATTTCGGCCCCATGGTAATTTTGCATAAAACCCCCCAAAGCTTTGTGCATCCACAACCCATCATCAAAGAGCCTATCTTTTAACTCATGAGAACAAAAAGTTGTGATCTTTGCATGTGAGTTCATAGCATACCCCCATTACAAACATAAAGCTACAATCTTGTCAAAAAAAGAAAGAGATCTTGTAAAGGGGAACTTACCAAATCAAGAGGCTCTCCTTGAGCTTGAGGATGAAGGAGGAACCCTAGCTTGAAAGGAGGAAATTTCGGCCAAGGGGTGAACACAAAAATCCGAAAATTTTTAATGGGTTTTGACGCCTTGAAAGAGAGAAACAATGGAGTATGGAGGAAGAAGAAGGAGTTTGAAATTTAAGAGGGAATCCCTTTTGAATTTTGAAAAGAGGGGGAAACAAAAGAGGAAGCAAACAAAAGAAGAAAAAGACAAAAAAAACAAAAGGGGGAGGGGGGTGTCTCGGCCCTAGAACCGAGACACCCTAGGGTGTCTCGGCCTTGGCCGAGACACCCAAGGGTGTCTCGGCCTTGGCCGAGACACCCCAAGGTGTCTCGGCCTTGGCCGAGACACCCAGACACCCCAGGGTGTCTCGGCCAAGGGTGAGACACCCACGGGTGTTTCGGGTCCCGTTTTGTCCCCGTACGCCTATTTTAGGCCCGAAGTCGCCCGTTTTCGTCGATTATTGGATGTCTTGATGAAAATCGACACCAGTCAACGTTCGATGATTCGAAACCCTAAGGGTCAATGCCGGTCAACGCATAACCCTAGGTCAACGCCAGTCAACGCGTTGCAACACAAGTCAACGTTTGACGATTTGAAACCCTAAGGTCAACGCCGGTCAACGCGTAACCCTAGGTCAACGCCAGTCAACGCGTTGCAACACAAGTCAACGCTCGACGATTCGAAACCCTAGGGTCCACACCGGTTAACGCGTAACCCTAGGTCAACGCCAGTCAACGCGTTGCAACCAGAGTCAACGACCTGCAATCATTTATGAAAGAGGTTACCTTTCTGTACCCGTTTGGAGAGGCGGATCTGGAGGAGGAGGAAGAGAGGCCTTCTTTGAACCGTTGTTGATCGAGCTCGTGTTCTTCATTCACCCCGATCTTGAGTGCTGGTTGCGTCACGACGGCGTCGGTTGCGATGCCGTTGGCTCCCACTGTGGTCGCCAGTCTGTTTGCGGAAAAAGTTGCTGTATTCATTGCTGCATTCATTACAACTTCAATCGTTACAGTGAAATAAAAAGGTAGTCTTTTTATAAGACAGGTACACAATGAAAACAAAAGAAATACAACTCTTTTCAAACAAACGCAAGATCTGTTTGTCATCTCTTGCTTGCGTGGGTCTTTTGCCTGTGACGGGGACGTCAATATCCGTGGACCACCGGGGCACTCAGATCTGGTCCGGATATCGCAAGATCTGTTCATCATCTCTTGCTTGCGTGGGTCTTTTGCCTGTGTCGGGGACGTTGATATCCGTGGACCACCGGGGCACTCAGATCTGGTCCG
>NC_033802.1:18245110-18245616 GCF_001876935.1 Asparagus officinalis | reverse complement strand
GGAGGGATATAGAAGCAGAACTTCGTCGATCCGCGTGAGATCTAGAAGCTATAAGCGTATACCTCGGCTAAAACGAGGTAATAGCTCTTCTTAGTATCAACGCTAAAGGCCGATACTAAGGATCTGACGGGCGATGAAGACTGATGATTGAAGCGAACCGACGGACTATGTGAGCCGACAGGATGTCAGAATCACGGGGATATGGATTGACCGGAAACCCCGCGACCGCTGCAAAAGGACCAACGCCCGCCGTGTCCCGATCACCCCACTGATAATCCAACCATCGAGGCCTACAGAGCTCATCGCCAAGATTCCAACGCATCCGAAATCACTCAAATCCAAGTTGGGACGACGAATCAACGGCAAACACACCCGGAAGGCCTCGGACCAAACTGAGGCACCCGGGGGTGTCTCGGCAAGCTCGAAACACCCGGGGGTGTCTTGGGCAAAACCAAGACACCCCAGGGGTGTCTCGGCCAGGCCGAGACACCCCAAGGGTGTCTCGG
>NC_033802.1:18225943-18233174 GCF_001876935.1 Asparagus officinalis | reverse complement strand
ATCATAAAGATTTTGTCAAAACTCGTGAAAACTAACAAACGAGACTGGGATGACAAGCTTGGCGCTGCTCTATGGGCCTATCGGACCACGGTACGCACACCAACGGGAGCAACCCCGTATTCACTGGTATACGGATGTGAAGCTGTTCTTCCATTGGAGATCCAAATCCCGTCTCTTCGGATCGCTCTTGCAACCCAGATGACGACCGAAGAACAACATCAGAAACGCCTCGAAGAACTCGAGAGGCTCGATGAAGAGCGCCTGGAAGCTCAACAGCAAATTGAGTTTTACCAGGCTAGAATTTCTCGAGCTTTCGACAAAAAGGTTCGACAGAGAAGTTTCAAAGAAGGAGATCTGGTCCTCACCGCTCGCCGACCGATGATCCTTAACTCCAAAAAAAAGGGTAAATTTGAACCCAAATGGGAGGGACCATTCGTAGTGGAGACAGTCTACTCGAGTGGCGCATATCGCCTTGTCACCAAGGACGGTGACCGGCTTATGATGCCGATAAACGGCAAGTTCCTGAAAAGATACTATCCTTNTCCAAGAAAAAGGGTAAATTTGAACCCAAATGGGAGGGACCATTCGTAGTGGAGACAGTCTACTCGAGTGGCGCATATCGCCTTGTCACCAAGGACGGTGACCGGCTTATGATGCCGATAAACGGCAAGTTCCTGAAAAAATACTATCCTTAGTATCTTCAGGATAACCAATGCATCGGGAAGTTCCCGGAAGAATACCACATGGGTATTCTTAGGGATAACCCAGTCATTGTGGAATTGACGAATAAGAAATCTACATTCGAACTCTGAAGGTCAGAATGTCTCTTCTTATTTTTATCAAAAAATTCTCTAACTCTTATGAGTTATTTTTGTGAGATGAGATCTAATCCTCTGATAGGTTAATCTTTCCTCACCAAACCATCCGCTGATCAAATTAAACGACAGTGGATTCACCAACATTTCCATCTGCCAGTCATTGGCATTTCTCAGACTCGACATGTTAGGTCATAATCACCTAGCATTAAAGTCTCCCTTTGAGTGATAATACGAGTTGGCACTTTCTTTGCTACCCGTATTCCACTCTCTTCGCTTTCTGGTCAAACCTATAAAAGTTAGGGCCAAAGCCAAATTCCTCTCTCGATTCCTTCCATGAACGAGAGGTCCACTTGGAACAGTCAAACCTATAAAAGTTAGGATTGTTCCCCGATCTCACTTAGTCAAGCCTACAAACAGTCAAGACTAAGGCCGAGTCATTCCTTTTCGATAAACGAAAATCCACCTTTGTCCCCTTTTCCACCAAACCTATAAAAGTTAGGGTTGAAATTGGGTTTTCTCCTCAATGAATGAGGGGTTCTTTGGGTTCAAATGACCAATCCTATAAAAGTTAGGGTCGTTCGAACCTTTCCGATTCTCGGAGTGGAGATCCCACTCCTAGTTTCATCCTTCCGGATTCTGGGGGTGGAGATCCCACCTCGAGTTTCCTTTCCAGCTGAAGATAGAATATAAAATTCTTCCTCTTCAGCACCGGGAGATAGAATATAAAATTCTTCCTCTCCCATTTCTCAGTCTGTCTTTGCTCTTAGAAAAGACACAATTCTCAACTTCCAATCCGGGTACTTGGTGCACGGGGAATTTTATCTCGACTCCTAAATAGAGATAAGCCTACGCCTAACACGCGTTGCCGGTTTAGTCTTTTACCGATTGAAGAAGACACCAGAATTCCAGTCTGGGGAATTTCATCCCGAAGCCTAAGTAGGGATAAGTCAACGCCTAACACGCGTTGCCGGGTAGTCTATTCCCGTGAGAAAGACGAAGCCTATGTATTCAAAATCATAGCACAAAGCCTCAGAGAGTTTACTCTCTCAGCACAACGTTACATGTGAGACGGGTTTAATAATTCACATGCTAGTCCGATTTCAAACGGTAATCGGTAAAGACATATCAAACCCGTTGAGGGCTGGGGGTTTGCCAAAAATCCCATAAATCTGTCACTCGGAATAAATACAGAGAAATCACGAGAAAGAAACAAATGCGGAGTTTCTATTAATAAATCGAGTCAAAAGCATACAACAAAAAGCTCTTTAGCCCGAAGGCAGCTGGCGGCTGAGAATATGAGACTTTAAGCTAAAAAGTCTATCTACATAACTCCGCTCAAGTCCCGCCTGCAGATCAGCTCGGGCAGATTCCTCAGAACTGCTTAAAATCTCCGCGGCTTCACTCTTCAGCTTCATCAGTCTCTCCTGGGTGGATCCGAGCTCCTCGAGTGCCTGTTCACGAGAACGCTCTAGTCCAGCCAGGTCATCTACAATAAGAGCAGTAGATTCCTCAACGCACTTCAAGGCCTCTTTCAACCTAGTCATTTCCTCGCGGTTCGAGTCCAAAGAGCGGAGTAGCTCAACCCTCTCCGTATCTTTCCTCGCCACGTTAGCCATTAGCTGCGCAATTGAGCTCTCATGTGACTGAAGCTCGCACCCGATGGAAGATCTCAGGTCACGCCACTGTGCCAGCCTATGCTCCAACTGAGAGGACACGAAAGAAGAAGCCCCGTTAATCTCCAATTCCTTCAACTCTCGTATCTCTGACTCCAGGGCAGCGAAATCGGTAGTGAAGGAGTCGGCCAATTCCGGGTATCCTTCTTCCCTCATCATCATCATGTGGCGAGAAAAGGAACGCCTGAACTGATCGAAGCCGCCTCCTCTATGAAGAAGTTTCTCGATCAGGCCGTTATAAAAGGCAGTGAAGAAGCCGAGGTCCGTACGAAAAGCCTCTCTGTCAGGATCAGTATCGACCAAAAGGACGCGGACATGCTCGTATAGGGAAGATCGAGATCCTACAAGCAACAACGTAGAAGTTCAGCGGATTATCGAATACGATAAGGAAATTCAAAAGACAAATTCTGAGCATACCAACGCCAACGGACGTCCCCTCAGGCTGAGGTCCGACAGGCTCTGAGACAGCAGCAGAAGTGGTCGTGGAGGGTATATCAACCCCTGCAGGCAGATTGCTCATACCACTCGGCAAGGGCGGGGAGACACCACTTCTATGCAGACCTCCAGCCCCGGGAACTGTAGTAGTATCAGGCACAACGGCCGGTCCTATAGTTACACTCCTGTATTAGTCAAATGGAAATTTGGACAAATAAGGAGAATCGGGACAAGAAGATCGTATGCATACCTGCAATCCCAAAGGAGAATTGGGACAAGAAGATCGTATGCATACCTGCAACCTCCCTGTCCTCAGATGCAGCCGGAATGCCAAGAGTCATAAGAGTATCGGCCCAAGCGGCTGGTCCTATAGTGGCACCTTTTTATTAGTCAAAATGAAAATTTAGACAAATAAGGAGGATTGGGATGATAAGGTCATCTGCATACCTGTAGGTCCATCATCCGTAGGTATCTGGGGAATGCCAGGAGTCATAAGAGAATCAGTCCCGGTGGCTGGTCCTATGATTGCACTCATATATTAGTCAACAGTCAGATGAACATAGAGAAGTACGATATCCCTAAATCGTATGCGTACCTGCGAGTCCGTCACTCCGAGGCAAGCTAGATATGCCAGGAATCGATATTGGGCTAATCCTAATGGTTGGCGCTGTAATATTAATCCTTCGTTAGTCAGATAAAAGATCAGGCAAGATGAAGGGAATCAGATATATACCGGTGGATGAATCATTCTCGAAGAATGGTCTCTCGGTTCCTCTGGAAGTCTGCTCAGCCAGCATGTCAGCTAATAAGCCAGCATCGGGCTGGTCTCTCGGTTCCTCTGGAAGTCTGCTCAGCCAGCATGTCAGCTAATAAGCCAGCATCGGGCTTCGAAAAGCTTGGCCTTTCCATCGCGACATCTGCAGGGTAACCTGAATGTTGAAAGATGAGGAAAGCTCGAAAAAAAAATACTTGCAGCAAAAAACGGAAGATCTTCCGTCCCCATGCTTGAGAAAAGTAACATTGGATGTAGATATACCTAAATATGGGATTGTGGGCTCAACATTATTCATCTGCTCAAGATCGATGTTAAGATCGATGCCCAGAGACCCGTCATGAAGGGCGTCGCACATTTGCTGCATAAAGCAATCCATGTTATCAACACCAGGAGATACCGAACCCGGTGGGAGTTCGCCCTCTTCGAAGAACCCTGGAGCATAAAACATGGTTACGAATCCCCAAAAGGAAAATCACCTTAAAGCAATAAAATATTACCTTCCCCTCCATCGGCAGTACTTCCTAAGTCCGCTCCACAAGGACGCTGACCATCGTGGGACTTATGAACGGTCTTCTTCCTCTTCGGGGCACCAACCCTCCTAGGACCGACGGGTCGGTCATGCACAGGCATGTCACACGTTTCAACGTATGTAGGAGCTGGCGGCTCATGATCGTCAACTGTCCTACCTAAAGTGACAATGGTCATTTCATTAGACGAACGAGAGCTGTCGTTTATACCAATTAGAATGGAGAAGGAAAATTAAAGAAGCAGGACAAACCGGTATCGAGTTCTCCTCTGTCGGTATCTGCATCCATATATTCTTCCTCGGAGGTCTCGTCGTCATCATCCGTAGGAAGGAGCTCTTCATCATCTGTGAGAAGAGATTTGGCATGTCCCTTTCTCCGCTTCTGAGCAAGCTCAGCCCTGCGAGCAGCCATCATGGCAGCCCGGACCGAGTGCTCGGACTGTAACTCCGAAAGGCTCCTCACACCTATGGATTCATAGGCGGAAAGGAACCACTTGCAACTGAGGAAAGTGGTCAGCGGCTTACGCCTATATGAAGGAAGAGCAAAATGGGCTCCAGTGCAGCCCACCATAGTCCACAGCCATGCTCGCACACCATCAATAAGTCCTCCCTCAACCTGCAGGCTACGGCTTGGATTCCCGAGCAAAGCGGCAAGGGAGATAAGGCTCTATGTGGCATTGGTTCTTCACCCGGAGAACAAGATACCCAACGCGGATGTTCACTAACCAGCGGAAGCTACCAACGTCGAGAACGGTCCGGTCACTTCTAGGTTTCTCCTCGTCAATCAGCACGTCGCCATAGCGACCTGAAAAGTGAGGAAAACACTTAAAGAACTCCCAACTCTTACGGACTCGAAGCTCTCGTTGAACATCACTGAATTTGTTCCCGAGCCATCTGCTCTTCTCCAACAGCTGCATGAAAGGGACGGGGATGTCAACAACGCTGGGCGCCAACATCAAGTCAGGACGGTGAAGGACAAGCCACGCCATCAGATAAGCGTAAGGAAGCTCGACCTTCAGACAAATAAGCTCAGTCGATGGTTCAGAACTCATCTGTGTGAAACTGCTGACTAAACACCTGAGCCCGCAATGGATGCCAGCAACCATTGCTGGGAGCAGGGAAAGCTCTCTCCCGTAAGCTAGCTGAACTGCTGGGAAGAGCACCTCGATGGGTAGAGCGTCTGAAGGCTGGTGCGGGACGACGCATTTCTTCAACCAAAGGGCAAGGTAGCCTGCTAATAGAGTCCGGGGCCCAATGGACTTCTGTGCACGGCAGAGAAAAGAACGAAACTTGGTTCCCGCGGGAAAAGCTCCCTCAGCACTGGCGATGGTATAAGAACGAGCCTCAGCCTTCTCCAGCAACTCATTAATTGCGGAAGGGGTCAACACGTCTAATTCACGAATAGACCCGCCGGAACTACCCTCCAAGTTCTGGAACAAATAGCAAGCAAACTGCTTCAAGCTGACCTGCCTCTTCCTTTTCGCTTGAGGAGAAGTCTGGACCAAAGAGGTATGATAATGACAAGTAAGATCCCAGAGAGTGTCATACATGTCGGGAGTATCTTTCTTCATACACTCCAACTGCTGGTTCGAGGGAAAATACTCCTGATATGGACAATCCCCCATCGGAAGACCAGAAACCTGATGCATCTCATGCAAGGCCAACCCTAACTCACCACCGCTGGTCAGAAAGGTGTTGCTGTCAGGCATGTAGGTCTCCAGCAACGTTAAGAAATGGCGACAGCTGACTGGGATTCCGTACATGGTGGCTCGTATAGGTGCATACAACCCACTGCTCTTCAGATCCCTCTCCCAACGCGCTAAGACAAAACTGGTCATGCGTGCCCACCACCCCTTGGCTAGTGAGGAAGCCCAACCGTAGCATCTGTAATCCGGTGGAGGTAACCGTCTCCCAAGAAGAGCCAGACGGTTACTCACAGTAGAAGCAGCCGCTGATACCTCGCCTGGGGGTGCGGTGTTAAGGCCCATAATCCCGGGTCGAAGACCACGAACGTCATGATACCCGTTGGAACCAGGAGTCTTGTGGTGAGTGGCATATCCACACTGAACTCGTTCAGCATCTTCAGTAAGGTGCCAAGACATCTGTCGCTCCACGGCCTGCCCCTTCAAGTGACTGAAAGAATATTGGCGTGGAATCGAGGGGATGTACAAACAAGCTCCCTCGTCGAGAGTCAGCCAGTGCTCCTCGCCAAGGGTCAACGTAGCAGGATCCTCGACATGGTCTCCAAACAGGAAGCTCGGCTTCTTTAAAGCCTGAGTGGAGGTAGAATCTGCGGTAAAGGAGGCATCGGTAATAAGCTGGCGCAAGCAATGGCGCCCTCCTTCCCGTATCAAGCGGCAAGATTCGTCTGAGCGATCTCTGTCGAACCGAGGAAGTGGACTAACGGCCTGCCTAAGGGAAGCTGAAGAGAAGACCTCCCGGCTACAACCGGTATTGGCATGAGGAGGAAGGCTGCCCGCAGGAAACTCCACTAAAGCACGAGGGTGGAGTCAGAAAATTCATAAGAAGAATGATAAGCTCATTCACGGAATAATTGGAGAGACGATTTTGAGTGTCCTACACCGGAAGAACGGTATGCATCATCACGTGAATAACGTGGTAACATACACCGAACTATAAGGTGTAGGACGACACAAAATCGCCCCAATATACCAGAAGACTTGAATTGGCCAAGCAAAACAAGTCTGAAACCTTAACCCCCGCGGAGGAGGGTGTCGGTTCTTCCTTCATGACCCGCAAAGAGGTCAATCAGGGATACAAGAAAAAATTTATACAAATTCTCACCCCCGAAGAAAGAGGCCGCAGGGGAAGATGTCGGGAGAACCTCTTCCTCACTATGCTGCGAATGAGAACGACTCCTACGAGGTCGAGATCGGCGTGGAGACATTGAAATCTACAACGAAAAGCAGCAAGTCAGGCACAATCTAAAATATGAATACACGAAATTTAAAAGGGAAATTAAGAACTTTAATTAAAATCCTAT
>NC_033802.1:18224188-18224528 GCF_001876935.1 Asparagus officinalis | reverse complement strand
TTTTAGGCCCGAAGTCGCCCGTTTTCGTCGATTATTGGATGTCTTGATGAAAATCGACACCAGTCAACGTTCGATGATTCGAAACCCTAAGGGTCAATGCCGGTCAACGCATAACCCTAGGTCAACGCCAGTCAACGCGTTGCAACACAAGTCAACGTTTGACGATTTGAAACCCTAAGGTCAACGCCGGTCAACGCGTAACCCTAGGTCAACGCCAGTCACCGCGTTGCAACCAAAGTAAACGTTTGCCGATTCGAAACCCTAAGGGTCAACGCCGGTCAACGCGTAACCCTAGGTCAACGCCAGTCAACGCGTTGCAACAAAAGTCAACGTTCGACGA
>NC_033802.1:18222854-18224058 GCF_001876935.1 Asparagus officinalis | reverse complement strand
GTCAATGCGTAACCCTAGGTCAACGCCGGTCAACGCGTTGCGACAAAAAGTCAACACACGGTGATCCGAAACCCTAAGTCAACACAATGTGACGGAGGTAGTTCAAGGTCAACTCAATGACACGAGCCAAACTCAATTCATCAGCTGCAGACTCAAGACTCCGACGATGGCCAAGCGATAAACGCAGTGCCGAAAGAACTTCGGCTATTCGTCAAAGCATCGAATAGACCGAAAATCAAAGGAGCCAAGAGTTGAAGATAACTACAGGTCCTTACGCCGACTGAAGGCTAGACCAATCACATCCAAAGTATTCCAGCCTCTTCTATAAAAGAAACGAGTCCGGAACGCTTTGGAGAGGGTATCTGTAGGCATCGAAAATTGCCTATAGGTCTCCATGAACGGTTCAGTGTTAAAGAGTGACGATGAACGTCACTATCCGATCCACAGGAGTCTAATTGACGTCGACAAACGATTGAAGTGAATCGACGAACTACGTGAGCTGATAGGATTTCGGAACAACGAAGACCCGGGCCAATCGGAAACCCGGCAATGGTCACAAAAAGGACAATGCCCCTCATGCCTCGATCACTCTACAGATAGTCCAACCACCAGAGCGGATCGAACTCTTCGTCAAGCATCCAACGCACTTGGAATCACTCAAATCCGAGTTCGGACGAAGAAGTTACGGGGAAAAACAATCAACGGAGCGTCTCAGGCTAAGTTGGGACACCCGGGGTGTCTCGGGAAAGTCGAAACACCCCAGGGGTGTCTAGGAAAAGCCTAGACACCCCAAGGGTGTCTCGGCCAATCCGAGACACCCAGGGGTGTCTAGGCCCCCTAGATGCTCCCCATGGCCTATAAATAGCCACCCATTGCCTCATTTTTCTAGATCTGGATTTTTGGAGAAGATTGGCGAGAGGAGAGGTCTTCATCAGATTCTTCATCACCCGTCCCCCCTTTTCCTTAGTATTACCCTTCGCCGGTAATCACTAAGAAGAGCAGATATCTCGTTTTAGCCGAGATAGACGCTTCAAGCTTCTAGATCTCACGCGGATCGACGAAGCTCTGTCCGATTTTTTCAGAACAGATCGGAGTGCCAGGTAGTCCACGGATATTGACGTCCCCGTCACAGGCAAAAGACCCATGCAAGCAAGAGACGATAAACGGATCTTGCGTTTGTTTTGAAGAGAGTTGTAATTTTTGT